>NC_000083.6:16244612-16559076 GCF_000001635.26 Mus musculus | reverse complement strand
ATCACCATTGTCTTTCCCCTCTCATCCTTCATTATCCATATCAGCAAATAGAACTGCAAAGTACATGACCAAGTACCTTTGATGACCATTCCTAACTCATCCATCAGAGTAGTTACGAAACCAGGTCAAAAGGTTCTGTGGTTCCTCAGGCTGACACTTCCTAGAGGTCTTATTATGCATTGGACTTGCGCATTTTGTCAAAACTTTTCTAGATTTCCATTTGACTTTGTTGGTCTTTGAAGATAGACCATTACTCCCATTCAGATGAAATCTTTTGGAGAGAATTTTGTTTTCAAAGTAAAGAGTCTCATCAAAATAGAACTCCATTCTATACCCTGATTTTATTTCTTTAAAATCTGTTACTTCTTCTGTGGTCAAATACTGCAGGGCTTTATTGTTCTCCTATTCAAATGATACAGATACTTGTGGATGGTTGACAAATGTTGTCACTAAAAAATATGGGATGTGTGTCATCAATTCTTACCCCTTCTGAAAAAGAAATTGTTAGTGGGGTTTGTTTTTTCTTGTTTACTTTCATTTTTTTTATCACAGCTTGTTCATTAAGTCTGTCTGTTTCATTCTGTACTTAATCAAAATGTTTAATTTTTCCTTACTATAATTTTCTTCTTTTGTCAGGCCAAGAGAGGTTGACATATACTCCAGCCCCAGGAAAGGAACCAGTCTGAGTTTCTTGTACTTTGACAAGAACATGGAATGCTCTTTCAGGGCTGTGCCATGAGATAAGTGTCCAACACCTCTTTCTGGACTTCATTGGAACCAGGCATATACATGATATACAGACATACATGCAGGTAAAATACTCTTACACATAAAGCAAAAATAAGTAAATCTTAAAAAACAATATGGGATGACTATAGTCTTACCACAGAAAATATACCCAGGAAGAGATTATAGTCAAGCTCATCTGCAACTCACTACATTCATGCACACCTAGTGGATTCTAATATTGGACATGGATTTTTTTTTAAATTTTGTAATTATATTTAGGTACAGAAAATTTAGTGTACATTTAACCCAATTTAGTGGCGAGTTCTTTAGCCTTTGCTTTTTCCAGCTTGGCAATTCGAGCCACAGACTTAGGACCCAGGACGTTGCCTCCCCAGTGGCGACGGATCTCGTCATATCTGTCATTATAATTGGTCCTAATAGCTTCCACCAGCTTAGCCAGAGCACCCTTGTCTTCCGAGTTAACCTGTGTGAAGGCAACAGTGGTGCATGTCTTCTTGTGGACCAGGTGCCCCAGCCTGGCCTTTCCCTTGATGATGCAGTAGGGCACCCCCATCTTTCGACACAGGGCAGGTAGGAAAACATCCAGCTCAATGGGGTCTACATCATGGGCAATCACCACCAGCTGAGCCTTCTTGTTCTCCACCAAGGTGGTGACTATATTGACTCCTGCTCAGAGGACAGGTGGCCTCTTAGTTGGGACGTCACCTTTGCCAGCAGCTTTCTTCTCAGCACGGGCCAGTAGCCTTTGCTTCTTCTCTTGCTTTGTCTCTGGCCTGTACTTGTGGGCAAGCTTAAGCAGCTGAGTAGCTGTCTGCCTGTCCAGGGCCTGGGTGAACTGGTTAATGGCAGGAGGGACTTTGAGCCACTTGCAGAGGATGGCTCTTTGCCGCTGCAGCCTGATGTAGCAGGGCCATTTGACGAAGCGCGTTAAATCTCTTTTGGGCTGGATGTCCTGTCCAATGCCGAAGTTCTTGGGCCTCTTCTCGAACAGAGGGTTGACCACCTTCTTGGCCTCCTGCTTCTTGACGACGGCGGGGGCCAGGGCCATCTTCTTTCCCTTGGCCTTCTTCCCTTTGGGCATCTTGCTTGGCTGCTGGAGTGGACATGGATTTTTAATGATGGAGGACACAGAAGAAAGTTTCTCTTGTTCAAGTGTCTCAGCTAAGATTAATGTCTGACATGTTTCACTTTTTTCCCATTTTTATTTATTTAGTTTTAAATTGGAATTTTAAAAATATGGTGTTTTTTCTTTTCATTTTTTTCCATTTAAAAATCGTGCTAAATTGTGGAGAGCTCGGGATACTAAATTTTTAAGTATACTAATGCATGACCTGCCTTTAAAAATATTTTATTAGCTTCTGTTATATTAATTTTAGACATGTTAGTTTATCCTGATATTTTTGTGGTCTTTCTTTTTTTATTGGTGTCATAGTTGTTATTTTAATTATTTTTCACATATTTAAGTCTTTTCTTCCTTCCTTCCTTCCTTTCTCCCACGGTTCAGTGGATCTAATTCAAGGCCTTATATCTGGTGGTGAGTGTTATACTTCTGAATTACATCCCATGCCTTGGATTATTTTTACATAAACTTTAACCGAGTATCTTAGTCTGCCTTCAAATGTGTTGCATGATCGAGGTAGACTTCAAATTTCTGCCTCTAACATCCAAATGCTAGAATACAATTCTGACTTCATTCCCTCTGCCGCATGCCTTCAGTTTTGAGCAGTACTTAAAAAGATTGGGCCTTTAACAGAATGTTGTTCACTAAAGTGATTAAATAATAATCAAATTTAGTGTAGTTGTTTGTAGAAATAGACAAATATGAAGATAGAAATGAATGGAAAGAAAACAATCTACAGATTCAATGTTCCTGACCATAATTTTAGTGTTATTTTTCCAAGAACTTCTTTACAAAGCAATTCCAGCATTTAAAAAATCAATTCCAGCATTCAAAAGAACAATGCTGAATGTTTCACAGTATCTGTTTTGAAACATCACAGAGCCTTAGGACCAATAAAAAGAAAAAGGTAAAACTAGAGATTGAGATAGAAGACATGTCTATAAACGTACACACCTACAGACACTGGCCCTTTACAAACCAGCTAAAACCATATAAGAGAGAAGACAACCTCTTTAGCAACTAGCACTTGGAAAGTTAGATGTCCATATGTAAACACTGAAAATTCAGTCCTTTTCTCTCTACTATACAAAAATTACTAAAGTGTAAAACAATGACTTTAATGTAACATTTGAAGCTATCAGAGAAAAATAAAGAGGAAACATGACAAGATATTGGCTCAGGCAATGATTTCCTGAACATAACCTAAAACAAAGTAAAATCAATGGAATGTAAAAGTACACTACATTCAGAAATACACAGCAAACGAAAGAGCCCAGCAGCATAAAGATATCCTACAGAATGGAAGAAATCCTTACTGACTATATTAGCTGACACAGGACAAGATTTCAAAATGCATAGTAAACTGCAAAAGTCAATTAACAGAATCAATCATTCAATTAATAAATGGGCAAATATTCTGAAAAGACACTTCTCAATACAAGAAATAAAAATTGTCAATAATTTAAGAACAATGCTCAATATATTTAGCCATCAGGGAAATATATAGCAAACCTCATTAAGATTCCATCTTATGTAAAACGACTATTATTTTTAAAAAGTGTGAGAGAAGGAACCTTTAAATGGTATCTGTGAAAATATGTTACTATCTCTACTATGGAAATTTCTTTAAACAGGAAGTGTAGTAAAAAAAAAAAAAAAAGACTTAAAATCCCATCCAGGGGATTCTACCCTGCCATGATCATTGAGTTCCCAGATGAAAGACACACTCAGACTTCATATTTTTAATAAGCCTTAAATAGCACATTAGCTGGGCAGCTGCCTACCCACCATACTGTTAGAATTTACTTTCCAATCGATAAACCCAAGTTATTACTTACTACTTACTATGTTCCATCTGGGCTGCTCTTAACTCCAATTGGCCAGTCCTACATGGCCACGCTTTTATAGGTCAGCAAAGCCATGGTGGTTGGTCCTTCCTTCTCTCCTGTACATTCTTCTGATATTCCATGACCATCATCCTTCTTACCTCCTCATGGTCCTCTCTGCTACAACCCCCTACCCCACAAACCTCAACCCAACTTAGGTCTCTTCTGCCAAACTATTGACAGTTGGCATCTTTATTTACCAATGACAATTAACTGGGGGCAGGGTCACTTAGCTAGCATCTAGGAGTTGTCTCTGGGGCAACCAGTTTTGGAGGCCAAAATTAGCATTAGAATATAAGCAGCATCAGGCCAAACCACTACAAAGTAGGAATACGGCTGCCGTTTGATACTACTGTGCCACTTCTGGGTATACAACTAAAGAAAACAGATTAGCATATATAATGAAATTCTATGTATATGCATTGCAGTACTATTTATAAACATAAAGCTACACAACCACTAGGTACGTTTGAATACATGAATAAAAATAACACACACATATATATTCTCACATATATATCATTCATATATGTACATTTTTATATTCTAGAGTATAATTCATTCATAAAAAGAAAAATCCCTTCACCTGTAGAAAAAAATGATAGAATGGCAGATGAACCTAAATGAAATAAATCAGATAACTAAGGATTGGTGCCAATATTTTCCATATGTAGAAATTTAAATATAAAATAAATGAAGTATATGGATGACTATGGAAGACTAATGGGCTTTCAGGGAGGATGAATAGAAAAAAAAAAAAAAAGAAAGCTGAAAAGGAGGCAGATACATATAATCAGGTCACATTTCATCCGATTGTTATCTGCAGGTTCCTAGGCTATGGAAGTCTTTTGTTTGTTGTATGCTGATTCTAAGTAGAAAAACTTGAAAAGCCTGAATACAAAAAATGATTCAAACAATCTGTAAGATTCAATTCTATAAGAATTTTATATTAATCTGTATGAGGGCAGGCCAACATTCTTCAAATGGATTAAGGAAAAATGACATTTATCTCAGTCAAAGAGCACAGGCCAACCACTTCTCCCAGTCAGTGCATGGCTTGTTATAGCATCAACACAAAATTCAGTGAAAAACAATCTTTAGCTGTTTAGAGTTATTTAAATAGTTCTTGACTACGTCCAATAATTAGTTTAAAAGTTCTACTCAGTATCTTGTTCATTAAATTATCATGTTTTAAACAGTGTTTTCTATTTGTCAGGAACTAGAAATTTAAAGGCTAGAAATTTCAGGAGTATCTGTGCTCTGGTGAGACTTTTATTGAAGAGAAGCAAAAATTAAGCCAGTAGGTGATAAGGAAGAGAAGAGCCAAGCTGAGCAAAAGAAGATGGAGGGACTAGGGAAAGTTCCTCAAGAGAGATAAATTAGCATGATGTAAAGTAAATTCTGAATCTGTCTCAGAGAACTTTCCCAGTCCAGGGCCAGCAGGAAAGAAAAACGTGGGTGTAAGTTTGCCCAGCATGTGCAATTCATTATTGACATTTTCTCTTTTTATTATTTAGTAATTTCTGTGCCTGCTGATTCTGGTTCTCTTTCACATTTTAGATAAGCATCAGAAATAGATTCTACAGTCTTTAGCCTGATGAATATGTTAAAAATTAATATTTTTTATCCTAGAGCAATTTACTCAATGCCCTGATTGCTACTCCATTTTAAGACAGTTGTGAATGAATGAAATACTCTTAAGTCTATTTAGCTGATTATTGTAAAGTTTTCCATGGAAAACCTGGGCCCAGATTATAATATAAAATACTGTTAGCTACTAATTTCTTCTGGCTTATGAATAATAAAACTGGCAAACGATTTCTATTTCCTCTCAGAAAAGGACGAAAACATATACATTGTAAGAGACTCTTCCAGATGCTCACTGAAGATGTTAAGCAAAATGTGAGTAAAGTATTTTACCAAAAAAAGTAACCATGCAGGAATAATACAGTTGGCAAGCTCAGGGGCCAATTCTGTTTTCCTCTGTATTGTGTATCCATGAAAGAGCAAACAGCTGGGATTAGATTTTAATTTATGATACAGACTGTACTAAAAATGGTGAGCAAATTAACCTATTTATTATAGAAAATCACAAGAATAAAGAGGCTATAAGTTTTTCAAAATGCCATTTTTATAAAAGTCTAGAGGAGATAGTGCACCCCATTCTTTTCATTATGCACACGAATTATCCAGATGCATAATATCCTGGGTTTAGGGAAAAGATGGTCCTACTTGGGTCTACCGGTATTTCTGGTTTTTCTTAAATTCTTTTAATATCAGACTCTGCTCTTCTTGGGCTGTTAGAAATAAAGAATAAAATGCCTGTAGATCAATGATTACAATCCACCTAATGGGTCCACTTCAACTTGGTTGTAATAATTTTAGAATATAAAATGGTACATTCAAACATTTAAAACTGTGGCAGCAACATTACTCAGGATTAAATGTTACCACCAAATTTGATCCCTGGGACCTACACAGTAAAAAGAGGACTGAATCCTTTCATTTGTCCTCTGACCTTCACACATATTCGCCTGGTATTTATGCCTACCCTCTTCCCACACACACAACCACACACAGAAAATAATTAAATATGATAAAAATTAAAATTTTAAAGCGTTTGAATTATTTGGATACTCATTTTTCAAAAGGAATATAGGCTATTTATGAGTAAGAGGAAATTTTAGATGCTTCTATGTAGTTTATATTTTAATCATTTTGTATCTTTTATCAAGCTAATTTTAATCAATATGAAAATATGTTTATTTTATTATATAATATCAATTTTCTAGGTAGTCAATAATAATTAACTTTTGCTGTGTGCACTTATATAGTAAAAAAGCCAATTTATTTTTAAAAAAAGATTTATTTATTATTAAATATAAGTACATTTTAGCTGTTTTCAGTCACATGAGAAGAGGGCATCAGATCTCATTACAAGTGGTTGTCAGCCACCATGTGGTTGCAGGGATTTAAACTCAGTACCTTCGGAAGAGCAGTCACTGCTCTTACTTACTGAGCCATCTCACCATTCCAAAAGAAAAAAAAAAGCCATTTTTTTTTAAATTTAGAGATTTTCTTTCGTTTTTTTTTTTTTGATTCTTTTTTTCTTTTAATATTTTTTATTACGTGTTTTCCTCAATTACATTTCCATGCTATCCCAAAAGTCCCCCATACCCTCCCCCCACTTCCCTACCCACCCATTCCCATTTTTTTGGCCCTGGCGTTCCCCTGTACTGGGGCATATAAAGTTTGTGTGTCCGATGGGCCTCTCTTTCCAGTGATAGCCGACTAGGCCATCTTTTGATACATATGCAGCTAGAGTCCAGAGCTCCGGGGTATTGGTTAGTTCATAATGTTGTTCCACCTATAGGGTTGCAGATCCCTTTAGCTCCTTGGGTACTTTCTCTAGCTCCTCCATTGGGAGCCCTTTGATCCATCCAATAGCTGACTGTGAGCATCCACTTCTGTGTTTGCTAGGCCCCGGCATAGTCTCACAAGAGACAGCTATATCTGGGTCCTTTCAGCAAAATCTTGCTAGTGTATGCAATGGTGTCAGCATTTGGAAGCTGATTATGGGGTGGATCCCTGGATATGGCAGTCTCTAGTTGGTCCATCCTTTCGTCACAGCTCCAAACTTTGTCTCTGTAATTCCTTCCATGGGTGTTTTGTTCCCAATTCTAAGAAGGGGCACAGTGTCCACACTTTGTTCTTCATTCTTCTTGAGTTTCATGTGTTTAGCAAATTGTATCTTATATCTTGGATATCCTAAGTTTTGGGCTAATATCCACTTATCATTGAGTACATATTGTGTGAGTTCCTTTGTGATTGTGTTACCTCACTCAGGATGATGCCCTCCAGGTGATTCTTTTTGTATTAGATATTTTCTTTATTTACATTTCAAATGCTATCCAGAAAGTCCCTATACCCTTCCCCCGCCCTGCTCCCCTACCCACCTACTCCCACTTTTTGGCCCTTCCGTTCCCCTGTACTGGGGCATATAAAGTTTGCATTACCAAGGGGCATCTCTTCTCAATGGTGGCCGACTAGGCCATCTTCTGCTACAAAAGCAGCTAGAGACACGAGCTCTGGGGTTACTGGTTAGTTCATATTGTTGTTGTACCTATAGGGTTGCAGATTCCTTTAGTTCCTTGGGTGCTTTCACTAGCTCCTCCATTGGGGGCCCTTTGTTCCAGCCTATAGATGACTGTTCCATTCACTTCTGTATTTCTCAGGCACTGGCATAGCCTCATACGAGACAGCTATAACAGGGTCCCTTCAGCAAAATCACTATTGCTGGCATATGCAATAGTGTCTGGGTTTGGTGGCTGATTATAGGATGGATCCCTGGGTGGGGTAGTCTCTGGATAGTCCATCCTTTCATCTTAGCTCCAAACTTTGTCTCTGTAACTCCTTTCATGGGTATTTTGTCCCCTATTCTAAGGGGGGAGACCAGCGTGTGGATACTTCATTCCTCCAAAAGCCAATTATTTGAGTACCTTCAATTTTCTCAAATGAGAATACTTCCACTCCCAGCATTTATGCATGCATGAAAACTCTATCATAAGCAACGTAATCTGTTCTTTCACAGGGTTTGTCCAAGAACATCATTCTATTTTAGTGTACAAAGAGCTACTTTAAGTTGTTGCAGTTGTATGATAGTTCATACTATATATGTAATGTAAATTAATTTCTTAGCCACCTTGATAAAAATTTAGTTTCTTTTCCATATTTTCCTATTACACAGAAGATTGTGTTATTGTATCATGTGAAATATACAACAAAATTCCTTTAAGAATAACAATAGGATACACTACAAAGTTGAATTGCTAGAATAAAGAATTTATACAAGCACAGTTTTCTCTCCTTTTATTGAAAATGGACTTTTTCTCACATAATATATCCTAATTATGTTTTCACTTTCCTCTACTTTCCCTAGTTTCTATTCAAATCTCCTCCTTTCTCTACCTATTCCCTTTCTGTCTCTCATTAAGAAAAACAAGCTTTGACTTCCTCTTTTCCATTTTGTATCCCCTTGATCTCCTTTTGTTGTCGAATTGCTCTGGCTAGGAATTCAAGAACAATGTTGAATAGGAATGGAGAGAGTGGACAGCCTTGTCTAGTCCCTGATTTTAGTGGGATTGCTTCAAGCTTCTCACCATTTACTTTGATGTTGGCTATTGGTTTGTTGTAGATTGCTTTTATCATGGTTAGGTATGGGCCTTGAATTCCTGATCTTTCCAAGACTTTTATCATGAATGGGTGTTGGATCTTGTCGAATGCTTTTTCCACATCTAACGAGATGATCATGTGGTTTTTGTCTTTGAGTTTGTTTATATAATGGATTACATTGATGGATTTCCGTATATTAAACCATCCCTGCATCCCTGGAATAAAACCTACTTGGTCAGGATGGATGATTGCTTTAATTCTTGGATTCAGTTAGCGAGAATTTTATTGAGGATTTTTGCATCGATATTCATAAGGGAAATTGGTCTGAAGTTCTCTATCTTTGTTGGATCTTTCTGTGGTTTAGGTATCAGAGTACTTGTGGCTTCATAGAATGAGTTGGGTAGAGTTCCATCTACTTCTATTTTGTGGAATAGTTTATGCAGAACTGGAATCAGGTCTTCTTTGAAGGTCTGGTAGAACTCTGCACTAAACCCATCTGGTCCTGGGCTTTTTTTGGCTGGGAGACTATTAATGACTGCTTCTATTTCTTTAGGGGATATGGGACTGTTTAGATCGTTAACTTAATCCTGATTTAACTTTGGTACCTGGTATCTGTCTAGAAATTTGTCCATTTCATCCAGGTTTTCCAGTTTTGTTGAGTATAGCCTTTTGTAGAAGGATCTGATGGTGTTTTGGATTTCTCCAGGATCTGTTGTTATGTCTCCCTTTTCATTTCTATTACCGGAGGAGCCAGCAATACCTCTCCTGGGCATATATCCAGAAGATGCCCCAACCAGTAAGAAGGACACATGCTCCACTATGTTCATAGCAACCTTATTTATAATAGCCAGAAGCTGGAAAGAACCAGATGCCCCTCAACAGAAGAATGGATACAGAAAATGTGGTACATTTACACAATGGAATACTACTCAGCTATTAAAAAATTAATTTATGAAATTCCTAGGCAAATGGATGGACCTGGAGGGTATCATCCTGAGTGAGGTAACCCAATCACAAAGGAACTTGCACAATATGTACTCACTGATAAGTGGATCCTAGCCCAAAACTTAGTATACCCAAGATATAAGATACAATTTGCCAAATGCATGAAACTCTAGAAGAATGAAGACCAAAGTGTGGACACTGTGCCCCTTCTTAGAATTGGGAACAAAACAACCATGGAAGGAGTTACAGAGACAAAGTTTGGAGCTGTGACAAAAGGATGGACCATCTAGAAACTGCCTTATCTAGGGATCCACCCCATAATCAGCTTCCAAACGCTGACACCACTGCATACACTAGCAAGATTTTGCTGAAAGGACCCAGATATAGCTGTCTCTTGTGAGACTAGGCAGGGGCCTAGCAAACACAGAAGTGGATGCTCACAGTCAGCTATTGGATGGATCAAAGGGCCCCCAATGAAGGAGCTAAAGAAAGTACCCAAGGAGCTAAAGGGATCTGCAACCCTATAGGTGGAACAACATTATGAACTAACCAGTACCCCGGAGCTCTTCACCCTAGCTGCATATGTATCAAAAGATGGCCTAGTCGGCTATCACTGGAAAGAGAGGCCCATCGGACACACAAACTTTATATGCCCCAGTACAGGGGAACACCAGGGCCAAAAAAAAGAGAATGGGAGGGTAGGGAAGTGGGGAGGAGGGTATGGGGGACTTTTGGGATAGCATTGGAAATGTCATTGAGGAAAATACATAATAAATTAAAAAAAATTAAAAAAAAAAAAAAAAGAAAAACAAGCTTAATAACTGTAGTCGCCTGGGGCTTGGGGGCTCAGATTTTCCCAAACTATTCTTATCCGTTAAAGAGAATATATGCAGCTTGTTTGTATTTATTTTGCACAAACATGCCTTTGTGGTGTATTATTAATAAACCACAGTCTTTTGGCATATACCTCTGTCTTAGATTGATATAGTTCCGAAATCTGGTTGCCTGTCATTGACTGATCGGCCCTCATAGCACACCTTGTTCCCAAATCAGACCAAAGCCACAATATACTTAAAATGCTTCTTCATATCGATGGATTTCTGCCACCTGCTTTTGCTGGAGTTGAGCTATATACTTTCTGAAAACAGGCTGTAAGGCATTGACTGATCTGCTTGAAAAACAAGGTCGAGACAGTTGAAAAACAACAGGATAAAAACTTCTTTGGGGATGTCTGGGTACTCTATTTAGTTGCAAATTAGCAACGTTTAAGCTTAGACTCTGACATCCCAGTGTAGAAGGGCTGACTTTTAGAATCAACAGAAAGTCTGTAAGTTCTCTGGAAATGGAGGCTGTGCTCCAAATTAACTCTTCTGGCTAAAAAAGGTTTTTAGCTACATCAGGATTGGAATCATACTTAATAGAAGATTCAAGATCTGGGTACACTTGACAAACTAATCTTTCAGGCAGCCATCGTGCCCATCTTCTTTTTGTGAAAAAATGCAGACAGAACCTTTCCCCCAAATAAAACAGGGTCTGTACCATTCCATTTATTAGTTAATGGGTCCCTCCATTTAACTATGGCATAAGAACTGGAAGTAACTGGATGCCAATGGCGATCTGCTGCAGACTGACCTTTAAGGTCAGTTTGCAAAAAAATAAATGAATAAGACAAAAGTAAGATGTGCTTTTGGTGACTTTGGGGGGTATAATTGCCCCCATTTTGTTTTTAAAAGCCAATTTTTCAGAGTGTGATGAGCACGTTCAACAATTCCTCGTCCCATATAAGGAATTCTAGTTTTATGTCTGACACCAAATTCCTTACAAAATGAAGTAAAATTGTTGCCAGTTTAGGATGGCCCATTATCTGTCTTAATGAGTTTAGGCAATCCCATAGCATTAAAGGCTTGTAAACAATGATCAATTACATTTCTAGAGGCCTCTCCCATATGTAGAGAGGCAAAAAGAAATCCTGAACAAGTGTCAATACAAACATGTATATATTTTAATTTTCCAAATTCTGCATAATGAGTTATATCCACTTGCCAAATATGATTAGGCATAAGACCTCGTGGATTAACTCCTAAATGCAGAACTGGAGATATTGTAATGCATTTAGAGCATTGTTTTACATTCATTCTTGCCTGCTCTTTAGTGATCTTGTGTCTGAGCCTTAAGGTATGGCTAGAGAGATGAAATTTATCATGATTGCGTCTAGCCAATGCAACAGTATCTGAAATTAAGGCCTCTACTATTAGAGCTCTGTCAATGCAATCCTTGCCTGCAGGGAAAGGTCCAGGAAGACCAGAATGAGCTCGTATATGACCAATATAAAACGGATGTTTTTGAGCAAGAATAATGTTTTGCAATTGTGAAAACAGAGATCCTGCTGGCATATTAAAGTTAAATGTACCACAAGTATCCAATAAGGGAATTGATTGTGCAACATATAAACTATCAGTAAATATATTAAAACCATCATTTGCAGACTGAAAAACATGTCAGCTCTGCTTACTGAGTTGAGAGGCCAGGAGTCTCTATGACTACCTGTTGATTATTCATAAGATATCCAGCTTGCTCTTTAGAGCAGCCATCAGTAAAAATCAGAAAAGCATTACACAAAGGCTGTAAAGAGGTCATATTAGGATATGTCACCTCATGTACATTTAAAAACTTTGTCAGCCTATCTTGAGGATAATGATTATCTATAATTCCTATAAATTCTATTTGAGCAAGCAACTAATCTGTACTGTGCTGATTCAGCCAAGTATCTTGATCTACACTATAAGGCTGATATCTGGCTCTTTCCCAAAATAATTTAGTGTCTGCTTTCTTCCAAGTATGATCATCTGAGCTACTGCTTCAAAATATGGCAGATATTACGTTTAGGAGATATCCTCAAATGTATCCACATTAGAGGAGCCCTTTGCCACAACAATCCTGTAGACACATGAATCGTATTAAAAATTAACAGATGTAAAGGTAAAGAGTAATCTATTTAAGTGACAAATTGTTCTTCAATAGCTCATTCCACTTGTTGTAAGGCCAGCAATCCTTCTAAGGTTAAAGATCTAGGGGAGGTAGGGTCAGAAATCCCTTTAAGAATATCAAATAAAGGTTTAAATTCTCCTGTAGTAAGATTTAAATAGGGCAAAGCCAATTAATATCACCTAACAATTTTTGAAAATCATTTAAAGTTGGTAAGCAGTCCCTGCGAATAACTATCTTCTGGGGGAAAACAGCTTGATCTGCAAGTCTAAAACCCAAATAATTATAAGGATCCTGAGTCTGTACCTTCTCTGGAGCTATCTGTAGTCCTTTATCAGCCAATGCCTGTTGTAAATCTCTATAACATAAAATCAAGTCCTGGAGGTCTTTTCCCACCAATAAGAAATCATCTGTGTAATGAATAATGTAGATCATAGACCATTGTCTCACAGGCTGAATGGGTTGTGCCACAAACTTTTGACATAAGGTAGGACTATTAGCCATGCCCTGTGGAAGAACTGTCCATTTATATCTCTTCATAGGTTCTTTAAAATTAATAGCAGGAATACTGAAAGGAAATCTTTCACAATCCTCAAGATGTAAAGGAATAGTAAAGAAACAATCTTTTAAATCTACCACAATTTTATAATATCCTTTAGGAATGGCTACCGGAGATGAAAGCCCAGGTTTTAAAGCTCCCATAGGTACCATGGTTTCATTAACCTTTCTTAGATCTTGTAACAATCTCATTTACTAAATTTTTTCTTGATAACAAATATTGGAGTATTCCAAGGAGACTGAGATTCTACTAAATGTCCTGCCTCTAATTGCTCCTGTACTAGTGAAGAGGCAGCTTCTATTTTCTCTTTAGGTAAAGACCACTGATCAACCCATACCCCGGAGTATCATTAAGCCATTGAATTTTATCAGCATGGGATGCAGGCAAGATAGTGGCCATTACTGAAAATACCCTAAGCCTTTTGTGTTAGAGTAAGGTTTAGAACTTTCAAAAGTCTTAATACCTTGTCCTTCCTTTCTTAGCCCCTGACAGGACAAAAATCCTTCTCTTAGTATCTGCTTAGTCACTGCCTCATTAGGACTGCACATTATAATGCCCATCTGTGACAAGAGATCTCTTCCCCATAGGGTAACAGGCAAATTTGACATAACATACTGCTGAATTTGTCTCAAATTGCCCTCCTCATCTCTCCAGGTTAGCAATTTAGAGCTTTGTTTTGGGTTATTGGCATAACCAATTCCTTGAAGGTGAGTAAGTTTATCAGACAAAGGCCAAGCTGAAGGTCAATCTTGTCCTCTAATAATTGTTACATCAGTTCCAGTATCTATTAATCCTTCAAAGCTTTTTCCTTCAATTATCAATTTAAGGTTAGGTCTCTGATTAGTAATATCTTGAACCCAATACACATCAGAGGAACCAAAGCCACTTTGTCTTCTCTTATTCTTAACAAATCTGGACGGTAGTGGATGTAAAGGAACTAAGACAAGTTGAGCAATTCTTTGATTATCAGGTACAGTTTTAATACCATGAGGGGAAGCAGCCATGATTTTAATCTCTCCCTCATATCATTGTCTATAACACCTGGATAAATCTGCAGACCTTTTACAATAGAACTGCTTTGTCCTAAAAGAAATCGACAAGTTTCTTCAGGTAGAGGTCCAAAAACTCCTGTAGGCAAAGTTTGAACTCCCATTTCTGGGGCTAATACTGTGTGGGTGGTGGAACAGAGGTCCAATCCTTCACTTCCTGGGGTTGCCCTGACAAATTCAAAAATTGATTGCTTTGGCTGGGCAGCAGCTTCATGGCCCCATAAGCTGCTTGCTGTGGGTATCTCGGGGCCCGAGACTGGCCCCTCCTCTCGTTTCCCAGCAAAGGACGACCTTGAATGTCTGTCTTGGATTTACATTCCCTAGCCCAATGCTTGCCCTTCTTGCATTGAGGACAAACTCCTGGAGCACGGCCTGCTTGCCCACTCCCTGCACCTCTACTCTTAGAACAATCATTTTTAAATGACCCAAACTTCCACACTTAAAACATGCGTTATTCCCTCGTTTCTGTGCAAGCATTGTTTGCACAGTGGTTCCTTGCAAAGCAGCAGCCAAGGCCAAACCCTGATTATATGACTGCCCAATCTCTGCACAAAGCTGGATATATCCTGCTAAATCTGTCTGTCCTTTGTGCAGCTGAACAGTGGCGCAACACGCTGTGTTAGCATTCTCATAAGCCAATTGCATAAGGAAAGGAATTCCCATTTGAGAATCTCCAAGAATTCTACCGGTTGCTTTCAATAGCCTATCCACAAAGTCCTGGTAAAGCTCATCAGGACCCTGCTGAATTCTGGCTAAACTTCCACCAAGATCCCCTTTAGTTGGTAACTGATTCCAAGTATGTCGAGCATCGATAGCATCCTGTGTGTACACTCCAACAGGAAACCCAATATAATTAGTATTGCCTTCATATTGACCTTCTCCTAAAAGCATGTTAACATCCCAGTCAGGATTACCTGTCTGAGCATTCAAAGCGGCAGTTCTCTTACTGGCTTCTTGCCATTCGGAATTCCAAAGTAAGAAATCTCCTCCTGACAGAGTAGCCTTACATAGAGTCTTCCAATCTGGGGGGGGGGTGTTAAGTGTGACTCCATGACAGTATCCAATAATGCTTGTGTAAAGGGAGCTGTAGGGCCATATTGTGCAACAGCTGATTTTAACTCCTTTATCACCTTGAACTCCAAAGTCTGGTATTGTCTGACCCTATTATCTTGCTGATCAATTATCTCAACTATAGGAAAGGCTAACATGTCAGAAGTATCTTGCCCTTTCCCACGAGTCTGACTCACAGCTCTTTCTAGTGGAGATTGGTACATTTCAGAATAGCTGACCTTCCCTGTATTTGACACCTTTTTTTTAGCTCCCGAAGCTCATTAGTCAATTTCTGCAACTTGATTTCAAACTCTAATTTACTTCGTTGCATATCCATATGAGTAGCATCTCCTATAGTGGAGGCCATAGGTGGAGCAGGAGGTTTGCAAGGAGGCTAATCCTCACCAAAATATTTGGAGGCTATTTTTCTGAATGATCTTCCTTGTCTAATGTTAGCTCATCATCAGAGTCTCTGTATCTTTCTAATTTAGGGTTGAGAGGGCCCTCTTCTGAGAAAGTCCTCTCTGGCAGGTGTTCTTCCTGAGATTCTTCAAACTCTGCCTGGGTACTATCTGATGCCTGTGAGGTCTCTTCATCAATAGCTTCTTTTACGAGCACTCAGAGGCAGAGGGTGATATTATCTGCCTGGGTGTTTCTCAGAGCTTCTCCAATTCTCTCCCAGGTTCTCTTATCTAAAGTTTTTTCTTTTCTGAATCATGGGCAGCAAGAATCTATCTGATCTGAGAAATCTTCTAACAAATGTTTTTCAAACCCTACTCCTCTCGCCTGAAGCAGCTCTTGGAGGCTGCGGACAGATGCCTGTTTAGAATTTTCTGATCCCATTTTCTGCTAAGTGGAATCAGTGCCGGGTCAACACTGTCCCAACTTAGCCTGTATCCTATCGCACCTACAGCAACAGTTTTAAAAAGATAAAGTTTAAAGCCAGTGCTAGCATGAATACCTGTTGCTCACTGTGCTCGATACGATCTTCTTGTTCTTCCCTTCTCGTGGAGCTCCACATAAGACAGGATTCCCTCAGACTGTCCGGCCATGTTCAGGCCCCACATCCCACACCACCTGTAGATGCCTGGGGTCACGTGAACTGGGTTTCCCCTGAAAGGTGGGCTGGGGCTGAAAGAGATCAGATGGTGAGAAAAGAATGAGGCCAAGACAAACCTTTCTGTTCAAAGCCTCTGATGTTTACTGAGAGTCCGTGCTTATAAAGAGGGTAGGCCCATTCCCCATCAGCCCATTCTTGGTGCCTGGAGCCAACCCATAGGCGATCTACAGGGTGTGTCTCCGGAACATCTCAAGGACCTTTCAGCAGGAAGCAGAGTCTTGAAGAAGAACACATAGAGCCATCAAGGTCAGAAGGCTCTACCCTAGGTAATCTCCTTCTTAGTGGCAGCAAGGTCAAAGTCTGGATCAGCCTGCTTCAAGGCTGAGGGAGGCTACAAATAATAAAATATAATAAGATAAAAACACACTAGAATTGGACAAAACAAACAGAAAGAAAAAAAAGCCTAAGAGAAGGCACAGGAAACAGAGACTCAATCATTCACATGTTCAGAAGTCCGTTCAAACATTAAACTGGATGTCATAGATATACACAGAGATCCTGGTGCAGGCCAGCCCTGTGTGTACTGCCTCAATCTCTGACAAACAGCTTTTATAGACAGTACTGTTATACTCTGTAGTTAGAGTAGAGTTATACACGTCTGTTAAATATGTACAAGAATGATTGTTTCTGTGCTCTCTGCAATGCATCTGAACACCAATTATTCTTTTCTGACTGTTCCTCACCCCATTGCAGCTTTCTTTTGGATTTTTCTCATCAGATTTTTGCACCACAAGTTTCCACGCCAATGATTGTTTCCTAAAATCTCTCACATCGCTGTTATGTTGTTAGTCTTTTGTTATCGCTAAGTTAGTAAGAATAAGAGATACTAGGAAATGACATTGTTCCTTTAGTGAGTGGTTGCCCCACTCCCCACGGGGTTATATGTTTTTTTTACATTCTCAACCATACTTCTTCTATGAAAAATTTACTAACTTTTGAGAAAGTGGCTACTGCTTTAGACTTGGGTAATTGATTATCTGTAATTTGTACTATACATATACTTTTGGAAAGTCCTTTTCCTGCTGTGCCATCGTATCAAACCCACTTTCACATTTAATTTAGGTTTAGTAGGACTTCCTATTGTCAAACAGTCTGATGTAGTCGCAACATTTTTTTTTCTTTTCCAGTCAGCAGTCAATGGCTGTTTTTTCGTGTTAGAATTTATCCCTGTTCAGAACCAATGCCCCTGTCCCTGATGGTTTCCCAGTTCTCATAAGAAGTATATTTAGGAATATTTATTCTGCTCTCCACATTGTGTTTTGCTATCCTTTTGCATCTCATATTGTTCAGAGAGTACTTTCAGACACCCCAAGGTGTTCTCTACAGATGTCAGGTAGATGCCTGAGTAATTTTGTCACCATGACAACCCTCAAACTACTTACCATCCCCATCCCTGATTACATTCATTTCTCATATGTGAATGTTCACTCTGAGAAAAATTTAAATTCAAAAGCTTCCATATCATGAAGAAGGCATACAATAAATATGAGGATCTCATATCATCTTATATGGCTTCATAAAAGGCATTAAGTATCTTTAGACAGTTTACATCTATATTAAGCAATTAAAACATTAGGTATTTTTAAGCTATCACATTCTGTCCTTCTAAATGGTGCATAGCAATCTATTGATGCCTGTTAATGTGAAAGGATAACTTAATTTTGAGATGTATTTCTAATGAACCTCCTTGTCTAGTTAAGCCCAGGATTCTTTCTTTAGATATTATGAAAAATATTTTGAAATTCACATTAACTTAATAAATGTAAACAATTAAAGTGACCTTACTAACAAAGCTAATTCTTTCTTTATTGATTATTTCACTTGGTCATTTTGATAAAGGTTCTGGTTATTGGCCCAGTCTGGTCTACTTGTGTAATGGAAATAGAGCCATCTTCTTACCATAGTGCTTGAGTAGTTGGGATTGCCAGCATGTGCCATCCTGCCAGACTAATGTCTCTTAAATGTAAGTGCACACATCCCATCTGGTGGATAATTTAATAACGTCAGGGATTTCCTGTATTTGATTTGCTCCTCATTTCATTCACAAATATTTCCCTTCAGCATCTGCTCAAAATACTTTTTATTCTTTTGGGTTGATACTCTGTTGATTTTGCAGTATTATTGATATAACTGTTGCTTATTTGATTAAATCTCCACAAGTAATGAATTATTGGGTTATTTTCATTATTGAATTTATGTTTCTTGCCTGCCATAACTCAGATGTGTGAGTCACAGAACAAGATACATTTTCTCTGAATTATTCTTCTTTTGCTATATTTTACCATGTGAAATCAACATAAAATATGAAAACCTACAATCCTAATGTAATACATTGGAATTTTTATTTCATATAGAAAAATATGCATTTATAACGTATTTTACACTTGTTTTCATTTCTAGTGGAAATCATTTAAGATAGGTTTGTCCTATAACTCTACATAAAATCATCCCATACACAATGCAAACTCGATGCAGATGCAGACCATTGTATAACCTCTTTCAGAGTCTCTTACATTGCTATAGCACTTAGCTTACAGCTCAGATTGTTTGTTCATTTTTTTTTGCTTTTTTTTTTACACAATGCACATATTCATAGTTTTTAAATCAGAATTTGTGATAGGATAAACTGCAAAGCCAATATCTATTTGGAGATAAGAATATTTACTATAAATCACTATCACCTTTAATAGTTCATATTTTAGGTTTTATTTAGTTGATTTCTCCACATAAATTCAAAGTCTTCACTGTGGTCTAAGAGTTCTATGCTATAGGTTCATGTGGGACATATTGTGTTTAAAACTTTTGTGTTCATCTAGTGGCTTGTCTCTTTGCTTTAGAACAAATCTTGCTTTTACAGTATTTATTTAAGTTATTTAGAATTACTAAAGGAGTCTGTATGTAACTCATTTGGTAAAACAAAAAATCCAGGACAACGAAAAACTATTCTCAAAAATAAAAAAATAAAACAAACAAACAAACCAAAAACTTTTAGGGGAATCACCATCCCTGACCTCAAACTGTACAGAGCAATAGTGACCAAGACTGTATGGTATTGGTCTCTGTATTAGTACAGAGACAGGCAGGAAGACCAATGGAATAGAATTGAAGATCCAGAAATGAACACACACCTGTGGTCACTTGATCTTTGAGAAAGGAGCTAAAACCATCCAGGAGAAAGAAGGCAGCATTTTCAACAAATGACGCTGGTTCAACTGGAGGTCAGCATGTAGAAGAATCCAAATTGACCCCTTCTAATCTCCTTGTACAAACTCAAGTCCAAGTGGATCAAGAAACTCCACATAAAACCAGAGAAACTGAAATTCATAGAAATTCATAGGGGAAGAACGCCGAAAATATGGGCTCAGGGGAAAATTTCCTGAACAGAACACTCTAAGATCAAGAATCAACAAATAGGACCTCATAAAACTGATAAGTTCCTGTAAGGCAAAAGATATTGTCAATGGGACAAAATGGCAACCAACAGATTGGGGAAAGATCTTTACCAATCCTAAATCCATTAGAGGGCTAATATCCAATATATAAAAAGAACTTAAGAAGTTAGACTCCAAAAAAAAAAAAGTTAGACTCCAGAGAATCAAATAACTCTATTAAAAATGAGGTATAGAGCTAAATAAAGAATTTTCAATTGAGGAATATTTAATGGCCGAGAAACACCTAAAGAAATGTTCAACATCCTTAGTCATCAGGGAAATGCAAACCAAAACAATCCTGAAATTGCACTTCACACCAGTCAGAATGGTGAAGGTCAAAAGCTCAGGTGACAGCAAATGCTGGCAAGGATGTGGAGATAGAGGAACACTTTTCCATTGCTGGTGGGATTGCAAGCTGGTACAACCTCTCTGGAAATCACTTTGGTGGTTCCTCAGAAAGTTGGACATAGTATTACTTGAGGACAGTGCTATACCACTCCTGGGCATATACCCAGAAGATTCTCCAACATATAACAAGAACACAGGTTCCATCCACTATGTTCATAGAGCCTTTTCTGTAGTAGCTAGCAGCTAGAAAGAATGCAAATGTCCCTCAACAGAGCAATGAATACAGAAAATGTGGTACATTTACACAATAAACTACTACTATTCAGCAATTAAAAACAATGAATTTATGAAATTCTTAGGCAAATGGATGGATCTGAAGCTTATCATCCTGAGTGAGATAACCCAATCACAAAAGAAGTCACTTGATATGCACTCACTGATAAGTGGATATTAGCCCAGAAACTTAGAATACCCAAGATACAATTTGCAAAACACATGAAACTCAAGAAGAAGGAAAACCAAAGTGTGGATACTTCAATCCTTTTTAGAATGAGGAACAAACTACCCATGGAAGGAGTTACAAAGACAAAGTTTGGAGCTGAGAAGGAAGGAAGGACTATCAAGAGACTGCCCCACCTGGGGATCCATCCCATATACAACCACCAAACCCAGATACTATTGCATAGGCCAGAAAGATTTTGCTGACAGGATATAGCTATCTGTAGTGAGGCTATGCCAGTGCCTGGCAAATACAGAAGTGAATGCTCACAATCATCTATTGGATGGAACACAGGGCCCCTAATGTAGAAGCTAGAGAAAGTACCCAAGGAGTTAAAGGGTTCTATAGGAGGATCAACAATATGAACTAACCAGTACCCCCTAGAGCTGTGTCTCAAGTTGCATATGTAGCAGAGGATGGCCTATTAGGCCATCAATGGGAGGAGAGGCCCTTGGACTTGCAAAGATCATATGCCCCAGTACAGGGGAATGCAAGAGCCAGGAAGAGGGATTGGTTGGTTTGGGAAACAGGGTGGGGGAAGGGATTAGGGGACTTTCCAGATAGTATTTGAAATGTAAATGAAGAAAATATCTAATAAAAAAGGAAAATAAATAAAAAAGAAAAGAAAAAATTAAAAACCAATTAAAAAAAACAGTTAAGCTTTGTAAATATGTGTTCATTTGGGAATTATAAACTGTTGAGATAGCACATGATATACTTGTACATGGAAATAAAATATTAGTTTTATAACTTCTTATCCTTACTAATAAAATTCTCTCAATTTTCCAACCTTTTTCATGTGGTTTTCTTCATCTCAACAAATGTAAACTATCTTCATAGGTTTCTGTGACCATTGATCCTTCAAACTTCTCAAACTTTGATAGGATGAGTTTTTTCAATACATTTTGAATAATTACTTCTTATGAAAATTTATATAAGAAACATAGGAAATCTTTAATTCTCTCACTTAAAAATTGAAATAATATTCAAGAATTCTTAATTTTCATCAATTCCCAATTCCATCATGTTCTCAGCTCCCAGCTACTCAGGGTATTGGAATACAGTGGATTTTTATAGCCCTGTCGATTTAACAATCATCTTTTTTTGTGATAGCCAATGCAGACTTAGAGCATAATTGTTCAGAGACTATGTGCCTGTCATACTGTGTTATTTATCTGTCTAACATACAAACTGAATGACCTTCAATGACTTCAATTCCTAGGCAGTTCCAACTGGCCATAAAGCTAACAATAAATTGTGTGTGTGTAGTAATTTCCCATTGACAAATTCCCTGTAATTTACACAAATGTCTTAATTTAGATGAAAAAGATCATCATTACCATTCAAAGATTTATAAAATCTAACCCATAACATTCAGTATCTAGTGGGATGGCAGAGAGTTCAGCATTAGTGAAAATGAGAACATTCAGAGATTTCAAGTTTTAGTCTAACAGAGAACATAGTTCTTTAGTAATTGTTTACTGCCTTGTTTAGTGTTCAGAGAGTTATAATTGAGTTCTTTCAATATAATGTTTATGTTCCCAAAGTAAAATCTTTGAAAGTAATCTATTTTGTACAAAAATACTACTTTAATGAAAGCTACACTCTATCAAAGATAACATACTTAAACACTTCTTATAATGCAAAAAAAAAGTAGCATGAGAATACACAGGTGAAATTGTTTCTAAGAAACCTTCACTAATTAAAAAAATAACCATCATCTTAGTATGGCATGCCATTGAAAAAGTAGCAAAACTTAAAAAAGTACATATCATCAGGCTTTGCCCACATTGTCATCAGCATAGATACATACTTTTTCTTATAATTTCTAAATTTCTGCCAGGACATGTGTGATAGGGTGATAGCCATCCTTCCACTTTTTATTTTCCTAAATTATATTCTCCACAAGGCAATGGGAGCTGTTTTCCCTTTTAAACCCAGATTGTGTTTAATAACCCAAGTTGACCTCAAACTAATAATAATACTCCTGCCTCAGCCTCCCAAGTGCTGAGAGGACAGATGTATTCCTTTATATTCATAGAAAAAAATTTAAAGTATTAATAGCATTGATACTTTAAGTATGATAGCTATTTCCATACTTATAATACTTAAATGCTTTATAATAGCAATGGAGTAGTACGCTTCTCATTTGAACAATGCAGGATTATATATTGAGTGATAAGCCAGGTCACCTAATACACCCCTTCTACACTTTCAACACTCAAGCTTGATCATTTTTTTCAGTTCTTCAAACTTGGCAAAGTTGCTTCTTCTTCACTGTATTTCTGTTGATGAGTTTCTGTGCTTTTTAATATTTCCAATAAACTTATAATTCAATATATATAGTACAGTATTATATACTATATAACATATTTCTCATAATTTATAACTTATTACTTTAAATGTCTATACAAATTTATAAAATATTATAATATTTAATACATATTTATATTATTTTTAGTTATATAATATTTATATATAATATATGTTAAATATTATTTGATATATTCTACATATATAATATATAATCTATTATATATAATATACTATCATATATATTGATAGAATGTGTTAGCATATTGAATGATAGCTACCAGATAATACAACTAAAAGTGATTGATAAAACTAGAGTGATGAACTCGTATAATAACCCACTTCATCTGATAGTGCACATCTTTCATTCATTCCATAAGAGGCAGGAGAGAGGCAGAGGCAGAGGGATCTCTGTGAGTTCAAGGCCAGCCTGAGGTGCTGAACTGGGACATTACATATGCATAACCATCAGATAAAGACTTTATTAGGATTGCAAGACTTGAAAGGAGCTTTAGAATTCACCTGTTACACAGGTAAGCGTTCTTTTTCAAGTACAGTTTGGTGACAATTTTATTGTAGGACAAATTCTAGGCAACAATATAGCAGATTTGCTAATTAAAAATTCCAAGATATTTTAATTTTCTTAATTAGAAATTCCTAATTAGACAAAATATTGATTAATTTCAGTTATTTAATTAAGTATGTACTATTTGAATTAAACAAACATGAATTATGTCTGTAAAAAGAATCCTACAGGCCTTGAATGAAAAACAAAAAGAATTAACACATTTTATCAAAAATACTTAGATTGTGGTGATTTAGCCTTTTCCATGTTCTGTTTTGCAGTACAATAAAAATTTCTAATTGCAATTTACTTCTTACAAAGCAAAGACTTTACATTCTTTACACAATTAAAAAACGTAATCTCTACAGCACACACATCAACCTTAATGAAAAAGATAAAAATATATACAATTCTCAGTAAGCCTTTCTGCAATAACATATGGTGAAACTCTCAAGTTGTAACAAAAATCCTTTGTGAACAGAAGAAAATAAAATATATCTCACATAGCTGCTGGCAAAGTTAGAAGATTTTAAAAATGTCAAAGAAATGATGCCTTCTGTTCAGAGGGATCGTTACTTTTGGCATTCTCTATAGAAACAATGACAAAACCCCACGTTCTGATGGCTAGAGTCTTTGTTTTTGTTTTTGTTTTTGTTTTTTTATTAAGCTGGTAGGAAATGAGTGTTATTGAAATTCAGTCTCTTCCTACAGAAAAGGAAACACTTAAAGGAATTAAATTAAATTATTTTAAAGAAGGGCTTGCAATGAAGTGCTCCCAGGAGCTCACCTTTAATCTCTGCCTTTCCAAAGCCTCTGTCTTCCTCCATAATGGCCTCCCTGATTTTAATTTATTTGTGTTCCTTACCTTTGTAGGAATTCAGATTGCCAGTGAGCTTCAAGCAAATCAGGCTTTGTCACTGCAATCATAAATTACTATAAAATATGTTTGGAACTATATTTGAAAAAGCTTTAATGTGAAAAATAACCCTGACAGAGAAGAAACCAGCCCTGAGCAATCTATGATGCCCTCCCCACATAATACAAACTAATAATTTTTCTTATGAAAGCTTGAGCCCTTCTTTCAACACACTAAATTACCTTAACACCTTGGGGATTAGAACTTCTCATTCACCTTGGTTGAATCGAAAAAACTGTCTCAGTGGTGTGTTAATGCAGTAGGAGGCCCTGAAAGCAAATTGTACTTCAGTGAATAACATCCCTAGAACTAGGACAGCTGATTGAAAGTGTCAAACACTATATGAATGCCTGATGTACTCCCTTATACACTTACACTGCATTGTCAATTCCATTTTGAGAAAGATAATTTCCATAATTTTATTCATATTTTCTTTCAAGACCAATATTTGATTCTTTAAAAATTAATATTTGACTGGTCGCTAGCCATTACTTACTCTAAGGGAATAGTCCATAACCAATGTTCAATTTTCTAAAGTTATATTTATATTTTCTTTTGATCTTGGGGAGTAAATTTGGAATTAAATAGAAAAAGAAAATTAAAGAATGAGAGGAAAGGTATTTTTTAAATAAAACCTATGAATATAAATATAGTAAAATTGTGAATTTACCTATTCTATAGGAAGAAATATCATCATTGCTCTTTTTAAAAAGTAAAACAACTACTGGTATATATATATGTGTGTGTGTGTGTGTGTGTGTGTGTGTGTGTGTGTGTGTGTGTGTATGCACCCCAGCCTAGAAATGCTATGAATATAAAATCCAAATATTTAATGTCTCTTTATGTTGTAATTATCAATTCATGATGAGATTTAGAAATATTAAACACGAGCATAGAGTTTCCAGGGTTGTAATGACTGTATTGTTTACTAGCTTGTGATGGATCATCTTTGGTAATTTTTGATCTGAGCAACCCTATACCTGTGTCAAAGAACTTGTTACTCAACACAGTGAGCCTGACTGCATCTTCTTTCCAGGGATCTGGCTTCTGTATGTTCCTTTCTTAGGTTTGGTTTTCAGAGTGGCAAACAGTTTTGTGTTTCTAAGTGAAGTTATAAGATGCATGGGAACAAGTGAGATGGCTTGGTGAATAAAGGTACTTGCAACTGTACCAGACGACCTGGGCTCAATCTCTGGTACCTACATGGTGCAAGGAGAGAACCAGCTACCACAAGTAGCTGCCAGCCTTCCATATGTGTGCTGTGTCACAGGTGGGCAATTTTGCACATGCATGTGCAAATACATATTTTACAGTTAAAGGTTTTAATGAATATTTTTTAAACACTGATTCCTTGTTTACGTGCTCTAGAGTCAGATTTGGCTCCTCTGCTTACAAACCATGTTGTCTTGGGCATAGTTTAGAGCCACTGAGTGCTTACTCAGTGACTCAGTTTCCCATCCCCTGAAATGAATATAAGAACAATATCTAACTTAAACAGTGATTATAGGAAGTAGGAAAATAGCAGATTTAAATCTGTAAGTTAGCATGTGGTACACAAAAATACATATCTTGAGCTGCACACTATGAATAGTTTTGAATATAGACATGGTTCTTCCACTTTAATAATTTTATTGACAGTATTTATTTTAGAAAACAATGTTTCCTAATGACCATGACCAGGTCATATATACCTAAGTAAGTATATATATATGGAGAGAGAGAGAGTATGTGTGTGTAAATAATTAATATATATGGGTATGTAATTATATATATAAATATTTGGCTATGAATGACAGTATTTATGTGTATATATATATATATGTATATATATATATGGGTATATATTACATACCTATACATACATATAGATACATACACACACACATATATATATACACATACAATGCATACATATATATATTTATACATACACATATATGTGTGAATGTAAAATCTAAATGTAGATTCTACATGTAAGAGAAAATATGCGAATTCTTCTGATTGGTTTATTTTGCTGAAAATGATACTCCCATTTATACTATTCCTACAAGTGACATAGTTCTACTTTCCTTATGGCTAAATAAAACTCCTTATTATGCATATACTGTATTTTTTAACCTATTTATCTGATGATAATCATCTAGAATGATTTCATCTTATTTAATTAAAAAATAGTGTTAATACAGATGTACAGATATCTCTATATGAGTGAGATTCCTCTTGGCATTTGCCCTGGATTACACATGTATACACCCAAATACCCACATTAACACACCACTTGTATCAAGGGATTTATTAATATTTATTGTGTGTAGCATGAATTCTATATAAGTGTTTATTCCATAAAGTTATATCTTCATATTTATTTGTTTTCTCCTGCGATTGTTCAAATTGAGGCTAAGGTTTGAGTACGGTAGGCCAGTGCTTAATGAGTGACCCACATACTGTATCCTGTTATAATTTTATTTGAGATAGAAATTGTCTTCTGGTATCTTTCTTCTCACATGAAAAAATATTTCCAAGGAGATAAGACACATACCATCATTCAGAAACAACCTCATAGTTTAGACCAATTTACAAACGAAATTAGTAGATTGATAATAGTTGGAATAGTCTCCAAAGATATTGTTTCTTATGATTCAAAGAGATTTTAGTGATATCTTCTTGTATTCAATATTCTTGAATGAGGAGTTTACAACTCTCAAACTATCAAATGCATTATACTCATTTTTAAACTATTCAGTATATAATGAGGCCTACAATTACCCCCCAAAACTTGAATTATCTTCTTCTTATGTCTAGATTAGTTGTCAATGACATGTCAGGGTTTAAGTACAGATGCATTTGTTCGATGCATATGCCAGAAAGATTTTGCTGACAGGACCCTGACATAGCTCTCTCTTGTGAGGCTATGCCAAATACAGAAGTGGATGCTCACAGTCATCTATTGGATGGAACACAGGGCTCCCAATGGAGGAGCTAGACAAAGTACCCAAGGAGCTAAAGGAGTCTGCAACCCTATAGGAGGAACAACAATATGAACTAACCAGTACCCCCCAGAGCTCATGTCTCTAGCTGCATATGTAGCAGAGGATGGCCTAGTCGGCCATCAATGGGAGGAGAGGCCCTTGGTCTTGTGAAGATCATATGCCCCAGTACAGGAGAATGCCAGGGCCAGGAAGAGGGAGTGGGTGGATTGGGGAACAGGGTCGGGGAAGGGTATAGGGGGCTTTGGGGATAGCATTTGAAATGTAAATGAAAAAAGGAATGTAAATGAAGAAAATATCTAATAAAAAATGCCTTAAAAAAAAAAAAAAAAAAACCTCTCCTCTGAGATGCTCTACCTAGCAGCTGACTAAAACAGATGGACAACATTTTTTATTATTGCAGTTTGAAGAGTGATCCTTGATTGCTCTATATGCTGTCTGACTACTTTTGGTGAATCTGTCTTCTATGATTATATATGATTATAAGCATTCTGTAATAATGAGATACAAGTTTGGCTCAAGATGAAAAAGCTGAGGCACATAATTTAAAATCTTTGTCCAGCAAGTGGCAAACTGAGCTATAAATATTGACTTATTTAAAATGATGACATCCTAACTAAGGAATTGTAGTGACAAGTTTTGAGTCTTGGGTTCTTTAAAAAACACAGAAATAGTATTTTAAAATGTTCTCATTTTAATCGCTAGTGTGGGATATGGGGCTGCTTCAGATTTTCGCAGTAGCTGACTATGGTTCACCCAGTGAAGGGTGTGGTTTTTCCCATAGCAGATACTTTTTGTGATTATGTGATGAGGGCCCTGAGAGGTATGGTGACTTGTTGGTTAGTTGGTGGTGGTCACAGTTTGTTAAGTACAACAACAAGAAGAAATTGGATATCCTGATGGTGAATATAAAACTTGCCCCAAGAAAATGATGCACCTAATCAGCAGGAAGTATTCTGATGATAATGGGGCCCTTTACCCTTTATCCTTTTTAGTCTCCCATCTAGTGTTGGGGGGTTGAAAAAGTAGAAAAGAGTGCAGAAGGGTAGAGAATACTGGAAGAAAGAAGAACCCATAAAATAGCTAATGCTGGCTACAAAAAGGGGGGATACAGGAGGCATTCTCTTAAAGGAAAAGGGAGGGGTGGGGTAGCATTTCACATATAAATAAATAAATGCATAAATAACAAAAATAAATGAGTTCCCACTTTGGCCTTAAAATTCTCCAAGCAGAAAACAGAGATCTGCAATAGTCTTGAGTTCTTTCACATCCTAATTACCTGAATTACTTTTCTTGTTGCTGTGACTCTTTATGCCAAATAACTTGAGCTAGGAAAGTTTTATGGGGGCTGATATTTTCAGAAGTGACATTCCAGTGTAGTGGCGAGAGTCAATTCTCAGCATGGTGACCAGGACATAGAAAAGTGGCACAAATGAAGAGACTTGGAGAGATATAAGAACAGGTTTTCAGTGGTCTGCTTCGTCTAATCAAACCCAGCCTTTCTCACCATCTCTTAGTGCTCCATCACATTATGACCAATGAATCAATCATGAACCCATTCACTTTGTCAGATTCCTCTCTTCCTCTCCTCTCTGCACAAAGCTGTCACAGACATGCTCTGACACGCTTTCCTGATCTATACAAATCTCAATCCAATCAAATTGACAATCAAGATTAATCCAAAAACAAACACACATTTTTAACCTGCTACTAACGCAAGCTATTATTTCCAACCACACTAATTTATTTTACTATCTCCAAAGGGATAGTGGTGCTACCACTCATTGGAGATTAAATAATTTTCTGAACATATAAACTATTAGCCTATTAGCAAATGTAAATAAACAGTGTATAGAGTTCGGATGATTTGTAAATACTTCCCCAGTATTATTGACCCAAAGAAGTATAGCTAAGGACCCCAGGGACTACTGTCTAAAAACTCAGAAATCAGATCATAACTGAAGTGTAGAAATGATAAATTCATTTTAAATGAATGTTGTATCAATTAACTCTTGTCTGATATTAAATTGTGGCTACACCCCAACTCTCTCCAAATTTATATGCTGACTTCATAGCTCTACAATCTTTAAATGTAATGTGAATGTCAAGTCATAACATATGGCCCATAAACAAGAGATTCAGTTAAAATGAACAGTTATGAAAGAATATAATGCACACTGAATCTTATCAAAGAAAGAAAGAAAGAAACTAGGGCACATAAAGTCACACCAAGGATACTCATGCCCAGATTAAAAGCTATGTGAGAAACCCACAAGGCAGCCAATCTTAAGCCAAAGGATGAAACTTTAGTACTTCATTGACACCTTCAATTTTCATGTGTATCTTCTGAACTATGGTAATATTAATTTCTTTTGGTTAAGCCTCAATCTTTTTATACTTTTTCTATAGAAGGCCTAGAAAGAAAAATGCATATTTATTAACACCTAAATAAAATTTCATGTTTTTAGCTTTTTAATGAAATAATCAACTAAGCCAGTTGAGCTCAAACACTTATAGAAAGTAAAATTGATGAAGAGACAACAAACAAATAAATAAACAAAGTCAGCTAGGCTAACAATTGAATATGATGCTGTTTCAAAGTTCACCAGAGACCACACACAGACATTTTTTTTCAAGATTTTTTGCATAGTTACTATTCTTAGTAACTTATTAATGGAAAATGACCATACTTTCAATGTTCTGGAGTGACATTTGAACATCAATTACTCAAATACATACAGATGACTTTACACATCCATTTGTCCCAACAGATTGCAATATTTATACTCATTACTTAATGAATGTTTCTCCTATCTACCAGCATATAACTTAATACAGGCAAGATTGCAGATGTCAGACACAGTGAGAGCAGAAACTTGTGATGGTAAACCAGACCCCAGGCTCACTCTCCTATGCATAGAACTGGGTGGGTAGCATGTTTGTTCATTAATTATATCCTTAACTGTTTCTCTGAGGGCAACCATTTCTGTAGAAAGCCAAAGATATGTTAAAAGGAAATGTTATAGTGTTAAAGTAAATTGTTAAATATTGAACAGCACAGCTATTTATAGATATTAAAATAATATTTGAAATAGTTTAAGTATCTTTAAATATACTCTTGTCTCTAATAATTTCTTTTCTTAATTCTTTAATCATTTTTTACAGTCCAGACTTTATCTCCCTCCCAGCCCATTCTCTCACTGTTCTACATCCCATACCTGCCCTTCCCACCCCCATCTCCAAGAGGATGTCCCTATTCCTATGCCACCAGACCTCCCCACCCCTTGGGGCCTCAAGTCTCTTGAAGGTTAGGTGCATCTTCTCTGACTAAGTCCAGACCTGGCATTCTCTTCTGTATATGTATTGGGGGTTTCATATCAGCTGGTGTATGCTGGAAGGTTGTTAGCTAAGTGAGAGATCTCAGGGGTCCAGGTTAGTTGAGACTTCTGGTCTTCCTATAGGGTGGCCCTCCTCCTCAGCTTCTTCCAGCTTTTCCCTAATTCAACCACAGAGTTCACAGGAATCTTTCCATTAATTGGGTGTAAATATTGCATCTAACTCTTTCAACTGCTTGCTGGGTCTTTCAGAAGGCAGACATAACAGGCTCCTGTTTGTAAGCACACCATAGCCTCAGTAATAGTGTCAGGACTTGAAGAGTCCACTTCCAGTAGAAAGACAGGGCAGACCCCCTTAAAGTAAAAAAGATAGTCTTTATTGCCAACCAACAGCTGCACTGGGAATTTGTCCCAATCATGCAACCTGAGCCTCATAACACTTTGTCTTTTATGAAAAAATGTCACATCCTGGTTGTGATACTTCAGTTACCAAGAAGCAGAATAATAAAAGCCAGATATTAAGTTAACACATTTAGGTATGGTCCTGAAACTATGTTCTTTAATGAATTAGGTCTTTGTTCCCATTTTGGCAGGATTTGGGGCCTATTATGTTGTGTTTTGAAGTCAGAACGGAGGGTCAGTTGTGCTAAGATTCTGGGACCTAATACAAGTCCAATGAACACATAATTTTTTTATCTTACTGTGTCTTCTTTGTAAACCAATTTTATTAGTTTCATTTAAAATCAGAAAGATATTGTATTGAAAATACAAATATCATAACAAAATCTAAAGTGTAGCCTGTGAATGGCCATACGGTTGGATGTCACTACATAATTCCCCTCATATCCAAGCCATTTAATGAAATCAGATACACAAATCTAAAATAAATTTTATTCTTAAATCATGACTACAAGAGAGACTTCTCTTGAACATCAATATGAACTAACCAGTACCCCCAGAGCTCCTTGGAACTATACCACCAATCAAAGAAAACACATGGTGGAACTTGTGGCTCTAGCTATATATGTAGCAGAGGATGGCCTAGTCAGTCATCAATGGGAGAAGCCCTTGATCCTGTGAAGGCTCTATGTCCCAGTATAGTCCCAGGAATGCCAGAACCAGGAATGGGAGTGGGTGGGCTGGGGAGCAGGGGGAGGGGGAAGGGGATAGGGGATTTTCAGAGGGGAAACTAGGGGATAACATCTGAAATGTAAAAAAAAGAAAATAATCTAATAAAAAAAGGAAAAAGAGAGCCTTCTTTATATAAATCAGTAAGCATAACTTTGATATTAATTGCTATTATATTTGTCTTACAAGTTTTAGTTTATTTTCAGCTTTTGTGTGTGTGTGTTTTTTATTGTCAGTGCCCAGCCCACATATACCTTTCATACCACAACCAACTTCCTCACCCAGCCAGATCCTTCATACCCAGCCAGATCCTGCACACCCAGCCAGATCCTCCACACCCAGCCAGATCCTCCACATCCAACCAGATCCTCCACACCCAGCCAGATCCTCCACACCCAGCCAGATCCTCCACACCCAGCCAGATCCTCCACACCCAGCCAGATCCTCCACACCCAGCCAGATTCTGCACACCCAGCCAGATCCTGCACACCCAGCCAGATCCTGCACACCCAGCTAGATCATGCACACTCTTTTCCAAAATCTAGGCAGGTGAGTCTGCCTGAACCTCCTTCTGTTTACCCTTCCTAACATAATCTGGTGATCTAGCCCAGTTGCCACAAGAAGTGCCCTGGCTAATCTAGATACCCTGGCCTGTGCTACACCCAACATCTAGGCTCCTTCTAGATCCTCCCTCTCCACGCCCCACATGCTCTGCCCTAAGGTGTATCCAACCCTACTACCCAAACAGATTTACGTCCACAGTCTAGATTAAGACAAGGACATGCATTCTGTATACCAACAAAGTCTCCTCTATCCATTACACTTCATCCCATCTGAGCTATTTCCAGCCTACATCTTCCACCTATTTGCATATCCTCTCTTCCTCCTAAAGAAGTCCAATAGCAAAGCATCACAAAAATATAAACACTATGAAAAAAATCAAGCCACTATCTCCTCCTAAACCCATCAGTCCTGTAAAAATATTTACAATAAGAATTATATAGATATATCATGTGAGTTCTTTTGTGATTGGGTTACCTCAGCAGGATGATGCCCTCCAGGTCCATCCATTTGCCTAGAAATTTCATACATTCATTCTTTTTAATAGCTGAGTAGTACTCCATTGTGTAAATGTACCACATTTTCTGTATTCATTCCTCTGTTGAGGGACATCTAGGTTCTTTCCAGCTTTTGGCTATTATAAATAAGGCTGCTATGAACATAGTGGAGCATGTGTCCTTATTACCAGTTGGAACATCTTCTGGATATATGCCCAGGAGAGGTATTGCGGGATCCTCCGGTAGTACTATGTCCAATTTTCTGAGGAACTGCCAGACTGATTTCCAGAGTGGTTGTACCAGCTTGTAATCCCACCAACAATGTAGGAGTGTTCCTCTTTCTCCACATCCTTGCCAGCATCTGCTGTCACATGAATTTTTTATCTTAGCCATTCTGACTGGTGTGAGATGGAATCTCAGGGTTGTTTTGATTTGCATTTCCCTGATGATTAAGGATGCTGAACATTTTTTCAGGTGCTTCTCAGTCATTTGGTATTCCTCAGGTGAAAATTCTTTGTTTAGCTCTGAGCCCCATTTTTTAATAGGGTTATTTGATTTTCTGGAGTTCAACTTCTTGAGTTCTTTATATATATTGGATATTAGTCCCCTATGATATATACTCACTGATAAGTGGATATTAGCCCAGAAACTTAGAATACCCAAGATACAAGATACAATTTGCAAAACACATGAAACTCAAGAAGAACAAAGACCAAAGTGTGGACACTTTGCCCCTTCTTAGAATTGGGAAGAAAACATCCATGGAAGGAGTTACAGAGACAAAGTTTGGAGCTGAGACAAAAGGATGGACCATCTAGAGACTCCCATACCTGGGAATCCATCCCATAATCAGCCTCTAAACACTGACACCATTGCATACACCAGCAAGATTTTGCTGAAAGGACCCAGATATAGCTATCTCTTGTGAGGCTAAGCAGGGGCCTGGCAAAAAAAGAAGCGGATGCTCACAGTCAGTTATTGGATGGAACACAGGGCCCCCAATGGAGGAGCTAGAGAAAGTACCCAAGGAGCTAAAGGGGTCTGCAACCCTATAGGTGGAATAACAATATGAACTAACCAGTACCCCCGGAGCTCGTGTCTCTAGCTGCATATGCAGCAGAAGATGGCCTAGTCGGCCATCATTGGAAAGAGAGGCCTCTTGGTCTTGCAAACTTTATATGCCTCAGTACAGGGGAATGCCAGGGCCAAGAAGTGGGAGTGGGTGGGTAGGGGAGTGCGGGGGGTGGGCGGGAGGGTCTGGGGAACTTTTGGGATAGGATTTGAAATGTAAATGAAGAAAATACCTAATTAAAAATTTTTTTAAAAAAGAATTAGATAAACTGTAGACACAGAATTTAAAAGAACAGCTATAAACTTTACCAAAGAGTTAAAAGACTTTTAAAACTATGCATATGCATACACAAATATGCAATCATAAGTGAATAATAAATAAACAAAACCAGTTTAGTGAAATTCAGAGGTGGCATTTAATTACAGTGCTAGAGTAATATCCAAGAAAACAAAAATATAAAGCTGGTAGAAATGATAAAGCTGGTCCAGGACTTGGAAAGGATTTCAATAGACATGGAAACATTGAAGACTCATGCTCTTTTGTAGATGTATCCATTAGGATTGGGCTCCACAGATTTGCTTTTGTGTGTGTGTGTGTGTGTGTGTGTGTGTGTGTGTGTGTGTGTGTTTGTGTGTGTGTGTAAGTGGTATTGAGACAGGGTCTCTCTCTATGTAGTTCTGGTTGTTCTGGAACTCACTATGTAGACCAGACTGGCCTTAACTTAATAGAGATTTACCTGCCCTCACCTCCTGAGTGCTGGAATTAAAAGCATGCCTGGTTTGACATCTCTGAATTTTGAATCATTGTGAGTTTCTGCAGTGCACTCTGCAAAGGGAAGATTCTTTGATTAAGGAAGAATAATATACTTATCTGTGGGTATAAAAATGTTTAGATCTTTGTTAAGGATTATGCTAGTTTAGTACAGTAGGGGTTATCCCTTTCCCTCCCAGATCCATGACATTCTACCCCTGAGTCTTTAGCTAGGCTTTGAGCATCACAGTTGCCTTCTTGTTGAGTAGGTTTTAGGGTTCATCTCTTGTTTGTTTTGTTTTATATTTGACTCACTTTTAGTATTTTTACATATTATGGATATTAATCCTCTGTCAGATCTATATCTATATCTATATCTATATCTATATCTATATCTAATCTATATCTATATCTAATCTATCTCTATCTCTATCTCTATCTCTATCTCTATCTCTATCTCTATCTCTATCTCTATCTCTATCTCTATCTCTATCTCTATCTCTATCTCTATCTATCTATATCTATATCTATATCTATATCTATATCTATATCTATATCTATATCTATATCTATATCTATATCTATATCTATATCTATCTAATCTATACATATATATCTATATCTATATCTATATCTATATCTATATCTATATCTATATCTATATCTATATCTATATCTATATCTATATCTATATCTATATCTATATCTATATGCCCCATACTGTGGGGCTTTCTATTTGCCTAGTTGGTTTTTCTTTAGGCATGTGGAAGTTTTTTTTATTTTCATGAAGTCTCACTTGTCAATTGTTCACCTTCATAATCCTTGGTCAATCTGAGTCCCATTCAAAACGTTTTTTCCTTTGCCTCTAGAGTTTTCTTACATCTCTCTATTGCCTATGTTGGCATTGGGCTCCCCAACTTTGCATGTTTTGTTTTTCTTTTTATTGGGGGCAGATTGAGACAGGGACTCTTTATGAAGCCCTGGCTGTCCTGGAACTCACTATGTAGAACAGGCTGGCTTCTAACCAAAAGAGGTTCACCTCCATCTGTCTCTGGTTGGATATACAACCCCTTTCTCTCCTTTTCTACTGTTAAAATGTGGTCATATTTTGCTTTTCATCATCAGAGATAAAAAGAAATATTGCATGGGTTTTAGTCAGTTTCTAAGTAAATTAGACAAGAGATAACTTTCAGACTGGTAACACTACAAATGGGATACTAGAATTTGGACTCCTGGTAAAGGATATTTTTAACCAGGAGATAAGTTATGCTAGACAGTTTGTGGATGGTTCAAGTTAAGCAGTAGTTGAAAGCATCTAAGAAAATACAGAATTAATTAAAACAGTTTCACAGTATAGGTCCCAAATACAGATGTAACCAATTTTTAAAAAGGACAAAGCAGTAAGGTGGTATATGTTAGTATATATCATATATATTAGTAATGTAGGAAATGAACCATAGATTACATGGGGTCTGAGACACAATACTGCAGAAATGTTATAGTTTGGTTAGCTAGTGCCACATTCTAGGAAGTTGTAGGTAAAACTGGTAAATAAAGCAGGGAACACCAAGGATGTCATAATCTTTTACTTAATTCTCAGGGCATGCTTAGCAAGATGCCTATACTGTAGTAATGCTCAGAAAAAGCATGCTGGATAAATGACAGAAACCATGGGGTTATTGATGTCAGAGTTCATTCTACACGTGCTGGATTATTCACAGCCTTCTGGACTGAGCTGTCAGAGTTCAGTGAGTATTTGCTGAAAGGATGACAGTCTTCAAATATGACCATGAAAGAAGAATTCCACAAGGCTTTTCCATTGCCAATCTGTCACTGGAAGTATTTAAAAGGTTTTATATGCCACCTACTTTGACAGAGTAGTCACCTGTTGAAAATTTATTTTGTCAAGAATATATTTATTTCACATTGCTATTTTGTCACGTTGGATTACCTGATAATAAATTACATTTTAGGACAATTATTTCTTCTAGATTTTCTGTGAATTTTATTTTCTGATTATTCCATAATTGGCTTATGCTTAAGGATTTTAGATTCTATTGTAATGTTAACCACAAATAACTTTACAATTGGAAAATAATTTATCTCAAATGATAAGGTTAAAAACAAATTCAAGTAACCATCCTTTATGCAACTTGAAAGCAGTATGAAAAGCTAATATTCAGTCCTGGGCCCACTTATTACTTTAAGCACTGAGCCTCACACAGGAGATCTCTTCCAGACATCTGATTAGCAGATATGAATTCTTTTTCTAAGTTGATTCAAGATACTCAGTGCTAGTAAGTGCAAAGACATATTTCATTTTTAAAAAGTAATTGAAACATTCTATGAAACATTTACTCATAAAATGTTAAAATGCATTATAATTACAATAAAGTCATCAATTTATTTGTGGGCCTTAGTATATGAGGAATCACAAGATGAGCAAGGAGATTTAAAATATTTTCTTTCAAATATATAAATAATGCCATAATCATTTGTAATAAATAAGAAGCATATTGTTTTTATGTTAGGAACCTGATTAACCTTAGAAAATATTTAGCAGAAGTTTGTCCAGTTGTATTTGTTGTGCTTGTTGCCATAGAACAAAACTCCTTTTCTGCCTGAAGAACCACCAAACTGGGGTTGGGGATTTAGCTCAGTGATAAGAGCATTTACATAGCAAGCCCAAGGCCCTGGGTTCGATCCTCAGTTTTGGGAAAACCAAAATAAAACACCAAACTACCAGTAACCATTCTAATATCCCCTGAATTTCCTATTCTACTATATGTGTGGCTATTTCTTGCCTAAAATATCAATATCATTCCCCTTTGATTTCTTCTCGTTCAGTTATCATTCTGACTCCTTCCCTCTGTCAGTAGATACTTGGACAATAGAGTGAAAAGCAAGCTGACTGCACAGAAAGTCAGCCCGACTATTCTGTGAGCATCCTTTGCCAGCCAGATTGAGTATTGCTTGGTGAGTCTTGGGCAATAACGTGTCAAGGATTACCTTCAGTGTGCAATGAGGCACAGCTGAACTAGTTTGTAATACAAAAACAAATGATTAACCGGCAAATAAGCAGAGAAAATCAAATGATCCTAGCCTGGCAGTACATTAGAAATGTCTGGATAGCTCAGCATGTCATGTTATTGATTTTCATTAGCAGGAAGAAGAGACACAAATGAAATAAAAAGGAACCTTTTTTATCAAACAACATTGTTGGGATAATTTGGCAAACCGCTTTGTGCTATCGGAGGGTAGCATACACAGCTACCTGCCAGAGCCCACTAGATTCATGAATGAAAGACACACACACACACACACACACACACACACACACGCACACGCACACGCACACGCACACGCACACGTACACATGCCAGTTAAGTATAGGATGCCTTGTATAGGTCAAAGGCTGAGCAGTTCTAATCCCTCCTGCTGCTAGCAAACACTCCCCTCCTGAGTTAACTTCTTCTTCTTCTTCTTCTTCTTCTTCTTCTTCTTCTTCTTCTTCTTCTTCTTCTTCTTCTTCTTCTTCTTCTTCTTCTTCTTCTTCTTTTCTCCTTCTCCTCCTCCTCCTCCTCCTCCTCCTCCTCCTCCTCCTCCTCCTCCTCCTCCTCCTCCTCCTTCTTCTTCTTCTTCTTCTTCTTCTTCTTCTTCTTCTTCCTCTCTTTTTGCCTATTAATAGTTTTTATTGTTTTTTTTTCCCTCCATTAATTTCCTATCCCTCCCCTATCCCCCTGCTTCTATGAGGGTCACACACACACACACACACACACACGCACACACACACACACATTCCTGCCTCAGCACCCTAGCATTCCCCTATGCTGGGTCATCAAGCCTCCACCAGACCAAACGACTCCCCTCTCATTGATGCCAGATAAAGCAATTCTCTGCTACATGTGCAGCTGGAGCCATGGGTTCCTCCATGTGTACTCTATGGTTGGTGTTTTAGTCCCTGGGAGGTCAGGGGGTCTGGTTGGTTGATATTGTTGCTCTTTCTATAGGGTTGCAAACCCCTTAAGCTCCTTCAGTTCTTTCCCTAACTCCTTCAAAGGGGCCCCTCCCTGTCCGATGGTTGGTCATGAGCATCTGCATCTCTATTGATCAGGCTCTGTCACAGTCTTTCAGAAGACAACTATACTAGGCTCCTGTCAGCAAGCACTTCTTAGCATCACCAAGAGTGTGTGGCTTTGATATCAGCAAATGGGATGGATCCCTAGGTGGGGCAGTGTCTGGATGGTGTGTCCTTCAGTTCCTGTTCTACTCTTTGTCCCAGCATTTACTTTTGACAGGAGCAATTCTGGATTAAAATTTCTGAGATGGATGGGTGGCCCCATCCCTCACACAGGGGCTGTGTCTATCCACTGGATATGGTCTCTACATTCTCCCTCCCCTTTGTTGAGCATTTGGCTAATGCCATCCCTGTTGGGTCCTGGGGACCTCTAGGGTCCCTGGCATCTAGAATTTTCTAGTAGCTACCCTCAGTACCCCTCCCCGACTGCTACACACCACCATTCAAATAAAATCTAAATTTCATCTCTACTACCCCAAACACCTGTGTGGTATCTTTCCCTGATTCTCACATGTGGATGAGTCCTTAGGTCTGGTATTTCTTTTTCCCTGTCATGGTGATCCCTCCCTTCTCCTTGCCCTCCAGCCCTCCTTTGAGCAAATCTCCAAGTCCTGCCTCCTTCGGTCTTTACATGGACATGATTTAATTCTGGGTGTCTTAGTTTGTGACTAAGGCAACTCTTAGGAAAGAAAGCATTTTCCTGGGGACTTGCTTACAATTTCAGAGGGTTAGTCCATTATTATCATGGTGGGGAGATTGGCAGCAAACAGAAAGGTATAGTACAATTGCTTACAATTTCAGAGGGTTAGTCCATTATTATCATGGTGGGGAGATTGGCAGCAAACAGAAAGGTATACTACTAGAGCAGAAGCTGAGAGTGTAGCATCCTGATCTATAGACAGAGAGGGAGATACTGGATCCAGTGTGGGTTTTTGAAACTTCAAAGTCCAGCTCCTGAAACATACCTTCTACAACAAAAATGCACTTACTTCAGCAAGACTGCAGTAGAGAATCTAGATACCTTTGCCCACAGCAAAACTTGGGTTATTTAACAGTTTTAGTTGATTTGGGATGCTATGACAAAGTGGTGTGAGCTAAGTGGTTAAATCAATAATTGCCACAGCTCTGAAGACTAGGAAATTCAAGGCTAAAGGGTTGAAAGCATAGTTTTCTGAAGAGGATTTACTTTTCAATTCATAGACAAGTGTTATCCTGTTGAATTCTCGCATAGCATAACAAAAAGGAGAGAGGGAAGGAAAGAGGGAGGAAGGGAGACATAGAGAAGGAGACATGACAGAGGGAGAAAAAAGAGAGAGAAGATAAATTGATCTTGCTCCCAAGACCTATCCTAGAAGCTCATTTCTAAATACCATCACACTGAAAATTTGGTTTGGACATATGAGTGAGCATTTGTCCACACTGGTTTTAAGTAAGCAACAGTAATCCATCCATATCTGTTGGATATACTCTAATGGCATCTCCAGACTCCAAGAGCAGAGCTGAGATGATCTCCATATTTGTGATCCTGAGACATGGGAGTAAAATTAAGATTTTAATTTTAATCCAAAGTATTGTGCATTCAAACTATCTTTAACAAGCTTGTAAGGGTCAATGGAGGACCTTATAGTATCCTGAAACACATTTGGACCAGGAGAGAGGAAATCAATAATTTAGATAAGCATTGAGTGATTATGAACTTCCAAACACTGTGCTCTTTTATTGTACCTAACTTCACACTTGCAATCTTGGTGTAAGCATGCCTTTCAGTGATGTAGTGCCTGCCCTACCACCACCACAGCTCTATATCAGTGGGAAACTCTGTAACAGGAATCTACAGTTTCAGTCAATGTTCTATTGATGGGAGGAGACATGATGACCTCAGCAACACTTATAAAAGAAAGTATTTAATTGAGGACTTGCTTACACTTTCATGATGAGAAGCATGGTGGTAGGCATGGTGCTGGAGCAGTACTACACCCTGATGTACAGGCAGAGAGAAAGAGAGAGAGAGAGAGAGAGAGAGAGAGAGAGAGAGAGAGAGAGAGAGAGAGAGAGACTGTCAAAGCTTTTGAAACTTCAAAGCTCACTCCCCCAGTGTCATGCTTCCTTCATCAAGGTCCTAATACTTAAAATTCTTTCAAATAGTGCCAGTCCCTGTTGACCAGCATTCAAATACATGAGCCTAAGGGGGCATTCTTCTTCAAACCACTATATCCAGTAAGGAATCCCTTTGGCAAAGACCACAGTGCTTAGGTCATAGCGGAAAGTTCAGCTAGTAAAATATTCTAAGTTTCACATAATAATTTAAGTCTTAGAAGATGTAAGTGTTAAGTGTTATATGAACAATATTTTAAGTGGAGCAAATTTAAATTTCTTGGTGCTTAAAGCAGTACTCTGTAATACTACTTTTTATTTTAATTTTATATTAATATATAAGATTGTGTGCATTTATTATGCAAAACCTGACTTTTAAAGTATTTATGCTTGCTAAAATAACTAACTCTAGCAAATTGAAATGAATGTTACTACACTTATTTTTAATGCAGTGGTGGTGAGAATATATGATTTTCACTAAATGTGGTCAATGTACAATACAATCGCCAACTATTAAAAGTACAATATTGTTTAAAGTTATTTCTAAACTATTAAAATGATTCCTTTCATAATCTCTCAAGTTGAAGTATTTAAAAGTCAGCATTGGAATAAACCAAGATTTTCCTAATCTTCAAACAGAGTACTTTATCAGAAACATTCACAGTGACACGGACATATTAGGTACTCTCAAACACATTTCAATGTATACTAAATACTTTTTTAGCTTTTTATGTGTGCGAATTTGAAAGATATTGTGTTATTTTTTTCTAAAAATGTGGGCATTATGTTTCTCCAAGTCTGTGTTATAATGTAGTGTATAAACCAGAATATTTATTGAAAGATGTTAATATAATTGAGATTAGCAAAGTATTAATATAATAAAATCCACTTATTAGGCATAAGTGAATGTAGAAAAGCTGCATCATTAATTTAGAAGAAAAAAAATCTCTAGAGGCAGCCAGTCATGTGCTTCATTTGATACCTGCTGGATTCCTGATGCTATGTACTATAATGTGATGTAAGCCAGAGGGGACTTCTGTGCAAACAAACTAAAATTAGTTCTATACTACAATGAATGCAAAGGAAGAAAACATTATTAAACACAGATTAGGTTCATTATTGTATAACACCCCCTCCCTTGGAAAACAAAGCTAATCCTGTATTTCTAAATATTCAACACAACCCTGATATCACAGTGAAGAGCACTAAGTTCCTCATAATTATCTTGGCTCATCTCTGATATGCTAACAAGGCAAGTATGTCATAAATGTGGCTAGTGCATTAACAAGATGGCCTACAAGACAGATCTAGACACAGATTCAGCTGTGTCTAGCTCTACCATCTTTCCTACAGAATCTTCCCCTACTGAACTTCCTTCAAAGTCTCTTCAGTACAAGTTATGTGGGGTTTCAAGTTGCAAATATCTTGGACAGCAAAGTCTATATTTGCATTACTATGTAATTACATGTGACTGAAAACACTCAACAAAACTCCCCAGTGTCTGAGTAACACCTCCCTTGGGAAGTCTGTTTCTTCACACCTGGTAAAGAGCAGCTTGAGTTTTTGTTCATTTCCCTTTTCCCAACTAAAGACACTTTCCATAGGTACAAAAAGAATGTTTTCTATGTCAATTGAGTTTGTGAATTTGGGATTTCAATTAAGTGTTCTTTTTCCCCTTTAAAGAGGTTGTATGTAAATGCTTTGTATCAAGAATTGTCTAACAAGATTTAAGTAAACCAGAGTCAACTTCCTTAGAAAGTTTAAAATGGAGACCTTATAATTCTAATAGAAATACTGAACACCTCTATTCCTACAAAAATAAAAGGGCTTTTGAATGGCTTATTGTGCTACTGTGAGAGAATAAAAAGAGATTTAAAAGATTCTCAGGATATAGATAAATGCAAAGAAAACAAGGTAAAGAGTTCATTAAGAAACCCAACGTGCTCTTAGAATTTAACTATGTGTCTGTTTCCATAATCAGCTGCCTCATTATGGCCAAATATTTCCTTCAGTTCACTTTTCATATGAAATATAATTGGTAAGAGACCGTAATAAGAAGGCTTGGGAACATGAAACCAATTTTTATTTCCTTATCTAAATTCATAAACAATGTTCTAACAGCTGGGCTCATACAAATTAATCAAACAAATAATGGCTTTGTAATCTTTTATTTATTTCAAAGATGAGATGGAAGGCTTTCCTTTAAGAACCAGTGACAGGTATTAAACAAATATTAGCAAATGTCAGAGCAGGAAAAAAATTCAAGCGACTGCTAGTGTTAAAATGACAGAAATAGAAAGGTAAAGTCTGCCTATCAGGTGATTGACATGTTGAGCAAGGGTAATCTTCATTGCAGGTTGAAATTGCCTACTGATCTTTAGTATTACTTAGAAGGAAGCTGAAGGTTAAAAGCAGACCCAAAAGACTTCAGGAAGCAAGCAAATAGATCATAGATTTGTCTTTTTCTTTTATCTTTCATGGTGTAATTTCTACATATCATTGTACATTTCCAGAATCTTTGTTACAAAGTTTTAGGCAAAATAAATAATATATAAATAAGCAAATGAGCAATATGCCTTGTATGTCTGGAGATGTTACACACAAAAGCTGTAAGTGTACTCAATAAAATCCAGGGTTTTTTTTTTGTTGTTGTTGTTCACCAAAAGACAAGTCTTGTATCATCTTTTCCATTTTCCCAGTCTTTTCTTCTCAGAAATTCTAATTCATAAAGACCTGCTGGGATAATCTCTGTGCACTGTGTAAAAGCATTGTCTGTCACTAAAGAGCTGAACGGCCTATAGCAAGGTAAGAGAGAATAGGCAGGACAGCTGGGAAGAGATTAGAATTCTGAAAAGAAGTTAAGAGTTATAAATGTGCCATGGGGATATCAGATGTAAGAAACTGAGGCTACGTGGCAGACATAGAATAATTTGGTTACAAGCTAGTTGGCCAATAAACCTAAGGCTTGGGAATAAATAAATAAATAAATAAATATGCCTCTGTGTCATTATTTGGGAACTGGGGCAGTCATAGAAAAACCCAAACAGTTACAAAGAGCTTACTAATCTTCAGAGACGACTTTAAGCTTTTATTTAATTATGAAATCTAGAAATAATTTCTCCCTTAAAAATGTTTTAATGTATCATCTATAACAGTCATTTTCAAGCTTTATAAAAATTCTTAAATGCTCAGATGATGCTTCCAAATCAAGCAAAATGACATAAAAATTTAATAAGAATATCAAACCTAAAAACAAAAATATCAATAGCTTAGCTTGTAGAAAGATTTAAAATGTCTTTCTTGTAAATATTTTGTAACATGAGAGAGAAAGTGTCATTTCCTTTTTACAAATTGAATGGACATAACTTTAAGTGCCTGAGTGATTCAATATAAAATCATGCAAAAATAGAAAAAAGTAATTTGAGAAGTCAGTGTGATAATTAACATATAAATGCATACCTAATTTGCTTATTTGCCAAAATTTGAAATAAAAAGTAAATATACAAAAATGATATAATCCATAATAATCATTGATTTATTTTATTTATCAAAATAAAATAAAATATATGAAATTTTCAAAAAATAATTTTATAGTAGAGGAATCTTAAACTTATGAATGCCACATATTAATTCCTTTCTTGAAGTTTGAGTGTTCATTTGGGTGTGCTGGTATATGCATGCCTTAAGTTCCAACACTTGGAAGCCAGAAGCAGGTTGATTTTTGTGAATTTGTGGCTAGCATGGTTTATGTAGGGAGTCCCAAGCCAACCAGGGCTACATAGTAAGATGATGTATTAATGTATACATGTTAGATGATAGATAGATAGATAGATAGATAGATAGATAGATAGGGATGCATGGATAGATAAATGATAGATAGATGATAGACATATAGATAAGTAGATGATATAATTTGTTTCTACCATACTTCTTAAATAGAAGTATGTCATAAAATTTCTATGAAGAAGCATTTTCTTTCTTGTACCATGCTCATACACAATAGGAACTGGAGTTATAGATGTTTTTGTAGAAGTCATGTATGGGGTAATAGAACTTGGGTCCTGTGCAAAAGCAGTCAATGACCCTAACCACTGAAAATCTCTCCGGTCCCCAGAATTTTCACCTTTGACATGGTTCTTTGCTACTAGATTACAGTTCAATTGCAACCCTAGTATGTACATATTGAGTTCTATGAATTATTATGCCAGGAAATGTGTCCAAAGTTCATTTATATCTATAAGTAGAAGGTGGTTAAATAGATCTGTCTCTGCAGCTATAAAATGTGTTTGTCCCATGCAGAATTTATTATCTCTGGCTACTCTACTCTCTATTGTCTTTATAATTATTTCTAATTTTACATAAAATTAGAGACCATGATGACTCTTTCTGTAACCTTAAACATGTACCCTCAAGTGCCAATATTTTTCACAAGGATGGGTCAAATTTTAGGGTTGTTTTCTTCAACAGGGTTCTTCTATGTATTGCTTTACAAGACAACCTTTTGATTATAGGGTTCATGCTAGATAGAACTAACAGATACTAGATAGAAGCTCAGAACTAATTAGTTCTATTTGGTTCACAATCAGAGACCTCTTATCAGGCAACTGTCTCACACAGAGATGCCACTGGTACCATGAAAAGACCAGGAGAGCACAATGGTTGAATTTCTCCATCTGCACAGACACCCCAGGCACCTTTTATACCAGCAGGCAGAATAAAAGCCTCCTTACATTTCATTTATATTTATTCTCCCATTGTGTATGAGCATGGCCCAGGAAAGAAAATATTACTTCACAGAAATTTTATGATTCTATTTAAGAACTATTTCAGAAACAAATTACATTACATAAAGAAATTCTCTTTTCCTCATATTAGCATTTAATAACAGTCAATTTCACTACCTGCAGAGATTAGTCACGCTTCAGAGGTGACTCTCTTTACCACCTTTTGTAAATCATTCACGCCTTCATTTATCCCATAGATAGCTTCTGAGCTAACATTACATGATTGAAACATTTATCACATGTGTCTGGAGAGGCACTGGTGAGTAAAAAAAGAGCGTGGGCACTTATTGAACACTTAAGCTCATGAGATAACCTTTCTGTTTCCAATCATCTACCATAAGGTCCACCTCCCTCACCAGTCTCCTGATGGTGAACAAGGACAGTGCCCATCTCCCTCACCAGTATCCTGACTATGTACTTCATTCTCTAATCTTTAGGACATTCTGCTCTGTTACACTTAACATTGGTATTTTCAGTTAATTGCTATAATGGCCTGAAGGATAATGCTGTCTCCTCTGAAGGCATCTACAGAAGCAGTTATTTGGTATTATCACTGTGGCGATAATACATAAATGTTGTTTCAAGAAAGATAAGCTGACCTAAACAAAGGATGCTTAAAAACCTTTATAACTTTAAAAAAAAAAAAAAAAAAAAAAAAAAAAAAAGGGCTGGAGAGATGGCTCAGTGGGTAAGAGCACCCGACTGCTCTTCCGAAGGTCCAGAGTTCAAATCCCAGCAACCACATGGTGGCTCACAACCATCCGTAACAAGATCTGACTCCCTCTTCTGGTGTGTCTGAAGACAGCTACAATGTACTCACATATAATAAATAAATAAATCTTTAAAAAAAAAAAAAAAAAAAAAAAAAAAAACCTTTATAAACCTTTGGAGGATTTTGAAATATTAGTCCATGAGTACTTACTTTGTTAATGAGGGAAACTTTAATCCTTTGGTAGAAAGGAAAAAAATCTTCCAGCCACAGTGAGCTTAACATGCATTGTTTCCTAAGAGCAGCTCTTTCCATCAGGAGAGAAATTGTATAAAGCAGGGTCCTAATATGTGATTTTCTTTATGGTTTTAGAATTTTGTGTATGTCACTATTAGTCACTATTAGCGATTTCCTCCTATTTTCAGATATTCAAGCTTAGTCAATAGCATGGTATCTCCTCCTTTGTAGTATTTTTCCACATGACACTACACAGAAAATATTTATTGTTAATTTTCTACAGGCTTATGACCTTCCAAGCCCAAATGACCACATGTGGGATACAGATCATGGATTCCCACTTTTAGAGCAGGCCTCTAATTCAATGAGAAATTAGATGGTAACCCATATAAAAAGCATGCTGTTACGGCACCACTTTATACATCTGTGGGTCTGCACCTGCTCTGCCACTGGGCAATGCCTCTTGGGGGGGGGGCTGAATGCTGGGAGTTTGACTGTGCTTATCCCATGCCTTTGCCAGGGCAGGTGCAGAGCTGTAGGGAAGCACCAAGACACTGCTCTGAGGTGGGAAAGCACAGTCTGAGATGTGGGAAAGCCGGAGCTGGCTTATATATTCTACAAATTAATCCTCTGTCAAATTATGCTTGACAAGGATTTTCTCTGTTTCTGTGGGCTGCCTCTTCACTTGATATACAGTTTCCCTGGTTGTACAGAAGGTTTAATTTCATGTTACCCTTTTTGCCTATTGTTGATCTAATTTTCTGTACTGATAATGTACTATGCAGAAAGTCATTGTCTGTGATTGTAAATTGTAGCATGTTCCATACTTTTGCCTCTAGTCCTCATTGAATTAGTCCTCATTGTATCTAATATTGAGCTATTTCATGAGTGTGGATTTATTTGGCTTCTGGATGAAGTCTACCATGGAGGGAACTCAGAGCAGGGACTCGTGAAGGTCAGAAACTTGAAGCAGAACCACAGCAAAATGATGAGTGCGCTCTTCCTAACTTGTCACCCATAGTCTCACGAATAGCTGCCATTCTTACACATCCAGGACCACTATGATGACTAGGGATGGTGCTATTGTCTTACCTATAGACGGATGACCCATCACATATCAACTAGCAACCTAAACTATCCTTCCACAGGTGCCCCCAACAGATCAATCTCATCTAGACAATTCTTCAGTTGAGGCTTTTCACTCTAGGCTGTATCAATATAGCAAAGCACATAGGACACTGAACCATGTAGCAACAGGAGAACAATTCATTATATGCTCCTGACTGTGCTCATCCCCCATATATCCTCATACACGTGAAAAGACTGATCTTCTGATGTCGTGCGCACACTGCTCTTTTGTCTGTTCTGAGTGCCAGAGACAAAAGAGTGGGTAGGACTTATATTACACCTCCAAATTCAGTGAAGTTAGATAAATTGGTTCATTTTAATCAATTTTTAAAAAATATATTCAAGGAAACAAATACAGAAAGGTTAAAACGCATGGTTGTCTTAGATTGTGAGGATTCTTGGTGAGTTTCAGTTTGCTAGGTTGCTTTTGTTCTGTGAAACAAATGAGTAATGGCTACTCTGATATACAACCAAGAATTTATCTGTTGTCCTTATCTACACAGAGCCATATAATCTGGCAGCTAGAATATGATATACCTCAAGTAGAAAAGGATTCTTTGTCTGCCCAGCAAGGAAATCAAACAGATGTTTAGTGTTAATTTTAGCATCCATGTAATTATACCCAAATAGCTTGTAAATGGATTAGTAAAATCAATGAAAAAAAAGTAAAAAGTGAGCCTTTTGAAGGCATTTGGCTGCTATTTCCCTCGAGACAAATCCTTATTTATAAATAAATATTGAGAAAAACTGCAATCCATAATTTCCTATAGTCATGGGATTTCTATCTGCATTACCACTCATTTTCCCAGAACACTGATAAAGGGCTAAATATAGTTCAGTGAGCTATTCCTTGCTTGCAGTTTTGGCTGTAGAAAGTCAGTATCTATGCCTGACAGAAGCATATCATTAAACAGATAATAGACAACTCAAAAGGCTTGGATTTTGTTCTTTCTACAAGTATACTGTTAATCTTGTTAACATTTTAATAACTTTCATGTGCCAGAATGTCATGGATAATTACCCAGAATTTTTCCCTCAGCTCCATTTTGAAAAATGCCAATCTCATTTACCATCTTATTTCACTTTGTGGAGAAATATTTAGATGCTTTTAGAAGGGCATAACATTAGCATACAATAACAATATTGGGAAAAATATAACTAAAACATATTGACATTGAGAATAATAAGGCAATAAAGAATCAAAAGAAACAACATGAATTTTACTATTATCAGTATAGATTGTGCCATGAACATTAGACAACAACAGTTGCTTCTAAAAGTAAATGCCAAACTGGAAAATATATGCCTCAGGAAAAATAATACCGCTTGTTTTCATTGAAATAGGCAGGCAAACCCTGAGAAGAGCTGCCAGAGGTCTGTCTACCTAAAACTGCCCTCCACTCAACACTTCTCTGGGGACTCACTAAATGCTTCCTCTCCCCCAGAAAGTGAATAATTCATCACATGAGCTTTCCTTTACAGTCAACATGATACCAGGAGTGTCTTTTCAAGTTCACTGGTTTGTGAACAATGGGGCTGGTCACAATTGCAGCAATGGGCAAAGCACATGGAAAGCATCTACAGGTAATATGCTGTCTTTGCAATATGCAACAGAAGCATTGCAAACCACAAATGCAACTCTAAATAATCCAGGAGAGATACTTTGTTCAAGTGAGGGAAGTTAATTTCAATAGTAAAAGATTTAAACCAAATAATCAAGAAATTATCTTATAATTAATATGCAATATTGATAATGTATTTCTCATTAGTTTTCTAGTATTTGATATTATATGTTTCTCTTACATTTTATCAAATGCTTCTACTTTTCAAGCAAACCCCAGTTCCAGGCTTATCATTCACATGTGTCTACACTGAAAAATTCAAGTATAACTTATGATGGTCCCATATTATTATTGGTTTGTTGGTTTTGTATAAACTGCTTAAAGCATGCTTTATTACTAGAGATTATCTGTAGTTTGGGAACTAAAATGGAAATAATGCCTGAATAGGAGATTGAGATGTAGCTCAGTGGTGGAATACATATTTAGCATGCAAGATGGTCAAGAATAAACTCCTAACAAGTAAGACACACACACACACACACACACACACACACACACACACACAGAGATTAAGAGATACAGAGACAGAGAGAGACAGAGCGGTATTTTTATTTTAAATTAATTTGGTTTTACTAGTGCTGAACCTGAAGGTGATAAAATGCCAGAAAACTGCCTCAAAGATGTAATTACAAGGCAATTAAATTTTTCCATTTAAAAAACTTTGATATTATAATAAAATTACATCATTTCCCCTTCCCTTTCTTCCCTCCAAACCATCTTATATGTCCCTCATTGCTTTTGACTCTCATTCTAATTCATAGCCTCTTTTTTCATTGTTCTTCCATGCATGTATTTATAAATATAACCTGCTCACACTGCATAATGCTATCAGGGCTGACCCTTTGGTGTAGGATAACCAATTGCTGTAATCTTCCCAAGAGAAGACAATTCTACTCTCAGTATTCTTTAGTTGTTTGTAATTATTTGGTATTAAGGCCTCATACTCTTTCACTTGTCCACTTTGGCATGTTTTGTCATCCTTATTCATCTCACAGTTAGGCACTCATGTTGGTGAAGCTATGGGTGTAGATTTTGACATTGCTAGGAGATACAATCTCACAGCAAACTCTCTGATCCTCTGACCATTATGATCTTTCCAATCTCTCTACAACAATGTTTTCTGAGTCTTGAATGCTGGAGTTGTTTTGTAGACGTATCCACTGGGACTGAGCTCCACAGCTCTGCATTTTGATTTGTTGTGGTTTTCTGTATGGTGCATCTGTTACAAAGAGATTTTCTGTGATAAAGGATGAGGACTACAATCTGTATGTTTAAAGACAAATGTCTAGAATGTAGTTAGGAAATCTACTCTTTTAATAAAGTTGCAGTTGTATGTTTTCCTGAAAGATCCACAACTTGACTACCCCAAATCATAGAAACATACTGAGTCATCACAAACTGATCCTTTTAATATCAAGTAATAATAAAATAAATTCATTTGGCATAATTAAAAAATAAATTACTATTAATAAATATAAAAATAGTAAAGATTATTCATGAGGTCTCAGTTTTAAATTTTCTGTGTTTGTACTAGCTGGTTTTGTGTGTCAATTTGATACAACCTAAAGTCCTCATAGAGAAAGGGGCCTCAGTTGAGGGAATGCTTCTATGAAATCCAGCTGTGAGACTTTTTTTTTCATTAAGTGATCAGTGAAGGAGGGGCCAGGGGCCAGTCCATTGTGGGTGCCATCCCTGTCTAGTAGCTGTGGGTTCTAAAGAAAGCAGGCTGAGCAAATCAGAAGAAACACGCCAGAAAAACAAAACAAAACAAAACAAAACAAAACAAAACAAAACAAAACAAAACAAAACAAAACAAAACAAAACAATACACCCCTCATGACCTCTGCATCAGCTGCTACCTCCAGGTTTCTGCCCTGCTTAAGTTCCTGTCTTAACTTACTCCAGTAATGGCCTATGACCTGGGGATTGTAAGCTGAATCAACCTTTTTCTCCCCAACCTGCTCTATGGTCATGTGTTTGAGCAATAAAAGCCCTAACTAAGACAGTGTTAATACCTAAACTACTGGTATCCTATTCAGAAAATGTTTTTCTGTGTCACTAAATTAAACATTATTTTCTACTTTCTTCTCTAATGAGTGAGGATATCAGAGCTTTTGTGGAGGTCCTTGGTTAAAGAACATCAATCTAAAAAAGAGTCTAACTACAAAATTGTGAAAACAATCTCTACCAAGCTATACATCTGACAGAGGATTAGTTTCTAGAATATTCAAAGAACTAACTATCTAGACATCAAGAAAACAACTCAATTAAAAATTAGGTCATGGAACTAAAGAAAGTTCTCAAGAGAAGAAATATAAATGCTTGAGAAATATTTTTTGAGTAGTCAATATTCTTAGCCATCAGAGAAATGCAAATTAAAACTACTTAGAGGTTTCATCTTACTTCAATCAGAATTGCTAAGATCGAAACAAGACAAAACCCCAAACAATTAAACAAATGATAGCAAATGCAGGCATAAATGGGGAGAATGGGCATCCTGATACACTGTTGAATATAAGTAATGCAAACTGGTGCAGTCACTTAGCATGGAGTTTCATCAAAAAGTCATAAATGGATCTACAACATGATCAAGCTATACCACTGTGGGTATAATATCAAAGGACACTACATCCTACTATGGAGAAACTTGTTTATCCATGCTCATTTCTGTGTTATTCATAATAGCCATGAAAGGGAATCCACTGGGGAATCCACCAACTGTTGGATGGGTAATGAAAATGTGATACATTTGTATAATAGAATGTTATTTGATTTAAAGAAAAATACAGTTGTAGAACTCATAGGTAAATGGATGAGGCTAGGAATCATGATTTTGAGTAAAGTTACTCAGACCCAGAAAGACAAATGTCAGTGTTCTCTCTCATATGTGGATGCTAGCTTTTTATCTTTAGATATATGTTAGACTAGATTATGAATGGAAGTCAGGAAACTAGCAAGGGGCCATAGGTATTTTTAAGAGCTAGGGATAAAGGATAAGTGTTATGATTGGGTAAAGGAACATAAATTTTTAAATGAATAGGAAGTGGAAAAACAAGATAGAGGATTGAGTATGGGAAGAGATAAGTAACATGAAAGTGATTTGAAAAAAGTACATAGAAAGTGTAGAAACATTCTAAAGACATAAATCTATATAGAAGGTGTTTAAATGAACTTGTCAATTGGAGGTACAATGATTGTCCCAAATAGAATAGACTGTTAAATCAAAAACAGAAGAGCATTCAAAGTATGGTGATGCACATGTGTAATACCAGCACTTGGGAGGCAGAGCCAGGTAGATATATGTGAATTTGAGTATAGTCTGGTCGACATAGTAAATTCTAGGCCAGTTAAGACTACATTCTGAGAACTCGTAATAATAACAAGAGGAAGACAGAGACACAGGCACACAGAAGTGCACAAAGACAGAGACAGAGGAGACTAGTGCCAGGTGAGCACTAAACTCTAGAGCAGTGTTTCACAACCTGTGGATCATGACCTCTTGGATTTAATGATCCTTTCACAGTAATAGCATAGCAGATATCCTGCATATCAGATATTTACATTACAATTCATAACAGTAACAAAAGTCCTGTTCTGAACTAACAAAGAAAATAATTTTATGGTTGGCAGTCACCACAACATAAGGAACTGTATTAAAGGTTGCATTATTAGGAAGGTTGAGAACCACTGCTGTAGAGTCTGACTGTCCAGAACATACACTAACCTATGGATAGCTAACATGTTGGGAGACAAACTAATGCTGTTTCTGCTAAGCAGACATAGTAAAACTTCCCCTAAAGTTCTTATCTTTATACCTTGTACCCATAGAGTATTGCAACTCTCAACTTTTATCAGAGACAATTCTTTTTGAAATGTAAGGTGTTTTCTTTTGCAATAAAAGGTGATTAATACAGAGATCCATAACTGGTCAGGATGCTGATAAAGAGAAGCTTAGGGAGTCTTGTGGAAGTGTTGGGGGAAGGATTGCAGTACCTGAAGGGGATAGGACTTGCACAAGAGGACCAACAAAGTCAACTCACCTGGACTCTTAAGGATTCTGAGAGACTGAGCCACCAAACAAAAGGAAAGGATGGACTGGACCTAGTTCTCCCACAATATATCATAGATGTGTAGCTTGGTGTTCACGTGGATTATCCAAAAACTCGAGTGGATGCTGTTCTGAATCTGTTGCTTACCAGTGGACCCTGTTCCCTTAAATGTGCTGCCTTGTCTGGCCTCAGTGGAAGATGTGCCTAGTCCTGCAGTGACTTGATGTGCCAGGGTAGGGTGATAATTAGGGGATCCTTCCCCTTCTTAGTAGAGAAGTATGGGAATTAATTAATGAAAAAGAGGGACTTTAAAGGAGATATCTATATCATGCAACCTCTCTCCAAGGCTCAAGGATTATCATGAAAGAGGCACCAAAAGACTGTAAGAATCAGAGGTATTTTATATTATTTGTGACTATTGAGAAGGGTGTTGTTTCCCTAATTTCTTTCTCAGCCTGTTTATTCTTTGTGTAGAGAAAGGCCATTGACTTGTTTGAGTTAATTTTATATCCAGCTACTTCACTGAAGCTGTTTATCAGGTTTAGGAGTTCTCTGGTGGAATTTCTAGGGTCACTTATATATACTATCATATCATCTGCAAAAAGTGGTATTTTGATTTCTTCCTTTCTGATTTGTATCCCCTTGATCTCCTTTTGTTGTCTAATTGCTCTGGCTAGGACTTCAAGTACAATGTTGAATAGGTAGGGAGAGAGTTGACAGCCTTGTCTAGTCCCTGATTTTAGTGGGAATGCTTCTAGCTTGTCACCATTTACTTTGATGTTGGCTACTGGTTTTCTGTAAATTGGTTTTATCATGTTTAGGTATGGGCCTTGAATTCCTGATCTTTCCAAGACTTTTATCATGAATGGGTGTTGGATTTTTGTCAAATGCTTTCGAAGAATGAAGACCAAAGTGTGGACGCTTTGCCCCTTCTTAGAATTGGGAACAAAACACCCATGGAAGGAGTTACAGAGACAAAATTTGGAGCTGAGATGAAAGAATGGAGCATCTAGAGACTGCCATACCCAGGGATCCATCGCATAATCAGCCTCCAAACACTGACACCATTGCATACACTAGCAAGATTTTGCTGAAAGGACCCTGATATAGCTGTCTCTTGTGATGCTATTCTTGGGCCTAGCAAACACAGAAGTGGATGCTCACAGTCAGTTATTGGATGGATCACAGGGCCCCCAATGGAGGAGCTAGAGAAAGTACCAAAGGAGCTAAAGGGATCTGCAACTCTATAGGTGGAACAACAATATGAACTAACCAATACCCTCAGAGCTAGTGTCTCTAGCTGCATATGTATCAGAAGATGGCCTAGTCGGCCATTAGTGGAATAAGAAGCCCATTGGTCTTGCAAACTTTATATGCCTCAGTACAGGGGAATGCCAGGGCCAAGAAGTGGGAGTAGGAGGGGAGGGCCTGGGGGCTTTTGGGATAGCATTGGAAATGTAAATGAAGGAAATACCTAATTAAAAAAGAAGAATCAGAGGCAGTGAACATCTCCAGGGAAGTAGTATGAAACAGACATGACAGAGCATTGCACACATGAATGTACATCACTATGACTATATCCACAGTCCTCGTACAAAATCAAACCAGCCAAAATGTGCATGTGGATTGGGTATAAACTGGTAAAGTCCTATCTGAGTAGCTGTTGACAACTGATGATAGCTAAGTGTAAAATGACTTATTTTTAATATAAATTCATATAAAAACTTAACCTGGCAGCTGTATTTTTTTAGTTTATGCTAATATCCAAAAAATCACACAAAGGAACCAAGATTTATTTCAAATGGTACCTCAATAGCGGAGCAGTTAAGATCTTATATCTAAGCTAATCTGGTTACCTACCTATCATGACCCCAATATACTTGCTTATCATTGGTCTGGTTCTTTGGGCTTAGTATGTTTCCATGATCTCTCTCTGGAACCGCATGACTCCACCTCCTCTACCCTCCTGGCCAGTCTTAAGCTCCCTCTCTCCCTTTCTCCTTCCTCTGGCTGGAAGATGTCCCACCCTATTCTCTCTTCTGCCTGCCCATTGGGTAGTCTACATTTATTGATAAGGCAGAGAATAAATAGTAATAATTGTATATATAAAGTTGAGACAGGAGATTCTTAAGCATTACAATGCTGTGTCTGAACTGAAGCAAGATATGAGAGCAGAAAAATCAGAACTTGAGTAACACAAGGATCAACTTTACACAGTGCACAGAAACATTATGCCTATAGCTAAAGGCAGGGAGAGAGTGTTCTTGAGGGATTCAGCCCCTGTGAGACTGTATGCTCCAGTAGCTGATCCTACATCCATAAGCTTGTAGATAGCACCAAGTGAGCTAAGTGAATTTTAAAGAAAATAAATACATGAAACTTGAAGAGAAAGTGGTCTGTTGATTATGGGAAGTATCTAAAAGAGAGATGGAGTGTAAATTTGGTTTAAAAATAGATTATATGGAAGTTTATGTTTCTTAACTAATAAATGATGGGGAAAGATTTAAAAAAATAAAAATAAATATTATTCGTTACTGGTCTTGGATTTTTCAATATTTTTTGACAAATATTGATTTTACTAGTACTTGTCTTCCATATGGTCAATTGGATGAAGTATTTTAGTACATTATTCACAGAAAGACTTTTTTTTTTTTTTTTTTTTTTTCGTGACAGGGTTTCTCTGTATAGCCCTGGCTGTCCTGGAACTCACTTTGTAGACCAGGCTAGCCTCGAACTCAGAAATCCACCTGCCTCTGCCTCTCAAGTGCTGGGATTAAAGGCTTGTTGTAAACAAATTTTATGCTTTGCTTGTTATAACTACTTGTTACAAATCAGTGATGGATAATCCAATTATCTTATCATTAATGTTATGAGACATATTCTTTAGATATTTATAGAAATTGATAGATAAATACAAAGTTATATGTGTGTATGCACACATTCATTAGGTCTTAAACATTTTAGTAAAGTTGTCTTCTAAAAATTTTGCCATAGTTTCTACATCACCAATACTGGAAGTCTGGAGCTGATTCAGTTATAAAATGTCTGATGTTGTATTTAAGAAGAGAGCCTTCCGTTTATCCCATTTTCAAACATGACTTAAAATACACAAAATCATGTGGTTTAATTTTCTACATATAATAAATCAGAATGCTGAATGGCAAATTGTAATTTACTTTTGAGAAGCAGAAATACAGTATAATTTAGAAAATGATATTTTTTTCTTACTAAAAAAGGGGAGGGATTTGGAAAGAATGGGCTGGCCCTTTAGAAATCAATGTAAAATTTTCTCAAAAAAAAAAAAACCCTAGAAATAGAACTTTCCTATGACCCAGTTATACCAGTCCTAGGTATCTATCCAGAATACTATACATCCTATCATAGAGACCTTGTATATTCATGCTCATTCTCACTGTATCCACAATGTCTAAGATATGGTATCAACATAGACGTCCATCAGCTCATAAATGGCTAAGGACAAATTCACACACACAATTAATATTACCGATAGGTAAAGAAAAATGAAATAATGAAATTTTTAGTTAAATTAGGGGAGCAGGAAAATTATGCTGATTTAGATCATTCAGGCCAGGAAGAATCTAGCTTTGATCTTTTGTTTTGTATGCTAATCTTAGAGTATTTATGGGATCTGGGAAACTAGAAAGGGGTCATTGGTACAGAAAAAAAATTAAGGGAAGAAAAATATTAGAACATAGAGAAAATGGAAGGAGGGAAGAAAAGTCTTTGCAGGGAGGTTTGTAGGAGTACAGGCAAATCAAGGAGGCGGGAAAGAATAAATTAAAGATGTATAAAAAAAAACACATGAAAACCTATCATCTCACAACCCAATTAAGAATGTAATTGGAAGAATAATAAAATGCATGTGATTTGAAAGACAGAGAGAATACTGGGGGCTGAAGCGTTAAGTTACATGTTGGTAAGGATATAGAAAAAAGAAGTAGTGGGTGGTTTAACTAACAGTAAGATCCATTAAAATGCCTTATTTGGGCCTACAAATGTATAAGCTAATCTCAAAATATAACTTAAAACACAAAACATATGCAGCTAGAGTCAAGAGCTCCGGGGTACTGGTTAGTTCATAATGTTGTTCCACCTATAGGGTTGCAGATCCCTTTAGCCTAGTCGGCCATCACTGGACAGAGAGGCCCATTGGAAACGCAAACTTTGTATGCCCCAGTACAGGGGAACGCCAGGGCCAAAAAGGGGGAGTGGGTGGGTAGGGGAGTGGGGGTGGGTGGGTATGGGGGACTTTTGGTATAGCACTGGAAATGTAAATGAGCTAAATACCTAATAAAAAATGGAAAAAAAAACACAAAACAATTCTGATGGAATCACCCTCTTCTAGCAGACAATGCAGCTCTAAGAAAGCATGGGCTTTTATATAACCATGGGATTTTTCCACCTGAGTCCCAGTTCCCAAATAAAATCTCAGAGGCTTAATATTACTTACAAATCCCTTCTATTTCCTGCCCTAGCTAATAGGTCATCAGCTTTTTTACTGACAGGTGATGCTTCCACACAATATGTAGAAAATTCCCTCTACAATGTTAAATGCAAAGTTTATTAAAGCCTGGCACCTCCCTATGAGTTATTGGTTAGAGAGGCTATAATTACAGGATATGATCCTGTTGCTGAAGATACTGCTGCACTTCTGCTGCAATGAGTACAGAAGTCAATTTCAAACCAACCAGGAGATCTTTTCCTTGCCCACTAGGTTTTGTGGTTGCTGGCAGGTTTCATGCAGGTTCATAGGATATAAAGACATTAATAGTCTCACCCATTTGTGAATCCTGAGTTCTACAGTAACTACTAGCAAAGAAAGATATACTGTTTGGAGCAATAGTGACACCACTTTCTGATTGGATGGGAGGCCTGTTCCAAAGAAAAGAATTCTATGCCTGTTATTATAATCTGGGTAATAGATGGTGGGTGCAGATGTCCTAGGCCCCACCATAAAACCTGTTATTTTTGTTTTGTTAAATGTTCATTAATGCTTAGTTGTATCTTTTCTTTCACATATGTATAACTTTGGTCATATCTGTACTGATATCAATCCAGTCTCCAAAGATAATCTGTGACAAGTGATGCTTTGGAGAAGGCTGTTTCTGAAAAAATCATGCGCACAAGTTGAAGGCAGAGTGGTAGTCACAGTGCTTTCAGCAGAGCAGAAAGCTGAGCCTACTCCTAGTTTTATATACTATGTACACTAATTACTTTTTAAACTGTCCTTATTATAGATAAAGTGACCGCTACTGAATCTTAAACATGTCTTTAAGATCAAGACACTGTGGGAAGATCTATAAGGAAAGAGATGCACAAGACCAAAGTAACAAAGTTCAACTGGGTCTTCAGATGTACCATTGGTTGTTAGGAAGAAATGAAGCCTGTGAGTGGGTAAAGGTGGGTGAATTGGTAAAGCCATGCAAGAAAGCCATAAAAAGCATGTCAAGAGTGAGAAACGTGAAAGAAGCTCCAAAGAGAGAACACGGACAGAGCAAAGTATTTGTGTGTTCCTTTGTAGGAAGATGGGGTAAGTGCTGCTACAGATTTGTTAGTTACTGTAATTACATTCACCCTTGTACCTCCTTTGGAAAAATACTAAACTAAAATGAAAAATAGTTAAAATTTCCTAAGAGTGTCTTGTCATAATAAATGGTTAGAAATAAATTTGCTCTGATTACCACACTTTCTATTGAAAGGTAGTAACTGTGAGAGAGAATAGAAAGAACACCATGACCAGGAAAGAGTCACCAACTTTCTTTCATGAAACATTCTGAAGGATGTTTTTGTGAAAGTGAGAAGTCAATATTTTAAGGAAATTTTCCTTTAATATCCCTAATGGGACTCAGAGAAATCATTAGAATACTTAGAAATGCTTATAAACACCAATTACCATAGAAGTCCAAGAGTTAAATACAGTACTCTAAAAAGCCCTTGCTTTTTTAAAGAAGGCATCAAGTAATGTTTGTTTTACGTTTCATCTTTGAGTGGGCCCAGAAAATAAATAAATGTGAGTACATGTGGTTTTTACCATAGGCATAGAGAGCTGAATGTTGTTTCTCAAAAACCAAAACAACAACAAAAAAACTATCAATTTCTGTAAGAGGTCAAGAAAAAGATTATTTTATTATGGGGTTGGATAATTATGCCCAACCCGAGTGTGGTCTAATCTTTCACAAACTGAAGGATCAAAGACGTGTTTGGTCCCTTTAAAAGAAGGCACATTCAAGGCTAGCATGCTTTGATATCTCATCCCAGTATTCATTCAAGGGTCATATTTTTAATTACAACTGGGAATCGTTAAACAGTGATATTTGCAAACGACACAAAGAAATTGAGTCTCATTATACATGTCATTAATGCAGCACTGTGTCCAACTTACTGAATTTCCATAATGCAATGTTTTAGAGATTAAAGGATTTGGTTAACCTTACTCTTAAGTTGATGAACACAATTTTCTGTCAGGATCTCTAAAATAGCATGTGTGTTTTGTTTTGTTTTGTTTTGTTTTGTTAACATACAGGTTTTATCTTATAGTTCTCTGCTTTACCTCACAACTTTTTTTCAAACAAAACTAATGCTTAATTTTTACATTAATATACAGAGTAGTAACTCACCACTTTGCATTCCTCAAATCTTCTGGAAATAATTATGACTCATAATGGCAAATATTTATAAGCAGGAAGTCATGTTTGCTTTAACAGTAATTGTAAATTATTATGACACTTTAAATAATAAAAACACTTGTGGCAATAAAAAATCATATTTCTTTCAACTACTTGACTTCTAGATATCCAGCAAAGTTATAATAATCAACATAGCATGATATTGGCATAGACAGGAGGACCAATGCAAGAGAATGGAAAGATTAGAAGTAAAAATTTACACCCATATAAACTTGGATTAAATTAAGGAGCCAACAATTTGTAAGGAAAATAGGAGAGCCTTTTTGTTAAAGGCCTTGAGAAAACTGAATATCCATACATAGAAGGAAGCTAGAGTATTGTCTGTATTGATCACCTGTTAGAGAGGTTAATTTAAAAGCTCTTAAATTCTTAACACCTACATGGCATCTCACAACTGTCTATAACTCCAGGTCTGAGGGAGCCAACACCCTCCTAGATGCAAAACTCCAATGTACATGAAATAAAAATAAGCAAATCATTTTTAAAAAGTAATTTGAGAACTGTAAGAATTAAAATGCTAAACAAAGCATTCCAGGAGTAAGGTTTCATTCTCGTGGAATGGGTAAGAGTTTTTTTTTTCCTTGTTTGTTTGTATATTTGTTTGTTTTTAGGGATATTTGGAGACTGGAATACCAAACAGAGAAAGTAAGTTTAAAACTAGGCAAATTAGATTATATCAAACTAAAAAGCAGCAGGGGAGATTATTAAAAGTGCAAAGGTGAGAAAACATTTTAAACTATACTTCTGACCGGAATATACAAGCAACTTCAAATCATAAATAGAAAAAATAAGTAAGTAAATAAATGAATAAATAAATAAATAATATCCACACCAACAAACAGAAAACACAAAACACAAAAAACAAACACACGGACAAATACAGATATGCAATAGATCTCAACAGACTTCCCTGAAAGGAAGGCACAAGTCACCTCCAGATAGTATAAAAATGTTCAATATCAGTAGTCATTGCCAACTTTGCATTAAAACCAAAATAGATAATACTTAGCTAAGAATGAATATGAAAGAGAGAGAGACAGAGACAGAGAGGAAGATACAGGAGGAGGTGGTGCTAGTGATGGCAGAGGAGGGAAGGAGAGGGAGAGAGGGAGAGAGAAGAGAGAGAGACTAATAATATCAGATGATGGAAAGAATATGAAGAAGAGGGAATTCCTGGAATGTATATCAAGTTCTACCCCTACTATAGAAAAATATGGATTTCAATTTAAAAAATAGAAGTTCCACATAATCCAACACTCATTTATATAACTCAAAGAAATGAAATCACTCATCAATGAGACGTCAGCTCATGCCTGGGTTAATAGCAACATTTATAATATCTAGAAAATTGAAACAAAAAACATCCATCATCATATCAATGGAAAAAATAATGGTTCAGATATTCAAAGAAATACTATTGGCAATATAATACTATTAAAATAAATACATAGTGTGTAGATAAGATGGCTCAGATATAAAAGTGCTGATCACTAAGCCTAATGACTTAAGTTCAATTCCTGAAACCCATACAAAGGTAGAAGGAGAGGATTGACTCCAGGACATTTTCCTCCTCTGACTTCCAACCAATTGTTGTCATGGTGCATACATGCACACACACACACATACACACACACACACACACTAAATAGAAACAGTTTAAGATGCCATCTTGTCATTCACATCAACACAGAACAGGAAATCCTATATTCAGTGAAGTAATTCAACCACTGCAAAACAGACACTATAAGTCACTCACATATGGAAAATAAACATAAAAGTTGAATTTGGGCCTGGAAATGATTAAAAGAGCTTCAGGCTCCTCTAAAAGATCCAAGCTCACTTCTGAAGATACTACAGACTGTGCTCATTCCAGACAAGCTAGATAGAGTTCTCAGGGATAAAGATTAGAAATTAAGTAGAAATGTCTATGATTCAACAACAAAATATGCGTATAACAAAATTTCATTTTTTTTAGAATAAATACTTTATGCTGAAGATGCAAAGCAAGTTCCATTAGTTTTAGGCAGTGCAAAAACAAATTTTGAGCTTAAAATGGGTTAAATAAAAACATGGACAAGTCTTCATTAAAAATAGAAATTCAAGAGTTTTTCACTCACATTTCTGGAATAAAACATACACAGGAGCTCATGAAAATGAAAGCAGAAGTCTACATAGAAAAGCAGAAACTTAGTCATTTCAAATTGCATTTTACAGTACCAATATTTACTATTGTATTTGAACTTCCCTTCATTATTCACAAATACCTACTCCTTAAAATCCACAAAATATCTTCCTCTTTTTAAAAAATTTATTCTTTAATTTTTTTTTACAGTCCAGACTTTATTCTCTTCCAGGCCCACCCTCCAACTCTTCAACATCCCACACTTCCTCCTCATTCCCCAACCAACTCCACCCCCCACCATCTCCAAGAGGATTTTTTTAAAATCCTCCCACTTTATCAGACCTCCCCACTCCCTGAGGCCCCAAGTCTCTCAAGGGTTAGGTGCATCCTCTCTCACTGAGGCCAGACCTGGCAGTCCTCTGGCCTCATATCAGCTAGTGTATGCTGCCTGGTTGGTGGTTCAGTGTCTGAGAGATCCTGGGGTGCAGGTTATTTGAGACTGCTGGTCTTCCTATAGAGTCGCTCACCTCCTCAGCTTATGGTGCACTTACAAATTATCGTATTATTCTGAAATTTTCAGTGAAAAAAGAACTTGACAATTGTTCAAGTTGGTTTGAAGAAACACTCAAAACAAGGAGGACTTTAAGGGTCAGAAGTAACAGTAAGGAACATGCATATCACACAAGGTAGCACAGGATGAGTTAGCTGAGAACCATAATATCTCAGAAACATTAGATCACTCATCTCAGAGCATTCAGGGGTGGGTTTGGACAACATCATAGAATACCGGAGGGAAGTGTGAACTGTGTGACCTTGGGAATTGGGCTACACAGCAAAAGGCGTTTGCTAAGGTTGTTCTCTGAATTTCTGAAATAGATAAATTTTACCTAGCTTTCTGTTTAGTGACTCAGTCAATGAAGTTAATAAAGAGGCTGACACTATTTCCAATAGTGCTGGTATTCATTAGCCAATGAAGTAAGATCTGGCAAGAATAAATTTTACACCGTAATTTACATATTTTCAGTCAGAAGTCCATAATATTTCATGAACATTTTATCACATATTATTTCAGAAACTAATGAAGAAGTAATAGAGATGTAAAGTTATAATTCTCCTTTGGTTAGAAAAAATACTTCTTAATTCTACTTATAGATATTTCATGGATATTGTTCATTCAAACCCTGAAAAATGAATTTTGTTTAGAAACAGTAGCAACAAAATTCTATGGCAACATGGTTTTCCAAAATGTATGACTATAAAAGGAAAACACTATTATAAAAGATTATTTAGCAAGATGTATTTTTTTCCTTAGTTCTGAAAGTCTGACTTTTTGGAATATATCAGGACAAACAAACTCAGAATTGTAATACTGTAATGATTTGTTCAATAGAATTAATTCATTTTTGTAAGTCATAGAAAGCAGATGGTTAGGGGAACTGAACAGGTGATTATATCTGTTAATTCACACTGACAAAATATAGATGAGGATTTAATAGAAACCATTAAAATAAATTCATATACAACTAAAACACCAGCTCTTTCACACCTAATGCTTGGTAATTGAATTAGTTTCATTCCCTGAATAATGACCAGATTATTGGACATTACATTGACATTTATTGAGCTTACATCTTATACTTTTAAGTGACTCTTCTAATTTTCAAAGATGTAAATTAGGGAAACATAAAGGAATAAGTGATGTTATATAACTTCCCTCATCTGTATTTTCACAGCTATCCACACTGCTATGTTCTATTATCATTACCTATGAAGCAGCCAGTTCCATTCCTTTTTACCACACCACAAATCTCTCTTTCATAGGGGGCACTTTAATAAACATTACTCCATGAGCTTACAGGTAGTGTTATCTATTTATGGATATTAAGAATGATCTGGACAGAGGGGTATGTTATTTTTAACTTCTCAGCAAAATCAAGAGAGTGTTGTTTTAAAGGGAAAGATAATTTATGCTAGCTAGTCATATTTTTTCAGCCTCCATCATTTTAGAAGATCCTTGAAATATTTGTTAATTTATGTTAAAAAAGAATTTCTTATTTAAAACGTGGTTGGGCACAATTAAATCAAATGTGAAATTGTTAATGTATTTCAATGATCTTTGATTAATCAGGATTAGATAAAAGAAGCAAGACTGCATTAGGAATAGCTTGGTTTACTTGTTATTTGTTTTTATTCCCCACTGGTTGAATGTGTCGTGATGGAGGAATATGTGGCTTCTGCTCTGTCAGATTGTGAGGCTTAGATGTGAACTACATACTTAGCAACACTCAATCACAATATAATTTAGTGCAGATCAAATAATCTGATTCTACATGTAGCAAACGATTTTCCATTTTACAGTTGACTAGACAGTGTGTAGCACACCGTGCATACCATTAGTAGTTCAAAACAATAAAATAATATAGACATTCTATTAACTGACTGAACTAAATGAAATACAATGTTTATTTTAAATTTTTCTGTGGGCGTTGGATTCTCCTTAATGTTTTCTGACCGATCTTCAATTCAATGGGGTTTAATTTAACACAATGACATTTGTCTCTGATGGATATGAATAATACATATACTGAAAACATTAATTACTAAAGCAGTATAAAGCATTCTTTGGGTGCTTTAACTAATTTTATAAAAGGAATTCCATCTCCTCAGAATCATAAGTGGTACATTCTCTTTTCACTTTGTATCATTCTGTTTGGTTGATTAAGGCTTTGCATAACTAACCAGCCACAGGAATAAGTAGTGTGTGCGACTAATGTCAGCATGACTTGGCAGCCATGAATAAATCAAAGCATCCATGAATAAAGGTGCTGAGCTTATATATGATAATTTATGTAACAGTACTTAGAAAACCCAAGCACTGGAAGTGTAAGGTGTTATTATTACGATGATATGCCTGTATTTCCATACCAGAAGAATGATAACCAAATCTATTGTAAGGCAGGATTATTAGAAAACAATGAAGCTAATTCTAATGATGATTTATAAGTGTCTTCTATATTTGAAACACCAAGAAAAATGAGCTATCACCAAAAAAGAATTCTAATAATACTCACAGACATTCCAGAAACTTCTCCACTGAAAAAGAACATATACTTTCTTTTTGTCTCTGTGTAATGGGAAATGTTTTGTTTTTTAAAAAAGGGGGTAGAGTGGGGAAGACACTTTTTGTTTACATATTTTTATTGGATATTTTATTTATTTACATTTCAAATATTATCCCCTTTATAGGAGGTTTCTGTGTGTGTGTGTGGGGGGGGTATTAAAAAAAATTTTATCCCTAAAGTTAAAGGGCAGGGCAAAACAAGTAATCAGAAATTAGGAAAACTTTATTCCTAGTTTTCTACATGAGCACAAAGTGACTTACTCACCAAGCCTCTCTTTTTACATTACAGATGTATTCAAAACGTCCACTTTACAAAATTTGGTAGAATAAAACATTCAGGTACATGCCGCTAATCTGAGTATGTAATGTGTTCAGTGTTTTAAAGTTTCCTCTGTGCGTCCTAGCTGAGTATTAACTAATAACTGAGTATTACCTGAGCATGAATTCACCAATTTGGTTCTTTTACTACGTTCTGTTTATAAACTTGAAGCACTTACACTTATCTCCAGTATTTGGAAGGTCCCCCTAGCTCTTCCTTGGCAGCACTGTGAAGGTACACATCTACCATTTTCAAGCCCCGGGCAACATGCCATAGTTTCTGTTTTAGTCATGGAACTTTTTATGGTATTTCACAATATCTTTTCCAAACTCCATTGCCGCAAACTAGTGACTCACCTTCATCAAGAAGTATTTGTAAATGATACTGCAGAAGAGGAGGCAGAAAGACTGTAAGAGACACAGGAGATGGAGGAAACCAAGGAAATAAAGCCATCTAAACACAGTAGGACCAATGTACATAGGAACCCAGAGAGACCCAGGCAGCACAGGACCCGCACAGATCTAAATTAGTAGGGGCCTAGTGCTGAGACAAGAAGAGAGTACAAGTCCCATCTCTAACCCAGTAGCTATTCAGAGACTGCCCCACCTAGGGATTGATCCTATCTGAAGACAACAAAGCCAGACACTATTGCTGACACCAAGAAGCCTTTGCTGACAGGAGCCTGGTATAGCTGTCTCCTGAGAGGCTGTGCCAGAGCCTGACCAATACAGATGTGGATGCTTGCAGCTTACTGAGCGCAGGGTCCCCAATGAAAGAGTGAAGGGAAGGACTGAAGGAGCTGAAGGAGATTGCGACCCCATAGGAAGAACGACATTAACTAACCAGACACCCCCACCCAATAGCGCCAAGAGACTAACCCACCAAACAAAGAATACACATGGAGGGTCCCATGGCTCCAGCTGCATATGTAGCAGAGGAAAGCCTTACCTGGCATCAGTGGGAGGGGATGTCCTTGATCATGTGGAGGCTCAATGCCCCATTGTTGGGGAATGCTAGGACAGTGAAGCAGGAGTGAATAGAAGCATGGGAGTGGGGTGCAATGGGGGTTTGCGGAGAGAAAGCCTAGAACGAGAATAACATTTGAAATGTAAATAAATAAGATAACCAATAAAAATGAAAATTATTTCTCTTCAACGAGTAAACAAACTACTTTCAAAGGCAGGCTCCGTGACCACCAGCTGCTAGTCAAAACTATCTCAATGACATTGTTGAAAGTTAATTTTACCCTTACAGGTCTTCTGCATACATACTATGATTCTATTATCTTCTTCTTCTTCTTCTTCTTCTTCTTCTTCTTCTTCTTCTTCTTCTTCTTCTTCTTCTTCTTCTTCTTCTTCTGTTTTTGTAGGATTGCTGTGTGCACAAATATCTGTGCCTATGCATCGATGGTTCTTGTGCTTTCTCTTTGGTTCTATTTCTCCTGTTTGCTTATTTTATTCTATTCCTGCTTATTTGTTTTTATGTTATCTTACCTAACTATTCTTTTAGATATGCATTTGTTTTCCAATGAGAGAGAAAAAGAAATAGTGGATTTGGGTGAGGGATACAATTTGGGAGGAGTTCGAGAGAAAAAATAGTAATCAGAATATATTGTATGAAAAAACATCTATCTTCAATGTAAAAAGTAGGAAAAAAGAAAGTAAATTAAATTCTTCTTGATGTTACAATGAAGCCTGTTCTTATGTAAATATAGAAATTCTGCCTAGGTTCTAGAGAAATGTTTCTCAAATTGTTTTCAAGAACCAGAATTTTTATTGATAGCCTATCAAGGACAACCATTAGTACAGACACATTGTATAATGAATGTGTACTAACTAAATGGGAATATGTGTTATATGACACAGAAGCAACCACTATCCTTGTTTTATAGCTATAGAGTCCAAGGTTTACAAAAGGTACCACACTTCTCTGGGAATTCATTTATGAGTTAGTGCATCCTGGGATACATTGGATATTTTCACTATAGAGATGGTTATATTGTCCCAATTAGTCTGTTCCATTCAAGGTACTTGTACTGGCTGTTTTGTGTGTCAACTTGACACAGCTGGAGTTATCACAGAGAAAGGAGCTTCAGTTGAGGAAATGCCTCCATGAGATCCAACTGTAAGGAATTTCCTCAATTAGTGATCAAGGGGGAAAGGCCCCTTGTGTGTGGGACCATCTCTGGGCTGGTAGTCTTGGTTCTATAAGAGAGCAGGCTGAGCAAGCCAGAGGAAGCAAGCCAGTAAGGAACATCCCTCCATGGCCTTTGCATCAGCTCCTGCTTCCTGACCTACTTGAGTTCCAGTCCTGACTTCCTTGGTGATGAACAGCAGTATGGAAGTGTAAGCTGAATAAACCCTTTCCTCCCCAACTTGCTTCTTGGTCATGATGTTTGTGCAGGAATAGAAACCCTGACTAAAACAGTACCACACAAAGATTGCACAGTCACTTCTCATGGTGTGTATCTTAGTACCATCAATATTATTTCAAAAAGGGGGAGTTATTTCTAACTTCTATGACAGTCCATTAGATACAGGGCATGATAAATTCAGTCTTCCTTCTTAGGCTCTTATAGTGCTGAACATTTTTATGTACTTGTCATAAAGAATTACAAAATATGTTCTAGAAATGATTAACTCATTAATCTTGTTAAAACTAAGCTAAAGGGAAAAATTAATTATCCTTATTTTGCATACCTGAGGTATGTAAGGTCACAGTTCAGATCTGTGCAAGAATTTACAGAGGGGTCTCTCTTTCCTTATCACAATTCATAAGAGAAACTTTCAGATCATGTAGAAGTGCAGAACTCAGAACTTAAACTAGGTAACTGTTTCATTTATACGTAAATATCATGAATTGAAATTAAAAATCAAGTTCAGGTTTAATTTATATCATCTACTCATTGAATTACTTCTGAAAAGGTATGAACAGAACTTAACACGTTCAATAGTTTTGTCAATGCTATGTTTACCACATTGACTGAATACTGTCCCATAATGGTAGCTGAGTGTTAACACATCCCACCAAATGAGAGGAAAAACCATTACACATTTCTTTTAATTGTACTAAACAAGCTTTATTTTTGGTCACACAGTGCTATCTCCCTAGAGTGGGATTTACAGAAACAGCATTTTTCATAGGATAAGGTGGGGTTTATATTAGTCCTCTAATTGCAGGCTAGGGGATTTTCAGGGGTTTTTGTTCTACTTGTGTAGAACATTTTAAAACTATTTGATAGAACGTCTTATCAGGATGTCAATTAGGGTATAAGTTGGAGAGCAAGTCAAATTCCAGAAAAAATAGATCAAGATATGGTAAAACCCAAGTGTTACAGAAAACAGGAATGGACCTGTTTTGACCTTGTAACGAGATGCCTTTTAATCTTAAGATGGAGTCAGGCTGGTCCATCAAATGCTTTCTTCATCTTCATTACTGAGTGTAATTTCAGTACAATCATGAAGATTGTTGATAAGGATTGTCATAATAGCAGGATGAAATTGGTGAGGTGATTTAGTGTGTGAGTCACAGTTCCCCCAACCTAGATCAAAGTTTCGGTTCTATTAAATGTTATGACTTGTGTCTCTAAGTAAGTACTTTAAGTTATTAATCTTGTTTGTGTTTTCATTAGGGAGACAGAGGTGGCAATAGTACCCGTGAGAGTATGTTATTGAGTATTGCTGGTATTGTGCATTTTGAGGGTGTACATTCAGTCAGCTCTCTGGAATAAATGATACTATTACACTTTTATCACATTACTTTTACTATTATTATTACTGGTGAGCACTTCTGGTTATTTCACATGGACAGATTATAAAACTACAGTTAATGGTTTACAGAAACTGTTTAGTAAAACAGCCCTGCTGTGGAAGCGTGCTTATGAGAAAGCAACTTTAGACTATCTCCCATTAAGTGGAAATATCCATTTATTTTCAATTACATGCTTTGCATAAGATTTGAATCTCTTACTGCAGCAGAACTTACTATTGGATTGCTAATAATATTCACTATTTACTTTGAGTAACCATATTTATGTCAAGGTCCAAAATTCATTTTTACTTATAATTATTTCTCCAATTTTAAGTTAAGTTTTTTTTTCTATTTAAGTTACAAGGGCTTTCACTTTGAAATCAAACTTAATTTTGTGAACAGTAGGACAGAAACAGACAGGCCAGACTTGTGGTAAGAATCTAGGGAAACTGACCCCAATCATAGTAGCTCACATGAGAGCTCACAGTAATGAAATCCTTACCCAGAAACTCATTCTCGCACTATATGCACATGGATCGCATACTTCTGCTCTCGGGTGCCAGTCTTTGTGAAACCAGTGTAACTGGCCCCCAGATCTTAGTAGACCCCTCAGATCTTAGCACAACTGACACCATGCTGATATGATCATTCAGGTCATAAAACTGTAGACATAGAACACAGACAGTTCCACCTGCCAAAATGAAAAAAAAAAGACATAATCCATCAAAATCCATTGTTCTGGGAAAGTATCTAAATGTACTAACCTTGCTTTTTTGAATTTTGTAGTTCTGCTTCTGGCTAATTGTTCTTGCTAACTGAAATATGTCAACCCAAAATGTCATTCTGAGAAAGGCTTGGATTCTGAATACCGAGTGTAGTCACTGGGTGACTAATAAAGACTTCCAATTGGCTTAAACTCATTTCCAAGCAGTTTTCTCTGTTAAATACCTCACAACATCAGGATCCTTAAAAAGAGTCGGATTTCATGTCCTGCCACGCACCTTCTATGTTTCAAGTAGCTTTGTGTTGTTATTTCTTATAACTTGGTGTGACATCCCCAAATCTTTCCATCTTAGCATCACAAGTCAAACAGCTATTAAATACTTTGACATTATTTTCAAATCTGAGAGAAACAGCTATGGAACAAATGCTTTTGTTTCCCACAAATTATGACATTGAACCATAACTATAAATATGATGTCATTAGAAGGTGGAAAGCATTAGAAAAGGGAGCTTTTGGATATAATGAGACTTAGACAAGGTCATGTATGTGGAACCAACACAAAAGGCCAGAACATTAACTTCTGCTCTGTTTCCCTCTGTCCCCACACTTCTGCCACAGTGAGAAGGCAGTTGTCTGATGGTCCAGTGTCTAGGGACATGGAGGATGAATGTTAGAAGAACGTTAATCAAATTGTAATTCTCATGAGACTTGTAGCATATAGGATCAGAACCATTCATTAGAAATAAATACTTGTTTAAGCTACAGAATATATGGGATCATATTTCAGTATACTCAAAAAGTATAATGGCCATTATCATCAAACTTCCTGTTATATTCTTCAGGGCTCAGAATCAGAACACAACTTTAAAATACTACTGGTGTATGCCATAGGAATTGGCTAGAACATAAACAAAGGATTATAATCATTTCTTTTTAAAAAAGAAATGGGTCACTGATTTTAATCACTGAAAAAGTACATTGCTCAGATGGTTCATAAAAAAATGTTTTTCTTACAATTAAAATAGCCAGATATACTTAAAAGTGCACTTGCCCTGTTCAATTTTGTTATAACTGATAACCCCATCTGTCTATACTTCAAAGTTATTTATTTTTCTGGACTGGGTTAACAAAAATATCTAGAAATATGGATAGCCAGCCCAGTGGCTTAATGAGCTGGAAAAGTTCACGACCTCCAGTGTGGCATGAGCTACTGGGCCTGGGATGCAGCTTTACCTACACCGGCTTCAGGATCTATCATAGCCTGGTTGCCATCTTCATGGGACTTCATGTTGGCAATGTGAGAATTCACATAGTTCTGCATTTCTGGGTTTCATGGTCTTCTAAAAACGTGGGTTTCAAAGTTCAAATATTCTTGTTTAAAAGCTTGTAGAACACACGTGCTTTGGGGAGAAATATCAGCAATTGGCTAGATTATAAATTAGCTTTAAAATGGTAATATGAAATGCAGAGAAGGCTGGGTAAGGTCACTTTGCAGTTCAGAACAAATTATTTTGTTTATTATTTAAAGATTCGGGATGCACAGAGCTCTGTTTGTCTCTTGTTCTTAATTTTGAATTTGTTTCTCCCATCAAGCAGTAATTAAACCTCTATGGTGCAGGAAGGAAGCCTGTAGGTAGTGACCTATGTGGGAATCCCAAAAGAGCATTCATGAAGCCAACAGAACGGCTTTCCAAAGAATTCAGGTTGTTTTAGGATTAAAGTCTTAAATTATCTGTAAATCTTGTAAATTTTATTTGAAACATCACTTAACCATTTTTTCCCCTTTGGGATTGAGGCTAGACAAATGTCATTCCATTTTCCTTAGAAACAAGCTCTTTTGGAGCCTTTTAAAAATCCGGATTGTATATGGTACACTCTATTCTTATCACAAAAAAATAATCAATGGGTAAGTTACACGATAATGGAATTGTGACTTCCACTAACAGCCATTTATGAAGATTTCATGTTCGCACTCAGGGCCTATTTTTAGGTTGTTGTTCAGTGAATCAGACTAAGTGCCAGCTCAGTTTCACAATCTAGGTCATGTGATCACAGTGGAACAGGAAGAGAATGGGCCTCCATTCTCCAGAAAGATCCTGTGTCACAATTCCCATGTTGACTGCACTGAGCATAGTTTAAAATATTCAAGTGCAATTCATAGTCATCTTTATGAAAATTACTTAGTTCATTTTCACGTCCTTTCTTTAAAAATCGCCAAGTATGACTGCATGGCCCACTAGTGAGCAACCCAGTTTGAAATGCATCCCATGGGTAGGCAACTGTCCCTCACAGTATTAATGATGCTATGTTGTGCTTCCAGACAGAGCCTAGCATAGCAGCCCTCTGAGAGATTCTACCAAACAGCTGACTATGACAGATGTAGTTACCCACACACAAACATTGGTCGGAGCTTGAGATCCTTGTGGAAGTGTTAGAGGAAGGATTGAAGGCCCTCAAAGAGATGAAAACCCCATAGGAAGATCAACAGTGCCAAATAACCTGGACCCCTTGGAGTTCCCAGAAACTGAGCCACCAACCAAAGAGCATACATGTCCATGGCCCACCACATGTGAGGCAGAGGTCCGCCATGTCTGGCCTCAGTGGGAGAAGATAAACCTAATACTGCAGAGACTTGATGCATAACAGTGGGCAAGGGGAATACAAAGGCTGCCCTTTCAGAGGCAAAGGGGAGATACTCTACAGGGGTACCATGAAGGGGGGCAACATTATGGATAAATACATTAATAATAATAATAGTAAATCACCAAATATCAGGACCCATCCTAACAATTCAGAAATTCTCCTTTATCTTCCTGTCCTTATTTTTCATACTCTAGCAACTGACACAACTGACACTCAGTGCATTTACTTCTCATATTTATCACTAGAATACTTAAGAAACTTCCCACAGCTAACCCCAAATAAGTATTTTCATGTATACAAACTTCCATAGAATGGTATTTTATCATAAGTTGTACATACTCTTAGAACAAGACCAATCACTTGATCTCAACACAGCTCAGGACTGCAACCATACTTAAAGGCTTCCTGCTACCACCGTTGGTCTTGTAGAACAATGTGCATAGTCTTTCTGTTTCAGAATAAAGATTAGACTTGAGTTTGTTCCTTCTACCTTGTATCATAATAGTGACTAATTATCAAGGTATTAAAAATTAATTCCATAAAGTTATGTATGAGAAAAATGGACAACATTAAATCCAGGAAAACTGAACATAAAGTAACTTGGAAAGACTAACCTATTGCTGGAAAGGGATTTTTATTTTATCGCTGTGTTCTTTCCCCCTGAAATTGATAGATATAACAGATTAAAGTAGGAGGATATAAAGTTAGTTTTATTGTTCAAAAATTGGACAGCTTGCATGATCACTACCTGCAACAACAGTGGCTGTGTTTGGCCCATGCCTTTTACGCTTGCATTTTAGTGATTCCTGACTTCAAGTGTCTACAAGTGACTCCTTAGCAGTGTGACTAGAAGATTCTTTTGCAAGCTTCATTTCCATTCTACTGCTTAAGAGCAATACGATGATTCTACTTGAACTTATTTTCTTTTGTTTTAAATTTCAAAGCTGTGGCCAGATTTATAGAAAGCCATTATGTGAAGTCTATTCAAATAGTATATCTGGCATGAACAGAGCTTGCATAGTCTTACTGCACTAGCTGTATTTTATACAACAGCAGGCATCCCAATGTTATGGATGGAAAGTGCACATATAAGAAGCAAACTACTGGAGTGGGGAAAAAAAGCATTTCATGTTCTTAAAAATCATTTTATTTTCCTAATTAGCATATATACATAAACATAAATCAGTCTCAATGTGCAGTGTCAAATCTATGGGTAAGAATATTATGTGAAAGCTCCAAATATTTCATCTCTAAGTAGAGTATTTAACATACTGATACATTTTATTAGTTTTCAATTGCTTGTTTACAAAATTGAATGGATTATGATTTGGAAAACATCCAACATCTTAATGGGAACACATACCCCAGTTTCTACAAAGATGAATTTACATTGGCACAGAGAGAGAGAGAGAGAGAGAGAGAGAGAGAGAGAGAGAGAGAGAGAGAGAAGAAGGAAATGGTGGGTAGAGTGAGAAGGACAAGAAATAGTGAGAGTGGGAGGGAAGACTGCAGCATTTGTACAGGTCTGTCATTACCTTTATCCCATATAATTTTAAGAAGCACTGATAATTGTGTTATGTGCCTCAAAAAACTTATTCCTTGCAACACTCTTTCATTTTTTTAAAAATTTTGTTTGTTTATTCATTCGATTTTGGGGGAAAAAAAACACACTATGCAATTCAGAACAGTCTAAAACTTACCCTGTCAACTTTAGTTTTAAATTCTCTTATCATCCCTATTAGGATTATGAGTCATGAGCTATCACACCCAGCAACAACTATGTTCTTATCTTACCTTGAAATAGCATGTAACTGAAAGCAACATGGCTGACCTTGGTCGAAAAATCATCAAAATTGTTTATATCTAGTATGTTTGAAAAAGAAATGGAAATTCACAGAAAATCTGTTTGGGCACCTAAATCCATGTGCAAGAAATCAAAGGACATAAAGAAAATACTTTGAGATTCCAATTTGTGGTTGCACATTCAGGATTTGATAGGGTTATTAAGCATACCACAGTATCTATTAAGCACTGACCTTTGCCACAGAAACTTGGCATTAACTGTTCTCTTCAGGAAACAGATACAATAAGAAAGCCTCTGCTTTCTGTTAGATTCATACAGAATATTGAGCTGCTCCAGTCATGTTTGTCATAGCTGTCCAAATATAGACTGTGGGAAAACATGATAAATTATGATTGAAGTGGAAAGGCTAATTGATATTAATTAAGTGGTCTAAAATTTAATTTCAATTAAATCATTCTTAATGAGCTTCCTGGTGATTTAGCAATTCTTCCTTTTGTTTATCATATTACTGTGAGAAAACCATAATGATACAAGAAAAAATATAGCATAAGGAAAGTCACATACTCTGATGAAATTGTAAATATATTATTATCTTTCTGCTTTAAAATCTTCAACAATGAACTTGGCACATGTCCATTTTCTATTACACTCCAACTGTGTATTATTATACTCCAGTCATGTTTGTCATAGCTGTTCAAATATAGACTGCCATCAAATTATAGTACTCTAGTATTTGGACAAGCAATATCCTTCCTCAATTTTGTCACTCTTTCCCTTTCCCTTTCGGCATTAATTTCTTTGAAAATATATGGAGAATGGTCTTTCTTTTCCAGAAATTACGTTCACGGATCACTACTTTGTGCAACTCATCCTAGGCTATGATTATCTTCTCATACTAGGCTATGATTATCTCTGTAAAAAGTGCTATTTCCTAATATCAAATTTCATATCTCCTCACTTGTACAATCTGTGATTATTAAACTCGAATTAAACCTAGCATCAATTTTGAGTATCAAAAATACATACTACTTAGTATATTTGTGTCATTGATATATCAATAAACACAACTTTTCACAAACTTAAATATGTATTAAAACTACAGTCTATGCACACACACACACACAGAGATTGAGAGAGAGAGAGAGAGAGAGAGAGAGAGAGAGAGAGAGAGGAACAGACATAGCCAATCATGCTACAATACAAGCTCATAGTGCCTGTTTGATAATGTTTATTGAGTAAATAGATGAAAGAGGAAAAACTCTTCTTTTTCTGCCTTTAATGTTCAATAATTGTAACAATCTTAGATAAATAATTCTTTAAAGTGAAATGATGTCAAATGGATTTACATGCACATATTAACAGTTTTTCAATTCTAATATGTGTGATGATTATACAATTCTCTCTCTCTCTCTCTCTGAGACTAGGTCTCAATATTAAATAGTATTGGCTGTTCTGAAACTTGTTATATAGACTAGGCTGGGACTCGTACAATTCAGCTGTCTCAGCCTCCTGAATACTGGGATTAAAAGTGTGTGCTACCATGCCTAACATTATATAGTTCCTTCTTATACTTAAATACATGAGAATGAGGTAAATGGTAGAAAACTAAGAATGATTTGGGAAATATTTAGAAAAAACAAACAAACATATAAACAAACAAAACCAAGATAACCTTACTCTTTTTCTGCATTAGGATGAGAGGTATATAATTTTGCTAATTCTTAAATGTGAACAAAAGCTTTAATTGCTATCTATTAAACATAAGTAAATTAAAAGAAAGATAAGAGAAACAAGAGGAAAAGCCTATAACGAGAAATCTGGGAGCAAGGTTCATCTTAATGATTCCTAGGATAGTTTGCCTTGCAGAATATGTGTGTCTTGAGGAAATGTTAATTCAGGAAGTTGCTTCTTGATTGCACTAACGGGCCCACTTATACAATCAAACATGGTTAAATGCTTCAATGCCTGAAATGAATATCTACCACCTTCCGGGGAACATAAGTAATATGTGTGAATACATATTTTCATGAAAGATCTCTACATTCTTGGGAAATATACTACAAAAAGAAACAGCAGCCCTCAGAAAAAGAAAGCCTTCAATACGGGATGCATATGACAGATCCTTCACAATGTGTTGCATCCATTACATTGACTTAACTGAGTCACCTTCCTCTAACTCCACAAAATGAAGAGATATTGGCAGTAGCTAGGATGACTCATGACCACAGTAACATATTTCACAAACATCCTCTGGGGCATGGGCCACAATCTATGAGATAACAGCTATTATCCTATAAACCAAGAGCCCTTCGAAACAAAGATTCTAAAGCAAAAAGAAGCTACACTCTCTATAGCTCTCCTGTTTAATTCATAATGCTTACGAGTACCACTTTAACTGCATAATCAGAGCTTTGTCTCTTATGGTATAGTATCAGGATAAAAAATGTTTCTATTTCATATTATTCTTTTCTAAAATATCCTCCCACATATTTAATAGATTTAAATTATTTTCATATGCCTTAAAGATGCTTTATATTTACTTGGTCTTGTAATTTTCACTTCAATATGAAAATATTGACTTAAAATTAAAATAGAGTCCTAAAACCCAATGACATAATTGCAATTATTTTAGATAAAAATAATTAAAGCATCTGCACAATCATAAAAATGTATAGTTATCATGCTTATTTTAACTATCTAAAGCATTATTTACTTTAAAACATGTGAATCCTGAGAATTCTATCATGAAAAATTACCCTTTTTTCTGTTTTCCTAGACATAAAAAGATTTTGAGAGAAACAAATTTTCAGTAAATCTGATAAACCGACATTTCTATAAACTTGTTCATCCTTATTTTTAGATTTGACAATCACATTTAATTTAAAAATTTTGTATAGTAGAATCATGGCAGTTATCAAACTAATTAAACTTATAAACCAAAGGGATTATTTAAGTTGTGAAATTGGTAGGATAGAACTAATATGGTACATAATAACAGTGTTGATTCCTACATAACAGCTTCTATCTATGACAGTTCCTCTAAATCTATCAATCTTTGTAGTCAGGAGGGTTGACCTATAAAGACAACATATAAGGTTTCATTTGCCCCTCTATTTCTAGGCCAAATACCACCAGCTCATTCCAGAAGAGAAAGTGTAATGAGAACATGACCTTTAAAATATGGGCTTTTCAAAGATATTTGCTTCCAAATCCCAGAACTAGTGGATTTTGTGCCATGCATGTTCAGAAAAACATTGAAGATATGACTTAAGTGACAGATTCTTCAGAAAGAGTATTATTCTGTACTTTCTCCCTAGTTTTAATATGCTCACAAGGTTCTTGTCAAGAGGAATATGGAAAAGTCAAACTCAGAATGAGAAAATGAAAGAGGAAGTGACATGAGGTTAGAAATCAGACTGAAGGGAAGGCCATCCAGAGACTGCCCCACCTGGGGATCCATCCCATATACAGACACGAAACTCATATGCTATTGTGGATGCCAAGAAGTACTTGCTGACAGGATCCTGATATAGCTGTCTCTTGAGAGTCTCTGCCAGAGCCTGACAAGTACAGAAGCAGATGCTCATAGCCAATCATTGGGCTGAGCACGGGGTCCCCAATGAAGGAACTAGAGAAATGACTGAAGGAGCAGAAGGGGTTTGCAACCCCATAGGAAGAACAGCAGTATCAACCAACCATACTCCCCAGAGCTCCCAGGGATTAAACTACCAACCCAAAAGTACACATGGGAGGGGGGAGCCATGGCTCCAGCACATATGTAGCAGAGGATGGCCTTGTCAGGCATCAACAGGAGGAGAGGCTCTTGGTTGTATGAAGGCTCGATGTCCCAATGCAGGGGAATGTCAGGGCAGGGAGGCAGGAGTGGGTGGGGGGAGGAGCACCTTCATAGATGTAGGGGGAGGGGAGTGGAATAGGGGGGATTCCAGAGGGGAAATGGGGAAAATGGGATAACATTTGAAATGTTAATAAATAAAATATCCAATAAAATATAAAATAAAATTTAAAAAAATTAAAAATCAGAGAGATAAAAATTCATATATTATAATAGTATGATGCTATAATTTTTTAGTCTGGTGAGACCCATGCAAGATTGTTTATTCCCCAGAATTATAAGATAAATGTATATTCTGTAAGCCACTATGTGCGTTTGTTATAGCAGCATCCCAAAACACATATGTAAGGAAAGGCAAGCATTGTTTCTCTCCCTATCCCTGTAGTATTGACACCAGGTGAATGATGTCCTATGATGAAGGCTACAGCTGGAGTTACCTAGTCTGTTCCACTGCAGTAGTGCTTGTAGAATCCACTGACCATTCCACTCCACCCCCTTAAGGTTCAGGACTATTCTGCACATTCTTTGTGTTTTTTAGCTCTGCTCAAACCTATTCAAGTAATCTATCAAACCACTTATTTTGAGAGTGTAAAATTTTTCCTGCTGAGACAATGAAACCTTGTAATATATTTATAATTATAAATAATGCTCAATATAACTTATTGAAATTGGTTTTCCTAATTGTTAGTCTGCACACTTTATTTATATCTATATTTTATGGAACTTTCTGTTTTCAAATATATTTGTTCAAATTCATTTATTCAGTCTTGGAAGAAATGACACATAGATGAAGATATGAACTATAAAAATGAGAAGTAATCAAGATCTATCAGACAAAAATAAAACATGTATATGAGTTCTATGGTGTAAAGTCAAGATAATAGTTCCTACCTAATGAGAGAAACTTCAACACAGAGAATAACGCAAAGACTGTTGTAGAAACTAGAATTGCAGATCATAATGATCTACTTGAATGGATTTCTTTAAATATGGTAAAAATGCTGTTATTGTATGACCTAAATAATAAATCCCATGATCTATTTTTAGGTCAACAATTTTGATGACATATTATTACATGAAAAGAATTAGGTTTGTTTCCAGTCTTTTGAGTAATCTCCAGACTGATTTTCAGAGTGTTTGTATCAGTTTGCAATCCTACCAGCAATGGAGGCGTGTTCGTTTTTCTTCACATCTTTGCCAATATGTGCTGTCATCTGAGGTTTTGATGTTAGCCATTGTGACTGATGTAAGGTGGAATATTGGGGTCCTTGTGATTTGCATTTCCCTGATTGCTAAGGACTTTGAACATTTCTTTAAGTGGTTCTCAGCCATTCAAGATTCCTCTGGTGTGAATTCTCTGTTTAGTTCTATAACCCATTTTTGATCAAAGCCTCAGGTGACAACACATGTTAGTGAGGATGTGGAGAAAGAAAAATACTCATCCATTGCTGGTGGGATTCCACACTGGTACAACCACTCTGGAAATCAATCTGGAGAGTCCTCAGAAAACTGGAAATAGATCTACCTGAAGATCCAGCTATACCATTCTTGGGCACATACCCAAAAGATGCCCCACCATGTCACAGAGGCCTGTATTCTACTATGTTCATATCAACCATGTTTGTGATAGCTAGAAGCTGGAAACAACCCAGATGTCCCATGACAGAAGAATGGATACAGAAAATATAGTTCATTTACACTATGGAATACTACTCAGCTATTAAGAATGAAGACATACTGAGTTTTTCAGGCAAATGGATGAAACTAGAAAATATCATCCTGAGGGAGGTAACCCAGACTCAAAGGGATATGCATGATATGTGATCACTAATAAGTGGATATTGGCCAAAAAAATACAGAATACCCGGGATAAAACCCACAGAACTCAAAAAGGTTAACAAGCTGAAGAGCCCTAGTGAGGATGCCCCAATCCCACTTGGGTGGGAGAAGGAGGGGGGCAGTATGACTTGGTTGGGAAAGGGGACAGGGAGGGGAAGAGGAGAACATGGTCAGGTATTAGGGGGAGGGGGACAGGACTGACGCCCTGAGGGCCAGCAGAAAGAATGGAAAAAGACAACCTCGGGAGATAAGAGGTGGGGGGGGGGCCTCCAGAATGTACCAGAGACCTGGGAGGTGAGAGACATTCAGGACTCAAAGGGAGGGATGTTAGATGAAATGCCCTACAGCTGGGAGAGCCCATCTCTAGCAGAAAGATAGGGCATCAAATGAGGGTTGGGGTTGCCATGTCACAGTCAAAAACTCTGACCCAGAATTATTCCTGTCTGAAAGAACTGCAGGGACAAAAATGGATTAGAGCCTGAGGAAAAGAAGGTCCAGTGATAGGCTCAAGTTAGGATCCAGCTCAAGGGCAGACACTATTACTGAGGTTGTGAAGTGCTCACTAAAAGGGATCTATCATGACTCTCCCTTAAATGACCCAACAAGCAGCTGAAAGAGTCAGATGCAGATATTTATACCCAACTAATAGATGGACAGGAGCTGCTGATCCCTGTGGTTGAATTAGGATAAAGCTAGAAGAAGCTGAGGAGGAGGAGGAGGAGGATCCTGTAGGAGAACCAGCAATCTCAACTAACCTGGACCCCCTAAATTGCTCAGATACTGGACCACCAATCAGGCAGCATATACCAGCTGATATGAGCCTGCTCCCTCTCTGCCCTCCCTGCCACCACATATACAGCAGAGAACTTCCAGGTCTGGACTCTGTCAGAGAAGATGCATCTAACCCTTAAGAGACTGGAGGGCCCAAGAAGTGGGGAGGTCCGGTGGGGTGGTGGGTAAGGAGGTACAGAACATCCTCATGGAGACAGGGGTGTGGGGGGGAGGTGTGGGATGTGGAACAGTTAGAGGGTAAAATCTGGGTTGTAAAAAAGAGATTAAATAAAAAATAGGTTTGATGAATATCAATTTTGATGATCTAGAATGAAGTAGTGACCTGCATTAAATAGCTAGATAGTTAGAAATGGTTACTTAGATTGCCATTGGCTATGGCATGACACTAAATTACAAAAGCAAAATTTTCATTAAAGCTGCTAAACTAAGGGAATGGTGCAATTTACAAAGACAGAAGGTAGAAAAAGGAATCTAGGCTTAAGGGAAATATCATCTGTGAATTGTGAGATTTTAGATTGCATGACTTACTTGAAGGCAAAGATTTGTGTCTTGGCATCAATAAAAAGAAAATAAATATGAGTCCAGTAAATGAGTCTAGCAGAATGAAATTATTAATGAAAAGGTTACCTATTAAAAGGCATTTGCACTGGACCTTTAGTAATTAGCACATTTACTTTTGAAATAAAAGCGGGACATAAATCTCCTAAGAAACAGGAAAAATATAGGTATAGATGTTAAGGGGAAATGGGTGGTATCCCTGGGAAAAAAGGATGTGATCCACCTGCTCTTTTTAAATATTGATTCAATAGATATATATTTACTTATGGCATCATTTTTATGTATTTCCCCAGGCATAGACATAGAGCACAGAGTAAGTACCAAGAAGATGTTAACAGTGATTTTTGTCAGTGTTTGTCAAACATTTTCACTCCAGCATCGTGGAATGTACACAGGAATGCTTTAGCTTGAATGATACCAGCCAGGCACAAACATGCTAGGTATTGTCTTGATTTCTTTTATGAAGATCTCTCTTCTATAGTAAGAAGGAATGAAAGAAAGAAAGAAGGAAAGAAAGAAGGAAAGAAAGAAAGAAAGAAAGAGAGAGAGAGAGAGAGAAAGAAGGAAGGAAGGAAGGAAGGAAAAGAAAGGAAAGAGAAAAAGATGCTTAAAGAACATGAAACATTTCCAAAATACATGTATTAAGCAAGCCAATGAATTATATAATCATGTTTTTAAAAATAATTTGCTCCTTTCCAAAGCCTCATTATAATGGATTTGATGTTTGTTGAAATTTTAAGCTAAGCTAAGCTTAGATGTGTAGTCTATGGAGGGAGTCAATGAGTAATGAGAGTCCTTATGAATGAGGTTAGTACCCTTGTTAAAGGAATAGCGCAAATACTCAAATATACACTTTAGCAGATGAGAACACTCACCATAACAAGACATGCCTGTATCCCAATCTCAGACATCCAGCCTCTGGAGAAGGGGACCCCATAGGAAGACCAGCACTCTCAACTAACGCAGACCCCTGAGATCTCTCAGATACTAAGCCACCAACCAGGCAGCATACAGGAGCTAGTATGAACCCTATCTCTACCCCAAAACATATACAGCAGAGGACTGCCTGGTTTGGCCTCAGTGGAATAAGGCCATGCCTAACCCTCCAGAGACTTGAGCTCCTCGGGAGTGGGGAGGCCTTGAATGGTGGGACAACATCCTCTTGAAGACAAGATAGAGGAGGAATGGGATGAGGAACTGTGGGAAGGCAGACCTGGGGGTGGGCAACAATTGGACTGTAAAAAAAAAGTAATAAAAATGTTAATGCTTTAGAATGGAAAGTGTAAAATAAAACTATTTCATTAAATATTTATCTCCTACCCACCTTAAAATTTTAGAAGTCAGGAGAGAATATATGGATAAAATAAACAGGAAACCACTTCAAAGGAAGAAAGAAAGAAAGAAAGAAAGAAAGGAAGGAAGGAAGGAAGGAAGGAAGGAAGGAAGGAAGGAAGGAAGAAAAGAAGAAAGGAAGAAAGAATTTTCTGTTACTAAAACCCTGACCTGACTAAACTAAAAATACAAATGTACTTTAGTAATGGGAAGAGGGCATGCACACCATCAGCCTTTAGCTATATTGCTAAATACCCAATCTAAATTACCCCATCCATTTCATAAGTTGTTACAGTTGAAAAAAGAAAGAAACTATAATCCAGGCCTATTAATAACATAGTTCATATACATAATTTAAAGATTCTCAAAATCAATAAGGAAGAAAAGGTTTATACTTCAAGAGTGTACAGAAAGGAAAATGAAATCAACCACATAATCACCCACAGATCAGTCAGCTAGGTAATTTTTAATAAAAAAAAAATCAGGGGAGACGTATGGGTAAAAATCTTGTCATGTCTGTTTTTAGCCAATTTCTTGATGTTTCCACAAGATCGTTTGAAACATACTTTGTTTTAATTTGTTCCGTTGCCTACAGTACTAGATCATATTTACCCAGGTCGTCCCTACTATTTATAGAAAGGAAGACTGAACAAATCTTTATAAACATTCTGTCACTAGCCAGACAAAGTTACCCCAAGGGCTGAGTAACACGAGAGTCTTTGTGTCCATATGGAGACCTGAGCAGTCCTCCTCAGGGATGATTCCATCAGAATAAAAGTCAAACTGGCTGGAAGGGATAAATCCAATGCAGTAGTAGACCAGTCCTGTGCCCTTACAGCTTTAAGTCTAACCGGAGGACTGAAATAGAGAAAACATGAAGCTGGCCCTTACCCATAGTCAAGAGAAAGATATTTAGTTGATTTCTTTTTTAAAATGACCATTATCAATTCAAAATAGTCTAAAAATAAGTTTAGAATTGTTCTTTGAACAGTAGAGTAAGATACACAGATATAAAATTCACTTGTGGCTGAAGAGTTTCTTGATATATTCCTGGTCTGCAAGAAATAGGAGACTGCAGGACATGTGGGAGAGCAAATTGTGATGGTCGAGAAGAAAGGGAAGCTGAGGGTGGGAAACGTGTCATTTGTTTAACAATTTTTTGCTTGTTTGGTTTTGCTTTTTGAGACAGGATTTCTTTGCATAATTCTGTTTTGGATTTTTTTTTTTTAATACACTCTTGTTGTGTAGCTCAGACTGGTTTTGAACTTAATGGCAATACCTCCTCTGGCCTCTGCTTAGTGAAACTATAATCATGAAAGAGCATGTCAGATTGATTATTTTTGAGACAAGGAATGAGGAAAACAAACCAACAAAATAGGATTTTTGCCTCCCCCTTCAAAACATACCTCTCGCCTAAAATAGATTTAGCAATGGTTCATTCTAGAGCCAAAGTTTGTGACTATGGTTTAGAAGAACAGATTTCAGTTATTCAAAATTTCATATTCCAAAATGGAAACAGTTTCATGAAGTTTGGTGATAACAGAACAAAGAGGCTCATAAATCAGGAAGTAAAGACTTAAGTGGACACATCAAAGAGGTGAATTACATCAAGTTTGGGGAATCTTTCCTAAAGCTTGCTATGATATCTAATAATGTTCTCAGACTTGGGTTTGTTGGAAGCTATTAGTCTGCTAAGTTCATCAATTTTAAAACATTTTTTTTCTATTAGTCACAGTATATCAGTTGCAACACTGAAGTGAGCAAAATGTGGCTGCTGAGGAGGCTAAAACTAGCCTCACATAAGGTTACTAGGTTCTGGACCTGCAATCAGTCTTTACAGATACAGTTTCTTTCAAGAATTCTCACTCACAGTACAAACTTATAATGGAATGCTACCAGTATTTGATCTTATAGTTTTTCTAGCAAGGGACACAATTTTGAAATCTGAGGAGAAAAATGAGCATTATTAAAGATTCCAGACTTGATTAATATGAATTTACAAGGCCTTTTGGCACATACTGTTGTTAGGTCCAGGACGTAGGCAATTAAGAGAGGACAAGTACTCTGGTCTTGAATGCCAGACATGGAGACTTAAGAAGGAAACATATGTGACATAAGCATACATACACAAGACATTCTTCTTGCATCATGGCTCCCAATAACATCTAAGACTAAATATACAGATTAGTGGGAGGAGTAGGATGCATAATGAATGGTATCTTTAGTACATGCTTTAAAGCAACTTCTGTGTCTACTTTCTGGTTTTGGACTGAATTCTTCAATTTTCACTAATGCTGCTATTTTCAACCTTTGCTCTTTACCACCTCCATCTAGTAAGAAGGATTAAATATATTTGCCTTTTTTTCTCCACACTACAGAATGCTGTCAGAAAAGAATACATGGTAAATATAAAATGAATGTGTAGAAAACACTATTAACTGCAGCCACTGTGCTGCAGATCTGAGACTCATTCATCTTGCATATCTGAAACTACTTGTCCTTTGTTCCTCTGTGCTCATATGAATTTTAAGATTGTTTTCTTATCTCTGAAAAAAAATGTTATTGGAAATTTGATAGGGATTGGCAGAGCTTAACTTAATAGGATACAATTCTCCCTCCACTATCTAGTTATTAAATTTTGAGGTTCCCTTTCCCTTCTAGAAGAGCTCAGGGTTTCACAGGGTAGATGATGGCATCACATCTAATGGAGAGTATTGGACAGAGGCTGTGGGCAGATAGATGCCAGCAGATTGATGTAGCTGAATAGATCTTCTAAGATAACATTTTACCTTATTACCTAGTAAGTGATTTATGCATGTATAGTCATTTATGTTTTCCTGTATGGCAGTTGTTATAATGAATAATATAACATGGGCAATCCAAGGTTATATTTTTCCATATGGAAACTATGTAATACTTACTGGCGAAATATTCATACAGTATTTCAGGGCCATTTTAAAGCCATTCATTTTTTTGCTAACTAATTTCTGCAGTGTACTCCGGTTACTTCTTTGACAAATTTTTCTGCAAGGTTTACTTTATTTCAAATTAAATCACATATTTAATTTCAAAGAGTTGGCTTTTTGTCTCGTTACCCTATACTTGTATTATGTGATAGTCTTCCTGTGTTTGTTTTAGGGACAAAGAATGTATAACAGACCTTCTGAGGCTGCTATAGAAGTTTCAATGGAAACTTTCCATGATCTTTTTGTATTATATATTTTATTTGTATTATATGTTTGTTTATATGTTTTGCATTTACCTTATATGTTTCATTTTACCCTTGTTTGTCTATTTTTGTGAATGGTTTTTTTTTTCATCTTGTAGCTTTTCCAACTACAGTCCATCTTTAAGGTCTGAGATGATGAATTAGAGTTATCCATCTAAGACAAAGAGTAGGAAACATGAAAACATTTGGATGGTCAGTATGCATGGATAGAGCTAACTGGGTTTCTGTGAAGCATTATTTTGTTGGAAGATTGTCTTCAGGGTCTTTGATTGACTTTTATTGTGTTTAAGGAAAGAGACAACATTGGTCCAACCTCTCATTTTTTATTGAAATAAAAATAATATGGATAAATTGCAGTTTAAAATATGATACATGTCTATCATCCTGCCAGCTTCCCTCTTGTCTTATGCTTGTCAATCTTTCCTCACAGAGGTAGCACTCTTGCAACCCTGAGATTCTACCTCATACCTGTCAGAATGGCTAAGATCAAAAACTCAGGTGGCAGCAGATGCTGGCAAAGATGTGGAGAAGGAGGAACATTCCTCCATTGTTGGTGGGATTGCAAGCTGGTACAACCACTCTGGAAATCAGTTTAGTGGTTCCTCAGAAAATTGGACGTAGTACTGCCTGAGGACCCAGCAATACCACTCCTGGGCATATACCTAGAAGATGCTCCAACATATAATAAGGACACCTGCTCCACTATGTTCATAGAAGCCTTATTTATAATAGCCAGAATCTGGAAAAAACCCAGATGTTCCTCAGCAGAGGAATGGATACAGAAAATGTGGTACATTTACACAAGGTAGTACTACACAGCTATTAAAAAACAATGAATTCATGAAATTTTTAGATGGAGATACAAATGGATGGAACTAGAAAATATCATTCTGAGTGAGGTAACCCAGTCACAAAAGAACACACATAGTATGCTCTCACTGATAAGTAAATATTAGCCCAGAAGCTCAGAACACCCAAGATACAATTCACAGACCACATGAAGCTCAAGAAGGAGGAAGACCAAAATGTGGATACTTCGATCCTTCTTAGAAGGGGGAACAAAATGCCTGTGAGAGGATCTACAGAGAAAAGTGTGGAGCAGAAACTGAAGGAAAGGCGATCCAGAGACTGCCCCACCTGAGCATCCATCCCATATACAGTCAGCAAACTTAGACACTATTGTGGATGCCAACAAGTGCTTGCTGACAGGAGCTGGATATAGCTATCTCCTAAGAGGGTCTGCCAGTGCCTGACAAATACAGAAGTGGATGCTCTCAGCCAACTTTTGGACTGAGCACAGAGTTCTCAATGGAGAAACTAGAGAAAGGATCCAAGGAGCTGAAGGGGTTTGCAGCCCCATAGGAGGAACAACAATATGAACCAATCAGTATCTCCAGAGCTCCCAGGGACTAAACCACCAACCAAAGAGTACACATGGAAGGACCCATGGCTCCAACTGCATATGTAGCAGAAGATGACTTTGTTGGTCATCAATAGAAGGAGAGGCCCTTGGTCATGTGAAGGCTCTATGCCCCAGTGGAGGGGTATGCCTGGACCAGGAAGTGGGAGCGGGAGGGTTGGTAAGCAGGGGAGAGGGTGGGGATAGGGGGTTTTCGGAGTGGAAACCAGGAAAGGGGATAACATTAAAAATGTAAATAAAGAAAATATCAAATAAATAAATAAATAAATAAATAAATAAATGCATTTCTAGTATGTAGCTGGACAAACGTATTAGGATATATGTAAATGTATATCTAATCTGTGGCTATACTCTTGTAATCCTAACACTCATAAGGATGAAGAAAAAGAATTATTTGTTTGAAGAAAGCATGGGCAATATAGCCAGACTCTTATTCTAAATGAAAAGTATCAAGACTCAGGTAAAAAAAAAATTACCTAAATAAAACCAAAATACACTAAAGTATATATTTTGCACATTATTCATGCAGCATTTAGTTAACTATAAACTTTTAACATATAATTATCAGTAATTGTTTACATAAGGTCATTCATAATTTTAATTTTGCACAAACAAGGAGTTTCCAGGCTCAAACTATTGCTCTCATGGAAGGGATGAAGAAAGTCATGATCAAATGCTAACCTGATATTTCTACTTATTATGTGTCCTGCTGGATTGGCTATTGTTTGCTTGGTATTGAACTTATTTACATGACTGATACTCTTTCAGCTGGAAACCAAACAATACCAGTCATTCCAGAATGATGAAACAGGCAGCATTGGCTAGGAATCAGTATGCAAGGCAGAGCTTTTAGAAACATGGAAATCGTTTTAAGAAGATTAGAAACTGGAACCATTTCAAATTCTACGAAATATCAACTATGGTTTAATCCAATGAATACTGTTTAATTATTTAGAAGTCTTAACAGTGATCAACCATTGAGAGTTTGTTTGCTACAAGTTGTATTGGAAGACAAATAACTCTACTTTGCATTGGTTTGCTGGAAGTTCTGTTCAGGATGACAAAGCTATAATAAATGCACTTAGCTATCAGTCCTAGAGACCAAGGCAAAGACAGATGAACCATTGATTAGTCTGTAGAGAATCACTGAGCTACCTTTTCCACTATGAGCTAACTCCTCTGTGAGTGACATCTGCTGAAAAAAATTTAATAAAGATTTTTGAGGCTGCCTGTTGGCAAAACTAGTGCTTGGTGTTGTTATATTTTCTAAATTTTCTTTACATGGTTTTATTTATTTTTGCTTACATCATATTATTTCATATTAATTGATATTTTTGTGATAGTGCACTGTATTTTTCCATAAGCATTTATTACTTCCAACATTATTTCTAATATTAAGAGGAAACAGTCTATAGTGGAAGTCAGCATTTGACAAATGTGTGCTGAATTCTATTCTACAGGAGACCTTCCACTATTTCACTTTAATGACAGCTCTGTTAAGGTAGCCTGAAAGATTCTTTTCTCAGTTATTTACTCTGTGCCAGAGTTTAATTTAGTTACCTCATTTATGAAATGTTGTTAGGTATAACATTTGCTTCAAAGAAATGTTCTGAAAATGACATGAAACAATACATATCAGGTGCTTAGAGTCATCCAATATACTCCAAAAACTCAGTGACTGGTCATTCTTACTTTATTGAAAAGACATTAATGTTTTCTTAAGAAATGGAGAGTACTTTGCAAATATTTTACCTGAAGATACTGTGAGCAGGGGTAAAACTTGTTGGATGTCTCACATGACATTCTTTGCATCTTTTATGCTACTAATCCTTGACTCTTTAACTCTGCATTCTGATTAATCACTTGTTTAGGTGTAATACTTTATGCAATTAGCTAATTAATGTATTGTTCCACTGTGGATGTGCATTTTGCATGTATGTTTCTGGTGGTAGGAATTAAAACATCATACATGCTAAGCAAACACTGACTCAGCTAAATCCTCAGTCCATAGACTCTTTTGAACTTTTCATTCTTTGATTATGTAAGTTTTGCCTTTATTTATGAAAGAATTTTTTAACAAATATAACAGTTGTATGCCTTCTTAGCAAGTCACCTTGGTTCTCACGGGTACCAGCATTTGAATCTCTACATGAAGGCTTATTCTGTATGTCAGATGTATCCTGCGCACTATGCTTTCTGATAAATGACAAGTGTTTTAAATGGACATTATTCCAGAGCCATCATTTTACCAATGAGTGCTAGGAGTTGGGTAAACACTCACTCTCAGTCAATGTTCTAGTGCCATAAAGAGACAACACGACCATAAAGTAAAGGGTTTAATTGGGGACTTGCTTACAGTTCAAAGGTTTAATCCGTTATCAGTATGGCAGAAAGCATGGTGGTATGTAGGCAGACATAATATTGGAGAAGGAGCTGAGGGGCCTACAAATAACCAACTACAGGTTTTTTTGGCCCAGTCAATGATCCCAGGCATGAGTCAATTATGTGGAGTAGTCTTAACTCCAATCAGAAGGTATTTGGTTATTTTTATAACATTTATGTCACTATTGCAGTGATGGGCATGTCTTGCCAGGCAGATCATTCTTGAGGCTCACAATATTCACAAATAGTAAAGACTGAGGAATATTTTTCTTATTTAGTAGTTTACATGTATAACGCATTATAAAAGCTATATAAAAGCACCACTAAAAAACTAGCCAATAAAGATGAAGCTTCCAGGTTGGTCCCAGCTTGATAGCTCCATGTTCTATGATCCAATTATGTAGTCTCTTCTGCAATCAGGTCTTATCATCAATTTATGAATGGTAAACAAGAGTAATAGTAATTACCTGTATTGTTCAGGGTGTCTTTTGAGTCCCACTGACCAACAACTTAAAAAAGAATTACCCCATACCCGGTATTGGGCCTTTTATTTGATAGCCATTGTGTCAGAGAGATGAAAGAACTCTTCTGGAGACATTTTTTAAAGATTTATTTATTTAATATGTATAAAGTGTTCTGCCTATATGTATGTCTGGAGGCCAGAAGAGGGCACAAGATCTATAATGATAGTTATGAACTACCCTGCAGTTGCTGGCAATTGAACTCAGGTCCTCTAGAAGAGCAGTCTGTGTTCTTAACCTCTGAGCCATCTCACCAGCTTCTTTTTATTTTCCATATTTAACCTGGTCTTAGATACCAGTCCAAGAAAACTTTAATGCAGCAATGGCTCTCTGATTTGGAGAACACATGAAATTCATGATAACATTCTTCTTTATGTGTACACACATTTTCTATCTCATTTGAAACATGATTTTAAAACTAAGTCTCCATTATGTATTTCAGCAACACCCTGGTGTCTAGTTCAGGCTAAGAGAATTAATTTGTTCTATACTTTTCAATGTAGAACACCTCTCAAGTTTCATTCTTCTTACATAGTTTTTATTTTTTTCTACTCCCCAGGAAGTGCAGTTTTGAATCAGTAAAGATAAAAAATCAACACAGAAGGACTTTGCTCTATACAAAGGCAACCACATAGAGGATTTCTATTCAGTTTCCTGTCTGGTACAGATACCCAATTTATGAATCAAACAGAAACTTATGCTAACTGCTGTCTACTGTCTTAATAAAAATGATAGGTGGCAAATTACATTTTAATTTCATTGTAGCATCCTTTATAATAAAAACTAATGGTATGACTCTTCCAATTATTGACTGTGGTATTAGAATTCATGTTCTTTTGTCCACCTCTGTGATGGCTATTGTTGGTTCTCAATTTGATTACATCTGGACTACAACCCAGAAATGGAGGGTACAGCTGTGAGAGATTGTTTTTACTTGAATGAATCCAGTTCTAGTCTGGACCTTTGAGGTAGGAAGATACATGCTTTTGAAGGAAGGCACACGTCTTTGATTTAAGACTTTAGGCAGGAAGACACAACTTTAATTTGGGCAACACCTTCTATTGGAAGCCTATTTAAGGACATGAAGGAAGGAATCTTTTATTATTTTTACCTGCTTGCCCTTGTATTGATAGCTTATCCATTTCTTTACTGGCATTGAATCCTACCTCTTTGGTATTCCAGTTTATACTGAAGACCAACTGAGACATTCAGCCTTGTGGACTAAAGAAATACTGGATTCCTGGACTTTCTATTCATAGACAGCCATTGTTAGATTAGCTAAACAATAGTCTGTAAGTCATTCAAATAAATTTACATATATAAATAAATTTTTATATATGTGTAAAATGACATATATATATATATATATTCATTCTGTAAGTTCTATTATTCTAGAGAACCCTAACTAATACACCCTCCAACTATATAGTATTAGTATTCTAATTAGTAGGAATTCTGTAATATTACCTTGCAACATATCAGTCACTTAAAATTGAAAGTTGGACATTCGATTTCCTAACAGAAAAACTTAGAGTATGAATAATGATAGCCTGGAGCCAAAAATAAATGAGTTGAAATTCTGACTCAAACACTTAGCATCTTTATGTGAACATGTCCACTAACTTTTTGAATATCAGTTTCCTCCTCACGGGAATGAGAGGCATAGGTGAGAGCAGCCATGTAAAATGCTTACCAAACTGTCTGATAGAAGGAGTTGATGAATAGCGATGCCTCTTTCATGTGTCATCTGGTCTAGGAACGATTTCTAAGGAAACATTGGCATTCAGACTTTCCCTACTATGAACCAGCACTATTAATTTCCCCAGACCTAACCTATTTCTCTTCTGATATTTTTATTATGAAAAAGCCGAGGGAACTAGTAATCCATGACACCTTGCCTATGTAATCCTATCCAGGTTTATAACATTTTCATCAAAAATACATTAGAATTTATTGTTTTACCTCTCCATTGGACTATATTTTATCTTTTAATTTTAGAACACCCTGTTTTCTGTATGAATGGCATTCATTGTCATGTATTCAATATTTTCCTATTTATATAGATTATTGTTTTATTAGTTTATGATACAAGTATATATTAACATGTACTATACACAGAATTATTACTATTATTACATAATATAAATACAATCAAAATTTTACACATATTCTGGGTATGAACCCTTTGTGATATATATATATGCTTTATTTTATAGTATGTCTCCATTTCAGATTTCAGTTACTGTTTGATGAGTTAAGGAGCATTAAGATTTTACTAAACTCAGTATACCATATTCTTTTTAAGGAAATCTTAATTTTGTGCTCTGTTTCTGCCTGTGTCTAGGGAAATGCCTTGTATAATTTAACTTGACACGATGTTTGGATTATTAGTGTCAATCAGTGTTCCCAGTACCATTCACTAAGAAAATTGTCCTCCTTTTATTCACTTAAATGCCTTCTTTTTTATATGTGCATATTTTCTTTTACACACATTGATTATATATATATATATGATATAGATTACAGATATAATCTTCTTTTGTACCTTTAAGATCTTCCATAGTAAATGCCTACCTTGAAGAGTAATTGACCATATAATTATGCATTAGTTTGTTCAACTATTTTCTTTTACAATACCTCATTTTATTAGAAGAGCGTTAATTTTTGAATAAAATTTCTAACATAGAAAGATATTATGGTTATCATGTAGAAGAATGCGAATTGATCCATTCCTATATTCTTGTACTAAGGTCAAATCTAAGTGGATTAAGGAACTCTACATAAAACCAGGGACACTGAAACTTATAGAGGAGAAAGTAGGGAAAAGCCTCGAAGATATGGGTACAGGGGAAAAATTCCTGAATAGAACAGCAATGGCTTGTGCTGTAAGATCGAGAATCGATAAATGGGACCTCATAAAATTGCAAAGCTTTTGCAAGGCAAAAGACACCGTCAATAAGACAAAAAGACCACCAACAGATTGGGAAAGGATCTTTACCTATCCTAAATCAGATAGGGGACTAATATCCAATATATATAAAGAACTCAAGAAAGTGGACTCCAGAAAATCAAATAACCCCATTAAAAATGGGGCTCAGAGCTGAACAAAGAATTCTCACCCGAGGAATACCGAATGGCAGAGAAGCACCTGAAAAAATGTTCAACATCCTTAATCATCAGGGAAATGCAAATCAAAACAACCCTGAGATTCCACCTCACACCAGTCAGAATGGCTAAGATCAAAAATTCAGGTGACAGCAGATGCTGGTGAGGATGTGGAGAAAGAGGAACACTCCTCCATTGTTGGTGGGATTGCAAGCTTGTACAACCACTCTGGAAATCAGTCTGGCGGTTCCTCAGAAAATTGGACATAGTACTACTGGAGGATCTCGCAATACCTCTCCTGGGCATATATCCAGAAGATGCCCCAACTGGTAAGAAGGACACATGCTCCACTACGTTCATAGCAGCCTTATTTATAATAGCCAGAAGCTGGAAAGAACCCAGATGCCCCTCAACAGAGGAATGGATACAGAAAATGTGGTACATTTACACAATGGAGTACTACTCAGCTATTAAAAAGAATGAATTTATGAAATTCCTAGCCAAATGGATGGACCTGGAGGGCATCATCCTGAGTGAAATAAAACAATCACAAAGGAACTCACACAATATGTACTCACTGATAAGTGGATATTAGCCCAGAAACTTAGGATACCCAAGATATAAGATACAATTTGCTAAACACATGAAACTCAAGTACGAAGACCAAAGTGTGGACACTTTGCCCCTTCTTAGAATTGGGAACAAAACACCCATGGAAGGAGTTACAGAGACAAAATTTGGAGCTGTGACGAAAGGATGGACCATCTAGAGACTGCCATATCCAGGGATCCATCCTATAATCAGCTTCCAAATGCTGACACCATTGCATACACTAGCAAGATTTGGCTGAAAGGACCCAGATATAGCTGTGTCTTGTGAGACTATGCTGGCCCTAGCAAACACAGAAGTGGATGCTCACAGTCAGCTATTGAATGGATCACAGGGCCCCCAATGGAGGAACTAGAGGAAGCACCTAAGGAGCTAAAGGGATCTGCAACCCTATAGGTAGAACAACATTATGAACTAACCTGTACCCTGGAACTCTTGACTCTAGCTGCATATGTATCAAAAGATGGCCTAGTCGGCCATCACTGGAAAGAGAGGCCCATTGGATTTGCAACCTTTATATGCCCCAGTACAGGGGAATACCAGGGCCAAAAAGTGGGAGTAGGTGGGTAGGGGGTTGGGGGGGAGGGTATGGGGGACTTTTGGGATAGCATTGGAAATGTAAATGAGAAAAATACCTAATAAAAAATATTTAAAAAGAAAGATATTATGGTACCACTGGCATTAAATGTGTGTATATTTAAATCCTAGGTATCATTGAGTAGGACTACCAGAACAATGCTATGAGGAGCAAATACAGAGAAACAAATAGCAAGAAGAAGGATGAGTCTTAAGATTTCCTTGTCTGAGTAGGGAGGATGATAGAGCAAAATGGAATAAAGAATGAATGAACAAGTCACTTATAACCCTGTGAACATAGAACACAGAAAAGGAACAAACCCTTCCCAGAGGGTTTACCTTGTAAATTTTAAAGGGCTTCTGAGCCGAAGAAACAGTGGTTTTATACTGTCATTCCTAAATAAATAACCTTAGGGATTACTTCTTTTTCCTGAAAGGAGCAGGTGGTTACAGTAATTGTAACTGGCTGGTTTGCTTTGGAACAAGCAGCTGTCTGAGTTAGGTATTTCACACATGGTAGCTCGTTAATATGAAGCACCAAAATATTCTGAGATTGAACTGCAGTAATCTTTCATATTTATATTTCTCTAGAATAACATAAATTTCAAAATGGTTTTCCTCTACAGATAAAATTCAGGACAGGTATCTGCTATATGATGCATTTTTCATTTTTCACTTTCTCCCAGGAGAAAGAACTGATCCTTTGATCTATAAAATATGAAACAAGATTTCACATACAAAATACAAAATAGGTGCTTGGTGGTTTTTTAGCCATATTAACTGTTGTATTTATGGTTTGAATTTGTGATTGTTTATTTACTTATGGGATGTGTTTTAATTACATTTTCCTTTTATTTCTGATACTGTAACATCATTAAACCACTTCACCCTTTCCTGTCCTCACTTCAAGGCTTCTCAATACTCCTTCCTTAGCTCTTTCAAATTCATGGCCACCTTTTTATTAGTTGTTACACGCATTTATGTACGTGTATACATGCATATTCTTAGTGTAGTATGCTCAGTCTGTACAGTGTTGCTCGACTTTGTGTTTTCAGTGCTGACCATTTGCTGTACTCTTTCCTGAGGGAACACTATTGTTTTGCAAATGAATTAGAAGGAGAGGCAAGAATTTTCAGTTTGAACCTTAGTAGTCTTATAAGGAATCATTAAAGTTGCCAGATAATAGATTGTTTTCTGTCATTTTTTGTCATAATTATCTTTTAATTTAAGAATAACCTGTAAGTATGTATTTAGAAAAAAGCCAAACAAATAAACTTTATAACCAACATCCGTATAATTAATGTTGTAGCAGGATTTTCCCGGTCCACTTAATTTAAATATTAATACAACAAGAAGCCTGTGATTGGACAGGGAAAAGGGAGTTGCGGAGACAGAGGAGACAGAGGAGGAGGAAAATGGAGGATGAACAGGATGACTCAGATTCCACGTGGCTTTTAATAGCCACAGGTAGCTATAATATCATATAGGTATAGAATAATTGGGATAACTTGTCTATCTAGGTGGGCAGCTTGTATCATTATCAATTGGCTCTAAAATTATTGCGTGGGCATGTTGTGAGTGGAGAATTTATCGATATATAAATCTGACTCTAATTATAAGCTTCTAGAGTTTTGATTTTACTGGGTTACTGGGAATTATGACACCTAACCGCGAGATGGGTGGTCATTGCATGGGGCTGGTGTGGCAATGATGGGTGTTGGAAGCTCCGGGCCAGAGTCTGCTGAGATGAGAACACCTCACTGGAGCCATGTAGCCCAGCGGTGCCCAGCTTTGGGTGGGAACTTGCAGTTCATTATAATATTATCAGCAACAGAATGAGAAAGAACAGTGACCTGAGGGTGTAGGTTTGACTACAATCTAAAAAAGATGCATACTTCTCATGGCTAGTCTTCAGTGTTGTCTTGTCCTATTTTGGCTTACACCAATGGGGAGATGCCCATGTATGAAATTTGCACCTCATTCATTTCTCTTTATCTTCTGATTTCCAGATTTATATAATCCATATGAATTCTAAAATATGACATTTAGATGGAACTAGAGTTTTACTCATTTATTTAAATATTTTATTTCTTTCCAGAAGGTATTAATAATTATTTTATAGATAAATATTGGTTTCACATTTAACATGATGGAAAAATAATAAGGAAACAGTCTGAGAAAATGTAATTTGGGGAAAATTACTCTACAATAGTGTTTAATATTCTATTTTTGTTGCGTTATTTTTCAAGGACAAGAGTGTCTCCAGAATTATTATTAGGAACCAGGCTATTAGATTTCTAGTCATAGCATAAATCATTGCACTGAAATTAATTGATACAATTTGCTTTGAAGATAGTAAATTTGTTTATCAAATATTATAATCTAAATCTTGCTGTCAGATAGATTAAAATAGAAGCTTGAGAGCTGGAAAGATGCCTTAGCAGTTAAGAACACTGGCTGCTTTCCCAGAGGGCCTGAGTTCAATCCCCAGCACATGGATGGGGCTCACAACCATCTATTAGGGATCTGATGCCCTCTTCTGGCATGCAGGTATATATGCAGCAGAGCACTTAGACATTAAATAAATAAAATTAAATTTTGAAAAAAAAATAGAAGCTTGATTCTATAGAGAAGACTTTCTAGAATTTTATAGCCTGGATTAATTTTACCTACAAAGTTGCTATATACTGTTTGTATTTACTATTTGAGAATTTCATAAACATGTGCAATGTATTTGAGCATATCTACTTAATAATCCTCTTGTGCAACTCCTTCTGAATTCCTCACATTCCCGCTTCTAACTCTATAGTTTTACATCTTTACTTTTAATAACCTACTGAGGTTACTAAATTAATTAATGTAGTCCATATATTCATGGGTACGGGCCATGCATTGGCCCATGGTCAACATACCAGTGGCCACACCTCAGAAGAAAACTGGCTCTCTTCCTCTCTCAGTTACCATTAACTGCTAATAGCTCACTAGCTATAGATCATCCTTAGGTGTATCCTATCCATGCTAGAATGTCAACAGGCTTGATCTTATGCAAGTTGTGTGCAAGCAACCACAGCTGCTGTGAAGTTTTTAACAGAGAGCCCTGTCATACCCAACACACACTTATTGCTCTAAGTTCATATGTGTTTTAAATATACATGCTCTTAGTTTGCTTTTGTTTCTATGGTAAAACATCATGACAAAAAGCAACTTGGGAAGGAACGAAGTTACTTTACTTATCAACTTAAAGTCTACCATGAAGGAATGTCATGGCAGAAACTCGAGCTAGGAAACTGGAGGCCGGAACTCATTTGGAAGTAATGGAAAAATGTTTTCTGCCTCTTTTCTCATGGATTACTCAACCTGATTTTTCATTCAGTCCAGGATCACCTCCCTAGGGATGGTACCATGCACAATAGGCTAGGCCTTTCCACCAAGGAAATGTCCCAAAGACTTGCCTAATAGCCAATTTGATGGGAGACATTTTCTTAGTTAAGTTTCCCTCTTTTCAGATGATCTTAACACATGCCAAGTATTATCTATGCCTTTAGCCAAAAATACAATTTAGCTCAACTTTTCCCTAGAGAGAGTGTTTACATATTGCATTTTTCCTATGTGAATGTTCACCTATGGCCAAATATATAAAAGTCCCTAGAATTCTCAGCACCATTGTTAAAAGTTATCACCTCAGCCTCATCGTTTGTTAGAGTGACTAGGAATTCCACACTGAGAGACCTGTACAATAATACCATACAGGCCATACTACAGCCAGCTTCTAAAATGTTAGAAGCTTCCAGTTTGACCTTCATATGCAAAAACTGAACCCTTAATGTGAACAAAACTGCAAGTGAAGTTTATGAGAAGTGACTAGCTTATGAGTCCTTTACCTATGTGAATAGGATTCAGTAGCCTCCCCCAGCCTGAAGCGGGCTGGTGCAGATCTTGTCACCACTGGTTGGGGGGGGGGGGGGCACCTGCGGTGCAGCTTTCCTACTTGGCTGGCTTCTTTTGAAGTGTCAACTGCCCTGCTCTTCTCTGAGATCCTGCTGCCTGCTGAGACACCTTTGAGACAAGCCATGTTGTGCAGCATCTTCTGGCTGGATGGGCCTTCCCCCTTTTAAGCACAGTCTCTTAGTAAACTCGAGGGCCTTGATCAGAGAAAATTTGTCTTGGCTTCATTATTTCTCTCGCCGTCTAGTCTCTCTTTCAGCCCCAGCCTACCTTCCAGGAGTACCCAGTTCATGTAGGCCACGGGCAGCTTACAACTACAGGATTCATTTAGATCCATTATATCAGTGGCCACAGGAAGTCCTTTGTCATTTCAGATCTGCAAGAGCATGGTAGAGGTGGTTGTATTGCTCTTAGAAACCTCAAAAATGGGGTACAGAGCTAAACAAAGAATTCTCAACCGAGGAATACAGAATGACCGAGAAGCACCTAAAAAGTGTTCAACATCCTTAATCATCAGGGAAATGCAAATCAAAACAGTGCTAAGATTCCACCTCACACCAGTCAGAATGGCTAAGATCAAAAACTCAGGTGACAGCAGATGCTGGCGAGGATGTGGGAAAAGAGGAACACTCCTCCATTGCTGGTGGGACTGCAAGCTGGTACAAGCACTCTAAAAATTAGTTTGGTGGTTTGTCAGAAAATTGGACATAGTTTTACCATAAGATCCAGCAATACCACTCCTGGGCATATACCTAGAAGATGCTCCAACATGTAATAAGGACACATGCTCCACTATGTTCTTAGCTGCCTTATTTATAATAGCCAGAGCTGGAAGGAACTCAGATGTCCCTCAATAGAAGAATGGGTACAGAAAATTTTGTACATTTATGCAATGGAGTATTACTCACCTATTAAAAACAATGAATTTATGAAATGCTTAGACGAATAGATGGATCTGGAGGATATCATCTTGAGTGAGGTAACCCAATTACAAAAGAACACATATGATATGCACTCATTGATAAGTGGATATTAGCCCAGAAGCTCAGAATCCTTCTTAGAAGGGGGGACAAAATACCTATGGAAGGAGTAACAGAGACAAAATTTGGAGCAGAGACTGAAGGACCGACCATCCAGAGACTGCCCTGTCTGCCGATCCATCTCATAAACAACCATCAAACCCAGACACTTGGAAGATGCCAGCAAGAGCCTGCTGTCAGGAGCCTGATATAGCTGTCTCCTGAGGGGCTCTGCCAGTGCCTGGCAAATACAGAAGTGGATGCTCACAGTCATCCATTGGAAGGAGCACAAGGTCCCCAATGAAGGAGACAGAGAAAGTACCCTGGGAGCTAAAGTGGTCTGAAGCCCCCATAGGAGGAATATCAATATGAACTAACTAGTACTCCCAGAGCTCCTTGGAACTAAACCACCAATCAAAGAAAACACATGGTGGAACTTGTGGCTCTAGCTGTATAAGTAGCAGAGGATGGCCTTGTCAGTCATCAATGGGAGGAAGGGCCCTACATCCTGTTAAGGTTCTATGCCCCAGTATAGGATAATGCCAGGACTAGGAATGGGAGTGGGCGGGTTGGGGAACAGGAGAAAGGGGAAGAGGATAGGGGATATTCGGAGGGAAAACTAGGAAAGGAGATAACATTTGAAATGTAAATAAAGAAAATATCTAATCAAAAAAGAATACTGACAGTTTTTCTAATTTGAATGTTAATATTCGTTATTATAGAATTCTGCCATTGTTTAGAGCTCTCTTTTAATTTTGCTCATAAGCATTTTTTTATATTCAGAGATTTCAGTCTCTTACATACATCTCTGTGTTTTGAAATTCTAAGGCACATACTATTTGTTTATGTTCAGTATTCACTGTAAGAAAATTTAAAAATTCACAACTTTAACTAAATCATATGATCTTGCTAAATACTGTACTCATTTCTTCCTTTAATTTAGTTCTCTGTATTTCTTAAGATTTTCTAATACAAAATATTTGCATCTGAAAATAATGTTTCCTCTTTGAAAAGCATGGACTTTTTCTCTTCTCAGTATCACTGCAGTTTGTAAAATTCCTCAGGTAATTGTGAACTACCTAGTACATGTTGACATCCCTGTTCTTTTCCTGATTTTAGCAGAAAACACTCAGGTTACCAATAACTTTTCATAGGTGCTAACAAGCAAACGGAGGCCACCTATGTTAGTAGTAGGAACTGACCCAATCCATGTCTAAAATACCAAACGGAGATCATTTAACTCGAGTGAATCTTGACTTTGAAAATACTCATTTTCAGAGCCACAGGACAATTTTAAAGTAATTATGCAACTGCTTATTCTAAGACCCCTATTTTGCAATTTTATTTATTTTTCAACATTTAAAAATATCATTTTCTTAATATGTATATGATTACTCTTTAATTCCTATGTATGCCATTCTCTAATGCACTTTTCTAATTTTTAATAATTTATATCTTTTCAGATTAGCATAAGTAGTATAAGAACCTATGATCTTAGTCACTTTTTTCTAAGAAAATGTAGATATCAATGTGAAGTCATAATTACTTACAAAACTACTATTGAAAACAAAGTTACCAATACATATAAAGCTATACAATGAAAACAAAGTAACTTTTAGCAATCACAATAATATTTGAAGTATTCTTATTATAAACTAGGATTTTCAAATAGATTTTTATAAACCAAATGTACTTCAGTAGTATACAAAAATCCACGGGCAGGCATAATGGAGCTTCAAGATACTTTCTCCTTGAATGTTCTGTTTAGCACATTTTCCTGTTTCTGTATTCACAATATCATTTATAATAGAGTGATCTTATCAATACTTACATTTCACTAGAAATTAATGAGCTTACAACACAGGAAGTTTCATTTTCCTCTCATATTACATACCAATGAGAATGTGTTTTGTTTCAGAGTTTTGTTTTAAAGCCCTGAACTGATTGTTAATGAGAACAGAATTCTCTATCCTTTCTAAGACCTGATGTTTGGCTAATTACATTGAAGAGAAGCATCAGCAAAACTAAATAACCTTGATTATACTGAATAACAGATGAATGATTAAGAGCTAGGACAAGGCATTGATTAGCTTTCTAATTGCTACACAATTCCAGCTGATTATTCTATTTATTCCTCGCCTTGTTTTGGTAATAAGTTCCTGCATGGAATAGAAATTATACAAGAATATTTGGCAAAGGTCATAGACAGAAACACTGGGATTTGTCGAGGGGCTACCTGGACATCATTCTCAATGCATTAGGAAGTCCCTTACATCTACAACTAATGTTGCAGGATTTCTAAATATAGCAGTTCATTATCACACTTTTTCTGTCCCTGAAAAAAAAAATCATCCTATAGCATGTGACTGCCTCCTGACGTGAGGTGACTCTTCTCTAAAGGCAATGACATATCTCTCTCCTAAACACACAAACCAAACAACTGTCATGCAGTTAACACAAAGCCAGAGTTCCTTTGTTTCTCAGGTCTGCAGTGCAGTTTTCATAAAATTAGACAATTTTGACTCTATGTTTGGATTCAGGTTTATAGTGATTATTTATGGTGGGAAGAAGAAAACTACAGCTGTATTCCAAAAGCTAGAGTCAACATGCCCTTTAGATTTATTAAAAGAATGTATCACATACAGTTAAATAGCCATGTAGTTTTCAGTGGATAGTCCTCCTTCTCTATTGAGGGACATCAAAATTTCTAGATTCTCATCACTAAGATAAAATATTGCAGTATATCTATATTCCTATACTTTCTCATCCCTAGATTTTGTATAACTAACAGGATATGCGAATATTAAATAATTTCATCTCTATATTGCTTAGGAAATAATAAGAAAGAGCTAATGTGAACATAATCAATACAGGTGAAATTTTAAAAATATTTTTTATCTAAGATTGGATAAAAATGAAGAGCCCATAGTAAGCATGTGTGTGTGTATGTGTGTGTGTATGTGTTTGGTCTCAGATAAAAGAAATAAATTGTTTTAATTATGAAATTGAGCCATGTCACTGAAAAAAAATACAGAAGGGCTTAGCATTGTGTATTTAAGAAATTGTGGATTTTTCTTTCCTTGAACATGCTTTCATATGTAACCACACAGACCGACTTAAATAAAGAGTTTAGTTGTAAACTGAGACCAAATTACAAAGGATAAAAAGACTAAAACTGTGCCACATGATTTTAAGAAGCAGTAATTTTAATTTTATTTAATGCACACTTTATTTTTAATTATTATTTTAGTTGTACAAACTGATTAGACTCTGTGCTGTTAGTTATTTGTCACTTATTTGTTATTTCTTAGTGGAACAACATAAGGAAGGAACCTTTTACTCTGGGCTCACAGTTTGGTGGAACAGTCAATCCAGTGGAAAGGCATAAAAGAACAGAAAAGTTCACGTTATGGCACCCAGGAAGAGGAGAAAGAAAATGTCTGCTCTACTGGGCATCTTTCTTCTCCATTAACTTTATTCCAGCTCCCCACCGAGGCAAAGTTGAAGTTATACTCAGAGTGAGTCTAGTCCCTTTGCTTAATCCTCTTCAGAAACATAGAAACATTTTACAGAAACCTCAAAACACACATAGAAGCACATATCACTAATCTTTCAGGAATCTCTAACCCAAGTTATATTGACAAGATTAACCATTATTTTCCAGAAATATTCAATACTTGTATATAAACCGAAACAAGCATTTCAGGATATTTAATATTTACATCTCTTTAAATATTGGAACAAGTTAACATGTAATAGTTGTTTAAATTTATGGAATACAAGGTAGTATTTTAATACATGTATGCATGTTAAATTAGAGTAATAAATAGAAACTGTTTTCTTTGTACATGTGACATCTAGATGTGTACAAATGTAGAACACTGGAATATAAAAGCTGATAATTCATTTTTTAAGACTAAGAATTAATATTTATTGAATACCCATGTTAGCATTTTAGGAAATTAGTTTTGTCCAATTTTAATGCAATATATCTTATTTACTTTCAAGTTCAATATTCAAAATATATGTGCAATGACATCTGGCCCTATTCTTACAAATATATTTGTAGTGTTAGATATTTTTATATGAAAACAAACACTTCTTCATATTAAGAATATTTTCTTAATATTATCCAGATTATGAAATATATACATGTATTCCACATATATCATATATGTGTATAATGTATATGACAATATTAGGAATATATTATTTATTCTATATTATCACTATATAGTATTATATATTATATATCAATAATATTGTGTTATTATGTAATATATAATGTTTATAATATTTATAGCATATAATATATATAAAACATATATATCTCTAAATAGAACCTGTAAAAATATATGTGCATATATATATTCTATGTTACAGGTTCTATTCATATATAGAAATATTCATATATTCAGGGAGATATATATATTCAGCCATTAATAAAATAAAATAGGCCAGGAATCAAAAGAGAGCAAGCAAGATGTATATTGAAGGGTTTGGAGGGAGGCAGGGAAGGGAGAAATGATGTAATTGTATCATAATATCAATAAAAAGAAAAAAGTGTTTTTCCTGCTAATTTCAGAAGTGATTGCCTACATATTTGAAGATATAGTAGCTGATCTTTGCCAAACTTCACACAATATGCTGTGACTACAGCTTTCTACGGTTCCTGGCTATACCTTTTGCTTTCCCGAAAATAAAAATGAAAACTACTTAATACCATTAACTCTCACATAAAATGGGAGTTTCAATAATAAATTACCACCCTTTAATTTATGAATCGAATTCAAGTCATCTCTTGATGACATCCCATAAAGCTCCTGATTCAAACATGAATTCATTCATGAGTATTGCTTCAACATCAGTCTCCTTCCTATTTCTTGGAATTTCTACTCTCTCAAGTTTTATCTGCTTTCTTTTGGATTTTGAGAAACTGAAATGAAAATAAAAGCCCTTTGTTCTCTTCTGAAATTTGTCTGGATCTCTCTACCTTTGCATAAGTTAAAAAAGAAAATGTGCAAATATAAATGTCACAATAGTTCTTTTTTTAAAAGTTTTTGAGATTGTAATATAATTATATTTCCTCCTTCCTTTTGCTCCCTCAAAACCCCACCATATACTCTCCTTACTCTATCAAATTCATGCCCTGTTTTCATTAACTGTTGTTACAAACATAGATATATGTATATGTGTATATGTATATTCTTCAATACATAAGTACAGCCTGCTCAATTTGTACAATGTTATTAATATGTAGTCCTATAGTTCTTGAGACACCATTGTAATTTCTGGAATATGAACAGAAACATTATTTGGAACATACTACCCATGTTAAAATCCCTCTGACTCTACTCCTTGTGTGGCACTGGAGAGGCTCTATGACTCTTTTAACAACTAGCTTATTTAGAAGCCATCATGGATTCCTCTTGTTGATTTGATGTGTCCTTTTGGTCCCATGCTCACATCTAGCTACTGCTCCCTTCCCTCATTCACATATGTGTAAGGAGGCTTAGGAATTTCTAACCTTGTATGCCGTACTTTAAACAGAGGAGTTTACTCAAAGAATTATTAACCCACAAAATTCATTTTCATGGAAGTACTTGCCAGTTTGAATGTTTAAAATCTCTCAGCAGCTGCACTGAGAGGAGCAGGGGCAGCTGTATTAAATATGAGCTCCTGCTTTAGAAGCTTGGACTCTTGGATAATTGCCAATTCTTTTATATTCTAGAGCTTCTTTCTTTGTGAATTTGGATGACCGATCTTTCTCTGTCTCTCTAAATCTCTCTTGCTTTTTTCTCTGAAGCTATTGCTTATAATCTCATTCAGGACCCTCCACAAATATCCCAGCATTGATTAAACCTTGACGTTTAAATTGAACACTCAAAAACAAGGATAGTATTAGTTAGTATTTGGGATCATGGAGCTATGCACTGTGTAGGCTGTGGTTTTTATTCCTGAATAATAATATAAGTTAATCATTTAAAACTAGTTTTATTTATTTAAAAGAAATTATTATAGCACATAATAGCAACCTTCATGCCTCAGAAAGTATTCTTTAGCTGCTTGCTACTCCAGTATCAAACCATAAAAATCCCAATTGCAGAAATTAAGATTTTGCTATTTCTTCAACAGCATCATGATGAGCAATAATCCACATGTTCTCCACACGGATGCAATTCACCTCTGTATTATTTGCTGACAATGACAAAGTACCCCATGTCTACAGCTTTGATTCTTTGAGGATGGAACCCCATTTTCCTCTTCTCCACTGAAACACTGTGATACATGTTTGTGTAATAAGTAAAACTGTGTACAAAGTGTTTATTCCAAATGACCAAAGTCATTCCTAATAGCTACTTATGTATAGCTTATGTATAGCTACTATTAGCTATAACTAATACTTTGGGGAGTTATTACTCCCCCCATCCCAGATACACATGGGTAGTAGAATAGAGGCCAAAGTTCTAGATGCAAGTCCTCAGATTCCTGTTCTCTTGTCAGCTCCACTGCTTATTGAGTAGGTAAATAAAAGAATGAAGCAACTCATTCTTTTGTTGGTGGGAAGATTTCTCAGATGGAATTTGCTTGAATGTACTTGTGTTAGAGCTGGAATTTTCATGCTTTATCTTCCTTGTTAGATCAGCCTTACCTGTGATTAATTGAATACCACTTCTTGACTTAGTTCTTTATTACAGAATCTAATCTGTCTCGAACAGTTTCCAGTAGCGCCTTTTAGGCTAGAGATTGAAGGTGGAAAAAATATGGCTCAGAAATGGAAAAATTTGCTCAACACAATGTCCTTTAGCTCACAATTCTAAATACGACTGGTTTCTCCTTTTTAAAATTATCTAAATTTATACTAAACACCTATGTTTGAAAATGTGCAGTATCTATGTAATTTGCCTTCAATATAGTAATAAAGCACTGAGCATCTTAAATAAAATGTTATATTCTCCTTTATATATGTGTATGTACATATATGTATGTTTATGAGAGAGATACATATATACATCTACACATATACCCATAACAAATATTCTTACATTCATATTATCATATAGTTTATGATTTACAAGTTTTCATATGTATTCCCATAAGTAGTAACTGACTTATCCCTACAAATTTAACTGGTTTTGCAAAAAAAATGCTATTCTATTTGAATATTTCTTCTTTTGCATTATATAGCTGTGTTGAGGTAACTCACGTACCATACAATTAGTGCTTTAAGATATGCAGTTAGGCAGACTTAGGTGCATCAATAGACTTATACAATCATTACAATTAAATTGAGCACACTTTTACCACACAGAAGAAATTTCATTTCAATCAACATTCTCTTTCCACTCTTGTCTACCCACAAGCCCATGTAGATCATTAATATACTTTCTGTCTGATGATTTCTTTGGTCCAAAGTATTTCATATAACTGAATTATTGTTGCATGATCTTTTGTTTCTAAGTTCTCTTACATATTCCAATGTTTCCAAGGTTTGTTCATCTTGAAGATCCTTCATTACTTGTATGTGAAGTGTTTTCCATAGGGTCATGATCTGAGTGGCCCTGGTAGTGCCAGCTGGGAGCTGCAGGAATGTTTAGGAGGTTGAGTCCTGTGAGTTGAAGAAGTAGATTACTAGAAGGACTAAGAAGAATATATACTGGCCATTGGTTTCTGTTTAGCTTTCTCCTTCGTGATCTGACAGGGTACGAACATTCCCCCACTATACATTCCTGCCACCACAAACTGAGCTTCTACATCCTGCACTTCCTATCATGATGGTCTGAAACTAGGAGTCATAATAAATATTTTTCCCTTAGCTTGCTTCTTTCAGACCTGTAACCATAGCAACACAAAAGTAACTAATACACTATTATACTTTTATTTACTGCTGAATAATATTCAATTTTTTTGTTTACAAAAAGTTTGTCAACATAGTGCCTAAGGAGCATGTGACTATTTTTCCTCTTTTCATTATGAATAATTTATCTTAGAAACTGCTTAAGATTTTGTGTGTTTTCAGTTCTCCCACATATACCTAGGAATAGATCAAAACATTAGTTTTTCTATTTCATACACAATAAACTGCTTGAGAGTTTGTGTAAGAGTGTTTTCAGTTCTCCTATATATACATAGGAATAGAACAAAACATTACTTTTTCAATTTCATATAAAATCAGCTGTGCTCCATATATTCAGAACAATTTGGTACAATAGGCTTCCACAAGGCTATGCTAAGAGAGAGCCCACTAAATTACATATTTGTGAAGACCTCTATACTCCTTCATCTATTTACCACCATGGAGATGCAAAAATTACAGGCAAACTTGTAAGGAACTACCTTATTTACTCAAGCTAGGGTTAATTTTTGTGGTAAAGTCATAGCTCACTAATGACTTGAACAGAAACAAATCACCTTAAATACATTTTCCAACTGTGGTCTTGAGTTTTTCCCCCACACTTATTTTTTTTCTTTCTGTTAACTCATGTTTCCATCAAATAAGTTCATGAAAATATATAAACAAATTAAATATAGAAGCTACTCAAAAATCTAAGAATGGAATTTCTATATGATCTAGCTATAACCCTCCTAGGAATACATTATAAAGAATCAAAGGCATGGCTGATCTTGTATTTCAAGTGTAGAAAGCATGTCTACCATGTGCTATGTTTCACGTCCAGTGGTTTTGCAAACTCAGTAGACTCTTTCTTACTTTTAAGCTTGGTTGTATGTTTTAACTTTATTTCATTCACTGGTCTTGTATATAGGCATGTGTGTTCAGGTGCAAGCATGTGTGTTTTAGATAGAGGAAGAAGACGAAATATGTGTGTCGAACTTGTCTACCATCATGATTAAAAGTCACTCCTGTTTCTGAAGCCATTTGTAATATTACAATTTGCTTGAAGTCTATGTTAATCCTCCCCTGCCTTGTTGTACAGACAGGTAGCTTCAGGTATAGCACTTAATTTGTCTTACTTAGGAAAATCCTTGAGGTCAAACACTTTCATTCACCCATAATTATATACAATGTACTGGTAAAACAGGGGCTTATATATAAATCTTAGTCACTAATTGATTAATCTGATTTATCTGCACTTTATAGCAGAGCCTAGCATTTAATTGATATAATCAAAGTAATTAAAAAGAATGCGAAAGAAGACAATAATTGCTTTTAAAGAAAAGTATAAACTTATCAAAGAGGAAATTTTATAATAAAATGATATTTTAAAGAAACAAAAACTCAAACCATAACAATTGATAATCACTATTGCATTTCTTTCCTGAAGCCTATGAATAGTTAAAGTGACTTATCACTACAGACTTGAGGAAAGCCTTAGCTTTCAGCTCACTGAAGAAAAGCATAGATGGCTTGAAGAGCCCCAGACTTATGGAAACTAAGTATTGTTGAATACCAGGCTCTTAACCCAGTGTCTACACTAACTCCAAGTGGCTTGCTTTAGAACTGTGCAGTGATATTGCAGTGACCAGATAATAGTGTGAAAAGTATCTGATTTCTGTAATCTCTCCAAAAATACATTCTCCTAGCCTTATGATGCACAAAAGGAGAAGAATCCTAGTTGAGGGTCATGCTATTTTTGATCATTACTCCTCATAACTGTCAAAGTCATCAAAAACAGGAAGTCTGAAGACCGTTTCAGCTGACAGTCACCTGGACAAAATAATTAAATGGAATCAGAGACCCAGGATTGGGTTCTGGAACAGTGAAAGGACACAAGATAAAAACTAATGAGACTAAAATCAAATATGACATTGACTAGTAATAATAAATAAATAGGGATTCATCAACTGTTGCAAAAAAAAGAAACAGATGGTAAAAAAAGAATTAAATTATCATTGTGTCTTTTGTTGATAGCTTATTTTCTTTATTATGCTAAGATAGCAAGGTTTTGTATAGGCCTAGAACTTCTGAAGTTGAAAAAAAATTAGAATGTTAGCAACAAAAATTATTATGTCACTAATTAGCAAAAGTACTGTTGACTTCTCTTTTATGTATTGAAATTATTTTAAAATTTTACATATGTGTGTGTGTGTGGTGTGTGACTACAGGTACACACATACCACATTACACGTGACCAATGTTCAGTATTTAGGAGTCCATTCTCTACTCACACTATGGGGTTTTTGGGATTAAGCTAAGGTTGTCAGGCTAGTATAGCAAGTGGGTTTACCCTCTGAGACATCTCTCTAGGTCAAGTGTCAGCTTTCTTTACACGAATAAGCCCCAAATTCCAGTGCTGAGTTAATTCTCAGAGTCCAGATTAATATGCAAATCATGGAAGTCCACACCTAATTATTAAAGTGGATTCTTTAGGGAGAGGGAGAAATGTAAATGGAGAAGACATAGGGATGGAGGGATATGGATAAAATAACAATAAGAATATCTAGAAAAGCCTCACAGAATCAGACTATAAATTATTGACCTTAAAAAAAACCTATAATGTATGGATTTCTATGTGCAAACATAAGCACACAGTTTTAACGAACTTTTCTCACTTGGGATGATAGTGATCTCTAAAAACTAAAGACTACCTAATAAAATACCTCACATCAGACATAAGAAGCCATTTTTTTGTTTGTTTGTTTTTGAGTTGTTGGCTAAGACTGTCCAAGAGACTCTCCAAACACACTGCCAATTGTTGTCTTTGGTTATCTTCACCAGATATAAAAGTTCAACTGCATCTGGCCTAAATGCTCCCTCCCTAAAAACTAGTTTTCTTGGTACAAGAAGGTGCCATGTAATCTTCCAAAGGAGGGAAACAAACTGCATTCTGACACAACCGTGACATCTGTGAACCACATCAATACTCAGTATGGCACAATAGCACTACAGGTGCAGTAGTGACACACATATCTTGCCAGTAACCAACAGCTCTCTAATTGGACTCAGGACTTGCTCGACAAGAGGAAGACTGTGCCTGGTTCTAAAAGCCTAGGTAACTACTCAGTGCTAGGAAAGTCATGGTTATTGGAGCAGAATCTACAGCCATTGGTTTACTAGACCAGCATAATCCTGAACTACAATTTATAAAATTTGTTCTTAGATAACTCACAGAACTGTAGCTTTTAATCTTCATCAAGAAAACTTGTCCACAGCCATCAAAATGAATACTTGTGAAGCCCAGTGATCTATAAAAACACTCTTGTCCCTAATGCTCAGAGAATACTGAAAAAGAGAAGGAAGAAAGATCATAAAGAGCCAGAAGATCTGGGAGTTTTCTGTGAAATTTTGTCTCCTAGCAATGTCAGAAGATATACCCATAAAGTCTCACCAACATGGCTGCATAACAAGAGCAGTAATGGACATGCTGAAGTAGACCTGGAAAATCCTACATGGTATCAACCCGAATCAATGAACTGTAGGCAACTGAGAAAAGCTGGAAATGAGAAGTTCTTCCCCAAAGAAGATCTTACTAGTATTTTGTTCAATTCCAAATGGTTAGCCCTAAAAACATGCATACACACAAGTAACTATGTATGTGTGTCTGTATATACATATGTATGTATACATATATATACACACATAATGATATATGTATATATGTGTGTTTGTGTGTATATATGTTACACACATATGTTACATATATGTTATATTTTATACACACACACACACACACACACACACAAAATAACAATTAGTGGAAAATGAAACCATGAACATAAAGAGTGGAAAAGGATATATGGAAGGGTTTGGAGAGAGGAAAGGGAATGAAGAAATGTTACAATTATAAATAAAGAAAATAAATTGCTTTAACTTTATTGAAAAATCTTCTTTTGGACATGTTCTTAAATTTTACATGGAAAATCTATTTTCTTCATATATAGAGAAGTATCTAAATTTTGAATAAAACAGAATGTTTGCCAAAGATTGAATAAGAGAGTACTACTTACTTCAAGTAAGAATGAAATCAATGGAGACTTTTCAAGTATAGCACTACCACCATCACCACCACCAATCCACATACACACACACTTAAAGATGTCTCCATCAAATCCTTCCCCCCAGGCCTCAGACAACCCTGTGGAAGAGGAAAGGGAAAGAGTGTAAGAGTGTTTTATATTCTATATTTTCTATTCTATGTTATTTTATTATTATCCCTTAGATGCCTTATGTTTTGTTAGGAGAGAAGGGGAGTGAGTCCAGATGGGAAGGGAGAAGGTAAGAACTGAGAGAAGTAGAGGAAGGAAACCATAATCAAAATATGTTGCATGGAAAATAAGTATTTTCAATAAAAGAAACATTTTACAGTGCATGTAATTGAGTAATTCCTGGTGGTATAAAATGTCTGAGCACATATACCCTAGGATGTCATAATAGAATTCCAAGGAGAAACAAGTTTATATGAGGAAAGTACATGTTTAAAACACGAAATGGTAAAACAGCAACATTTACAGACACTTTATAGGATGTCAATGAAGGAGCAATTAATACTATTATGACTGTTTGTAGCCACATAAAAGGGGGATCATGAGAGGCAAATTGCTGCAGATAGCTCAGATCTAAGTACCACCAGCTTTTCTCATAACTCAGAATATTAGCTGCATGTGGAGCCTACTTTTGAGACAGAATATCCCAGCTCCTTGTGAAATGAGCTTGAGTTGAATGAAGTCTTGGAAATAGTTTAAAAATGAGCTTGACAAGATTTTGCTGAAAGGACCCTCATATAGCTGTCTCATGTGAGGCTATGCCAGTGCCTGGCAAATACAGAAGTGGATGCTCACAGTCATCTATAGGATGGAACATAGAGCCCCCAATGGAGGAGCTAGAGAAAGTACCCAAGGAGCTGAAGGGGTCTGCAACCCTACAGGTGGAACAACAATATGAACTAACCAGTACCCCCAGAGCTCGTGTCTCTAGCTGCATATGTAGCAGAAGATGGCCTAGTCAGCCATCATTGGGAAGAGAGGCCCCTTGGTCTTGCAAACTTTATATGCCCTAGTACAGGGGAATGTCAGGGCCAAAAAGTGGGAGTGGGTGGATAGGTGAGCAGCGCTGGGGGAGGGTATAGGGGACTTTTGGGATAGCATTTGAAATGTAAATCAAGAAAATATCTAATAATTTTTTTAATGAGCTTGAGAAAAAAAACAGGAAATGAGCTTGTGATCTGATATTGCCTGCCAGCACTGGCATCAACTAACTGCATTTTTACCGCATTTTAATCTGATCCTTAGAGTATAGTTTATAACTGGATCTCCTGCTGCTACTAGATACATTGGCTCAAGCTGAAGGGGTAGTGTCATTGTTGAGATGAAATATACTCAAGCTGGCTAAAGAGATAGCATCAATATAAAAATTATTTCCTGTAACAATATATAACATGTACATAAGTGACTCCCATAAAGTTTTGTTTTCTATAATAATATCCTTTGAAAATCAAAAACTGTACTGAGTATAAAACCCATTAGATCTTAAACCATGCTAATAATATGTATTGGCAGAAGGAGAGAGATGGTAATGTAGTATTTTTCATGTTCCTGTTGTATATCTCAGACCTGTCTATAGATATGCATCCAGAAAGTCTACTGACACATTTATATACTTTTTGAGGAATACATACATTCATACTTATTTTCTAAAATGTCTATGATAAAGTATGTTTATAATACTTGTTGTAAATGTTAATAATAAAACTTTAAAAATATGATCTGGTTACATTCCATCAAGTTATTTCACTTATATCAAATGCTAGCATGCCAACCTTCTGAACAGTCACAACCTAGCAAGTTAACAAAACACTTTTTAGTTAAACAATGAAAAGGGAGTTAAGACTACAAACTCAGAGGAAATTTGAAAACATATGAAACATAAAGGACATTGGTAAACCCAAACTGGAAGTTTATTAATCTCCTGGTATTTTTTTTATCTATATTGCAGTCTCACAGCTCCTCTCTTTTTAAAATATAAGTAAAAAATAAACCAAGAATATCTTTGCATTCTCTGTTTTACTAAGAAATTGTCCTAATCCCTTTCCCTGTGCAGGCTATCTATGTGGGGCCTGGATCATTATGGCAGGCTAACACAGTCTAACTACATTGTCTTTCTAAGGCCTGGAGTAACAGCCCTAGAAAGGTGAAGTCTGGCAGCATTCATTGCCCTGGGTCTGTGCTTCTTCAAAAGCTGGTATTCAGGGTTGTGACAAGCTGGCAAAGACCAATCAGCGGGAATTAGCGGTATTGTGTGCAGCTGGCTTATTGCATGGTTTCTAACAACACATCCAACAGAACTGATTATGTCAAAACAGATTTCCCTTCATTAGAGCCTTGCAGTCAGCACTTCTAACAGATAACCAGATCAGAGTGTGCCTGTGCAAGAGCTCTGAGGTAACCCCTGGATGCTGAAGGAAGGCTTTGAGAGGTCGGTGTATTAGTGAGATGTTAAGGATACAGATCAGTCACATCTGGAAAAACTGCTATTCTTCCTTCCTCCCTTGATTTCTTCGGTCCTTCCTTTTATCTTCCTTCCTTCCTTCCTTCCTTCCTTCCTTCCTCCCTTCCTCCCTTCCTCCCTTCCTCCCTCCCTCCCTCCCTCCCTCCCTCCCTCCCTCCCTCCCTTCCTCCCTTCCTCCTTTCCTTCCTTCCTCCCTTCCTCCCTTCCTCCCTTCCTCCCTTCCTTCCTTCCTTCCTTCCTTCCTTCCTTCCTTCATTTCTTTATTTTGAGATTTCTCATGGAATTTACTTACAGAAAAATGATTTTAAGCTAAGTATTTTTCAATTACATGACAATGAAAACAGTCTCACAAAGTCCTAATAATATTTTCACTTTCATCTACTTTTTGATTATTATTTCATCACAACATTTTCTCTTTCTGTTCCTCCCTCTAAGTCCTCCTACATACTCCCATGCTCTTCTTCAAATTTATAGCCTTTTATTCACTAATTGTTATTGCATATATGTATATCCACTTATATTTCTAAATATAACGTGTTCAGATCATAAAATGGACTGCAAGTATGTATTTAGGGTTGATCATTTGGCACTTGATAATCAGTGCTGTGCTTTTCTCTGTAGAAGGCCACCTCTTCCCATTTCCAGATTTTCTCACTTGCCTATAGTTCTCTGTGTATGGTTGAGGCCTCATGGATTCCGCTCAACCAATTTGACAAGTCTCTTGTTCTTGTCTTGTTCTTATGACATATGAACAGTAACGGTGAGAATTTAATTGGTGTATCTTCTGATAGTAATAAGAGATGCAAATAATTGACTTTTAAAATCTTTCTGTTCCATCTTCCACAGTGGTCCACAACTCTGCATTTTGATTGGTTGCAGTGGTCTTCTGTTTCAAAGAGAAGTTTCCTTGATGAGAAGTAAAGATTATACTTTTCTGTGATTGTAAGGACAAATGTTTATGGGTTATTGTTTGACATTATGATTGTTTAGTAAATTAGTAATTGTAGATTCTCTTCCAATAACCATTACTTCACTATCACGGAGTATTTAGCTAAGTTTCCAATACCAGGAATAATTTTCTTGTTCTTAATCAGGTCTTAAGTCTAATTAGAGAGCTGTTGGTTACCAGACAGGTATGTAATCCCAGAGTAATTATACCACATTGTCTTTGATGTGATTCATAGGTGTCATACCTGTGTTGGATTGTTGATCCTCCATTAAAAGGTTGCATGGTCCCTTCTGCTACCATGAAAGCCAGCCTTCAGAGAAGTGTGTCCATATCAATTACAGATCTGGGGTCTCTGGGCCATGAGAACACCTGAAATGGATGGTGTCTTCACTATTAGGGAATGATCTGAAAACCAAAGGCAATGGCAAGAGGCTATATGTTTTTAGTGTCTCTTTTTTTTTTCTTTATTTTTAATTGGATATTTTATTCATTTACATCTCAAATGCTATCCCAAAAGTCCCCTATACCCTCCCCCCACCCTGTTCCCCTATCTACTCACTCCTACTTCTTGGCCCTGGCTTTCCCCTGTACTGGGGCATATAAAGTTTGCTAGACCAAGGGTCCTCTCTTCCCAATGCTGGCCAATTGGGCCATCTTCTGCTACATATGCAGCTAGAGACACGAGTTCTGGGGGGTACTGATTAGTTCATATTGTTGTTCAACCTATAGGGTTGCAGACCCCTTCAGCTCTTGGGTACTTTCTCTAGCTCCTACAATAGGGGTCCTGTGTTCCATCCTATAGATGACTGTGAGCATCCACTTCTGTTTTTGCCAGGAACTGGCAAAGCCTCACATGAGACAGCTATATCAGGGTCCTTTCAGCAAAATCTTGCTGGCGTATGCAATAGTGTCTGCATTTGGTGGCTGATTATGGGATGGACCCCTGGGTGCGGCAGTCTCTGGATGGTCCATCCTTTCGTCTTAGCACCAAACTTTGTCTCTGCAACTCCTTCCATGCATATTTTATTCACTATTCTTGGGAGGAATGAAACCTAGAATACCCAAGATACAACTTCCAAAACACAAGAAAATCAAGAAGGAAGATCAAGGCATGGATACTTCATTCCTCCCAAGAATAGTTTTTAGAGTCCCTTGGACAGCCATGGCCAACAACTCAAAAGAGGGCTTCTCACTTCTAGTATTCTGGTTTTTATTTTATATGGTCTAGGGCTATTTGAGTACCCACTCTCTCCCAGATGAGAAAATTCATTTAAACTATGTGATTTTATTTTTTAATGCATAGAATTAAGTACATTACATGGTTTTTGGGTAATGATATTTGTAGATTTTTCAGACATCACTGTTATTATTTTCTTTATTTTTCCTCCTTCTATTTGAAAAACTGAGATTCTAAACTCAGAAGGATTCTAGCATGTATACAACTTACTTTATCTAAATGTTTGTATATATAATTTTAGCTTGCACTAATTTTATTGCAAAATTTAAATTATTCACCAAGATTGTTATATCTCAAGGCAAGAATGTTTCATTTGTTCTAATGCCACAGGGTATAATTTGAGAATGATTGGCAAATCTGTTCTTATTGGTCCTGTCCATGCACATGTCCTCTTCTTGTCCAGTGTTAGGCCTTGACCTTGGGTGGGTGGCTATGATTCATAGATCTCTGTAGGTGAGTCTCACTCATGGATGGATAGTCCCAAAATAGATCTTTGTGTCTAAACCCATAGTTTACATTAGGGATTCTTCTTTATGTTGAATACAATATGGGCTCTAACAAGTGTATAGGTGCCCATGACAATGGTGTCATTCTGGATAGTGTACTTGCTCCAGGAGTCCTGAAAGGTTCACCGGTCACTCCCAGAAGATTACACTATAATAAAAACTTTCCTATTCTTACTGTTATTTTCTAATATATAGACATCCTGACAAAAACAAACATAAAAACAAACAAAATAAAAAGAGAGAAACCAAATACTTAGTGTATTAAAGACTAGCAGAAAATGGTAGCCATGAGAAAGAAACCTATTCTGGAATTCTGATGCTAATTTTAAAAGAAAAAATAAGATGTGTGGGAAATTTGTTATGTATATCACATAAAAAATGTGTGTTATCTATCATTGAATATGCAGAGAAGGAATTATTTGTAATGGCATGGGGAAAAAGAATTATAGCAATAACAATAAAGCAGGTTAGGTTTTTCATCATAATGGCCACCTGTGCTATGTTCTATGGTGTCAGGTTAAGGTAACTGTTAGAAAAATGTTTACTGAATAAATGTGGGTTTGGAACTGGAGACAATTGGATTTAACCTCAGTATAAAAGATCATTTAGGATCTTTTTATCATCTTGGATCCCGGACTCCACCTAGACTAGTCTGCACAGGTGAGAGTGTGGACTACAGAAGCTAACAGCTTCTGGGACAGGTCCTGTTTAAGGCCTTCATCTTCTGCCAGGAGGCAAGTCTGAACACCAGATATCTGTGCACCTTCCCTGAAAGAGGAGAGCCTGCCTGCAGAGAGTGCTCTGACCACTGAAACTCAGGAGAGAGCTAGTCTCACCAGTCTGCTGGTAGAGAATAACAGAATCACGAGAGGAACAAGCTCTAACCAGACACATCTATAACAACGGACTCCAGAGTTTACCAGATGGTGAAATGCAGACATAAGAATCTTACTAACAAAAACCAAGACCAATCACCATCATCAGAAACCAGTACTCCCACCTCAGCCAGTCCAGGGCACCCCAACACACCCGAAAACCTAGACCCGGATTTAAAGGCATATCTCATGATGATGGTAGAAGACATCAAGAAGGTCTTTAATAACTCACTTAAAGAAATACAGGAGAACACTGCTAAAGAGTTGCAAGTCCTTATGGAAAAACAGTAAAACACATCCAAACAGATGATGGAAATGAACAAAACCATACAAGACATAAAAGGGGAAGTAGACACAATAAAGAAAACCCAAAGTGAGGCAAAGCTGGAGATAGAAACCCTAGAAAAGAAATCTGGAACCAGAGATGTGAGCATCAGCAACAGAATGCAAGAGATGGAAGAGAGAATCTCAGGTGCAGAAGATTCCATAGAGAACACCGCACAACAATCAAAGAAAATACAAAATGCAAAAAGATCCTAACTCAAAACATCCAGAAAATCCAGGACACAATGAGAAGACCAAACCTACAGATAATAGGAGTAGATGAGAATGAAGATTTTCAACTCAAAGGGCCAGCAAATATCTTCAACAAAATTATAGAAGAAAACTTCACAAACCTAAGGAAAGAGATGCCCATGAACATACAAGAAGCCTAAAGAACTCCAAATAGATTGGACCAGAAAAGAAATTCCTCCTGACACATAATAATCAGAACAACAAATGCACTAAATAAAGACAAAATATTAAAAGCAGCAAGGGAAAAAAGGTCAAGTAACATATAAAGGCAAGCCTATCAGAATTACACCAGATTTTTCACCAGAGACTATGAAAGCCAGAAGAGCCTGGACAGATGTTATACAGACACTAAGAGAACACAAATGCCAGCCCAGGCTACTATACCCAGCCAAACTTTTTATTACTATTAGATAGAGAAAGCAAAGTATTCCACGACCGAACCAAATTCACATATTATCTTTCCAGAAATCCAGCCCTTCAAAGGATAATAACAGAAAAAAAAAAAAAAAAAAAAAAAACAAGGACAGAAACCACGTCCTAGAAAAAACAAGAAAGTAATCCTTCAACTAACCTAAAAGAAGACAGCCACAAGAACAGAATGCCAACGTTAACAACAAAAATAATAGGAATCAACAATTACTTTCCCTTAATATCTCTTAATATCAATGGACTCAACTCCCCAATAAAAAGACATAGACTAACAGACTGGCTACACAAACAGGACCCAACATTTTTCTGCTTACAGGAAACCCATCTCAGGTAAAAAGACAGACACTACCTCAGAGTGAAAGGCTGGAATACAATTTTCCAAGCAAATGGTATGAAGAAACAAGCTGGAGTAGCCATTCTAATATCTAATAAAATCTACTTCCAACCAAAGTCATCAAAAAAGACAAGGAGGGCCACTTCATACTCATCAAAGGTAAAATCTTCCAAGAGGAACTCTCAATTCTGAATATCTATGCTCCAAATGCAAGGGCAGCCACATTCATTAAAGAAACTTTAGTAAATCTCAAAGCACACATTGAACCGCACACAATAATAGTGAGAGACTTCTCCACACCACTTTCACCAATGGACAGGTCATGGAAACAGAATCTAAACAGGAACACAGTGAAACTAACAGAAGTTATGAAACAAATGAATTTAATAGATATCTACAAAACATTTTATCCTAAAACAAAAGGATATACCTTCTTCTCAGCACCTCATGGTATCTTCTCCAAAATTGACCACATAATTGGTCACAAAACAAGCCTCAACAAATACAAAAATATTGAAATTGTCCCATGCATCCTATCAGATCACCATGGATTAAGGCTGATCTTCAATTACAAAATACTTTTTTTTTTTTGAGTCAGGGTTTCTCTTTAAATCCCTGGCTGTCCTGAAACTCACTTTGTAGACCAGGCTGGCCTGGAACTCAGAAACCTGCCTGCCTCTGCCTCCTGAGTGCTGGGATTAAAGGCATGTGCCACCATGACTAGTGAGATTCTCTCTTTCATCTATTGTATTCTGTTGCTGATGCTTGCATCTATTTTTCCTGATTTCTTTCCTAGGTTTTCTATCTCTAAAGTTGTCTCACTTTGGGTTTTCTTTATTGTTTCTACTTCCCTTTTTAGGTCTTGGATGGTTTTATGAATCCCATCACTTGCTTGGTTGTGTTTCCTGTAATTCTTTAAGGACTTCTACCTCTTTACCAGTGTTCTCCTGTATTTCTTCAAGTGAGTTTTTAATGTCCTTCTTAAAGACCTCTACCACCATCATGAGATATGATTTTAAATCTGAGTCTTGATTTTCAGGTATGTTGGAGTATCCAGGACTGGCTGAGGTGGGAGTGCTGGATTCTGATGATGGTGAGTGGTCTTGGTTTCTGTTAGTAAGATTCTTTCATTTGCCTTTTGCCATCTGGTAATCTCTGGCATTAGTTGTTATAGTTGTCTCTGGTTGGAGTTTGTTCCTCCTGTGATAATGTTAGCCTCTGTCAGCAATCCTGAGAGCCCAGCTCTCTCCTGAGTCTCAGTGGTCAGAGTACTCTCTGCAGGCAAGCTCTCTTCCTGCAGGGAAGGCGCACAGAGGTCTGGCATTCAGACCTGCCTCCTGGCTGAAGATGAATGCCTGAATCAGGGCTTGTTCTAGAAGATGTGATGCCTCTGCAGTCTGCACGCTCACCTACATAGACTGGTCTCTGAGGGACTCGGGACACAATATGGCTCTCTCACCTGCTCTGGTGGTCAGAGCCCTCCCAGATGGCCACCTCTTCTCTGGAGGGGAAAGGTACCTGGATGTCTGGAGCCCAAAAAGGGGGGTCTGTCCCAGAAGCTGTTGTAGCTACTGCCTGTCCCAGAAGCTGTGTTGCTTATGCCTGTACCAGAAGGTGTGTGGCTTCTGCAGTCTGCTGGCTCACCCTCCAAAGTCTGCAAGTTGACCTGAGCAGACTGGTCTCTGATGGACACCGGATACAAGATGGTTCCCTCCAGGATGATATTTTCTAGTTCCATCCATTTGCCTAAGAATTTCATGAAGTCATTGTTTTTAATAGCTGAGTAGTAATCCATTATCTAAATGCACCGAATTTTCTATATCCATTCCTCTGTTGAAGGACATCTGGGTTCTTTCCAGCTTCAGGCTATTGTAAATAAAGCTGCTATGAACATAGTGGAGCATATGTCCTTGTTATATCTTTTGGATATATGCCCAGGATTTGTAGAGCTGGGTCCACGGGAAATATTATGACACATGCTAAGGTGTGTGTCGGTGAGAGAAGAATATGTGTTAGGTGTCTGAGAGAAAACAACTAATGAAACAATGTTTCCCCAACAACTGTATGTTCTCATATTGTTCATAGATTTACCAGGTCTTGTCAGCATTAACGTTGCTACTCTTTAAAATTTATTTATTTCTATTTTCTTGTTGCCAAGTGTTTTCTTCCTTGTCTGTAAGTATACAGTGTATGTGTTTTGTGCCTGTGGGGCCAGAAGAGTGTGTTAGATCAGGAGCTGAGGCTATAGATTGTGATTAAAAACTGCATGGTACTAGTACAGTGACAGACAGGTAGATCAATGGAATAGAATTGAAGACCCAGAAATGAATCCACACACCTATGGTCACTTGATCCTTGACAAGGGATCTAAAACCATCCAGTGGAAAAAATACAGCATTTTCAACAAATGGTGCTGGTACAAATGGCAGTTATCATGTAGAAGAATTTGAATTGATCTATTCTCATCTCCTTGTACAAAGCTCAAGTCTAAGTGGATCAAAGACCTCCACATAAAACCAGAGACAATGAAATTTATAAAGGAGATAGTGGGGAAAATCCTCGAAGATATGGGCACAGGTAAAAATTCCTAAACAGAACAGCAATGGCTTATGCTGTAAGATCAAAAATTGACAAATGGGACCTCATAATATTGCAAAGCTTCTGTAAGGCAAAAGACACTGTCAATAAGGCAAAAAGGCCACCAACAGAGTGGGAAAGGATTTTTACCAATTCTAAATCTGATAGGGGACTAATATTCAATATACACAAAGAGATCAAGAAGCTGAACTCCAGAAACTCAAATAATCCCATTAAAAAATGGGGTTCAGAGCGAAACAAAAAATTCTCACCTGAGGAATACCGAATGGCTGAGAAGCACCTGAAAAAATGTTCAGCATCCTTAATCATCAGGGAAATACAAATCAAAACAACCCTGAGATTCTACATCACACCAGTCAGAATGGCTAAGATCAAAAATTCAGGTGACAGCAGATGCTGGCAAGGATGTGGAGAAAGAGGAATACGCCTCCATTTTTGGTGGGATTGCAAGCTGGTACAACCACTCTGGAAGTCAGTATGGACTTTCCTCAAAAAATTGGACATAGTCTACTGGAAAATCCTGCAATACCTCTCTTGGGCATATACCCAGAAGAGGTTCCAACTGGTAAGAAGAACACATGCTCCACTATGTTCATAGCAGCCTTATTTATAATAGCCAGAAGCTGGAAAGAACCCAGATGTCCCTCAACAGAGGAATGGATACAGAAAATGTAGTACATTAACACAATGGAGTACTACTTAGCTATTAAAATCAATGAATTTATTAAATTCTTGGGCAAATGGATGTATCTGGAGGATATCATCCTTAGTGAGTTAAACAAATCTCAAAAGAAGTCACTAGATAGACTCAATGATAAGTGGATTTTAGCCCAGAAACTTAGAATAACCAAGATATAATTTGCAAAACACAAGAAAATCAAGAAGGAAGACCAATGTGTGGATACTTCATTCCTCCTTAGAAAAGTGAACAAATTACCATGAAAGGAGTTACAGAGATAAAGTTTGGAGGTAAGACAAACGGATGGACTATCCAGAGACTACCCCACCTGGGGATCCATCCCATAACCAGCCAAACACAGACACTATCGCATATGCCAGCAAGATTTTGCTGAAGGGACCCTGATATAGCTGTATCATATGAGGCTGTGCCAGTGTCTGGCAAATACAGAAGTTGGTGCTAACAGTCATCTATAGGATGGAACACAGGGCCCCTAATGAAGGAGCTAGAGAAAGTACCCAAGGAGCTGAAAGGGTCTGCAACCCTATATTTGGAACAACAATATGAACTAACCAGTACCCCCAGAGCTCGTGTCTCTAGCTGCATATGTAGCAGAAGATGCCCTAGTTGGCCATCAGTGGGAAGAGAGGACCCTTGGTCATGCAAACTTTATATGCCCCAGTACAGGGGAAAGCCAGGGCCAAGAAGTGGAAGTGGGTGGGTAGGAGAGCAGGGCAGGGGGAGAGGATATAAGGAACTTTTGGGATAGCATTTGAAATGTAAATAAAGAAAATATCTAATAAAATAAAATAAAACAGAAAATATCATCCTGGGTGAGGTTACACAATCCCAAAAGAAATTTCATGGTATGCATGTACTCAGTGATAACTGGATATTAGCCCAAAAGCTCAGAATACCCAAGATGAATTGTTTCACAGACTACATGAAGCTCAAGAAGAAGAAAGGCCAAAGTATGTATGCTTTTGTCCTTCTTAGAAGGGGGAACAAAATATTTATGGGAGGAAACACGGAGACAAAGTGTGGCATAGAGACTGCCCCACCTGGGGATCCATCCCATATACAGTCACCAAACTCAGACACTATTGTGGTTGCCAAGAAGAGCTTGCTGACAGGAACCTGATATTACTGTCTCCTGAGAGTCTCTGCCAGAGCCTGACAAGTACAGAAGCAGATGCTCATAGCCAATCATTGGGCTGAGCTCGGGGTCCCCAATGGAGGAGTTAGAGAAAGGACTGAAGGGGATGAAGGGATTTGCAACTCCATAGCAACAACAACATCAACCAACCAGACCTCCCCAGAGCTCCCAGGGACTAAACCTCCAACCAAAGATTACACATGGAGGGACCCATGGCTCCAGGCACATATGTAGCAGAGGATGGCCTTTGTCAGGCATCAATGGCAAGAGAGGCCCTTAGTCCTTTGAAGGACCAATGCCTCAGTGTAGTGGAAGGCAAGGGTGGGGAGGCATGAGTGGGGGAGGACACCCTCATAAAAGTAGGGAGATGAGGGATGGGATAGGGCATGTCTGGGGGAGGAGACAGGAAAGGGGATAACATTTGAAATGTAAATAAAGAAAATATCCAATAAAAATAATAGCAAGTCACATCTGTATAAATATGTAGAAAATTCTAAGCAGACCACTCCTCTTTTAAAATAGTCGTCTGTAATCCAGTTGATAAATCTCAAAAGGATAACACACTGCTTCATTTGTTGAAAGCATAAAAGCAAAGTGTCTGTCTAAAACCTACCAAAACTGCTTTTGAAAATACATGTATATTTTGTAATTATCATACTAGCAGCTGTACAGCACTACCATAAATTAGGATATCAACATTTAGAAAGAAACATCATGTCTATATTTTCACTATTCTTATTCAAAAGTATAGCAATACTGTATTTTCTAATATCAGTAGAACAATTTATTCTTTCAATTACTGTTCCACATCGTATTCTAAAAGCAGCTATGCCTGAGGAGAGATTTCAGAACAATTTTAATCTGATTGACTTTATTTCTAAAACCAAAGGGTTCGTATTTTCCTCTAATCGTGGTTAAGAAGAATCTTTGCACTTTGTCATTTCCTAGAGTTATTGTACCAAGAAAAGAGTGCTCCTTACAGAGTAGAACCAGCGACTGCTCAAGGCAGCTGTTGGATTGTCAGCTCTTTGGGGAAATATGTGCTTTCCCTATTTCTTCCATTGCATTTGAGCTCCCACGCACTGACTGCGCTGTTCCGTTTCCTTCTCATGTGAAATGAGCTGCTCTTGAAAAGCAAGTCTAACAAGAAAGGTAATTTATTTTTTTAATTTTCAGTGGTTTTAAGAAAAAAGAGAATGAAGAGATGAAGAAATAGTCTTTTCTCTCTGAAATCTGTGTGTCCGACTCAGTTCAGCAAAGACTAAACTGTTTTCAGCACATTTACCAAGGGGATTTTGAGCACAAGCAACACAGAACCCTGGAGAGGGTTATTTCCCAGGCTGCTATGGTCTTGGTTGTGAATTTGACTACATCTGGAATTAACTAAGACCCAAGCAGCTGGTTACATCTCTGAGGGACTTTTTTTAAAAGTTCATTTGAATTAGGAAGACCTATTTTTTAATAGATTCTTTTCTCATACAGTATATCCTGATTATTGTTTTCTCTCCCTCAACTCTTCCAAGTTCCTCCCCACCTCCCCTCCCCTCTGGATCTACTCTCTTTCTCTATCTTATTAGAAAAAAAAACAGGTTTCAAAGAGATAACAACCAAACATGACAAGACAAAATAAAAATAATAAGATGAAACAAAATATTTCATATTGAAGTTGGACATGGCAAGCCAATGGAAGGAAGATTTCCAAGAGCAGGTAAAAGAGTCAGAGACACATTCATTCTCATAGTTAGTCATCCCATAAAACATGAAGCTAACAGCTATAATATTTATGTACAGGACCTGGTATAGATCAATGTAAGCTCTGTGCTTCAGCCTCTATGAGCTCATATTCTCCTTGCTTAGTTGATTCAGGATCATGCTCTCCTACTACCATCCATCTCCTTTGACTCTTCCAATCTTTCCTCGTCCTCTTCTGGGGAATTCCTTGAGCTCTGAGGGGAAGGATTTGATGGAGACCTTTAACTTAGACTCTGTATTTGTTCCCACCTGAGAGAAGAAGCCTATCTGATGGTGACTGGATAAGGCACTGATCTGTGGGTATAGCAGAATATCATTAGGAATCACTTTAGTGTCTGTTTTCTTTTCTCAGTTTAGTTGAGATGGGAAAATTCACCTTCAGTGTAAGCCACATCTTCTGTGGACGCTATGTAAAGGACATGGGAGAAGCAAGTTGACACTCTCTGCAGGTGTGGCCTCACTTTTGCTGGCAAATCCATTCCTTCCCTAGCATTAGGGTCTACTTCTTTGGGATTCTGGTATATAGTAAAGAGCAGTTGAGACATCCAAGTGTGGAATGAACAACTATTGGATTCTTGGACTTTCCATTGATAAACAGCCATTGTTGGATTAGATGGATCACAGCCTTAAGAAATTCTAAGTCATTTATGTATGCATATGTGTGTGTATATGTATATAGAATCCTAACTAATACGACAGCCAACTGATGCCAAATTTCATACTTCCTACTTAGAATCACCTCTAAAACATATCACAATTCCTCACATGCTTCTTCATTTTGAAAAACCTATATAAAGTCTTTAAAAGATATGGCCACATCTTATTTCTATTTCTACTTCCCCAATCCTCAATTTCTTACAAAAAAAATTGGCTAGTATCATTTTAGTCAAACTGAAAAGTCTCATATCCCCCAACCTGACAAGTATGCAGATTTTTAATAATTATTTATTTATGTTATGTATGTGAGTACACTGTAGCTGTACAGATAGTTGTGAGCCTTCATGTAGTTGTTGGGAATTGAATTTTTAGGACCTCTGCTTGCTACAGTCATCCTGGCTCACTCTGACCAACTCCACTCACTCCAGCCCAAAGATTTATTACTGTATGTAAATACACTGTAGTTGCCTTCTGACACACCAGAAGAGGGCATCAGATCTCAGTATGGGTGGTTGTGAGCCACCATGCGGTTGCTGGGATTTGAACTCAGAACATTTGGAAGAGCAGTCAGTGTTCTTACCGGCTGAGCTATCTTGCCAGCCCCAAGTATTCAGATTTTTATGTTTTGGTTTTAGTTGTAAACCCCTAGAAAACAAGCAGAGTGAGTATTTCTGTCCTATATTACATTCATGTTTAAACATAGTTCAAACATCTGCTGTATGATTGAAATAATGTTATGTAATATTTTGAAGATGATTTGGGAAAATGTAATTATCTATCAGACTTTTTAAAACATTCCTTAATAACAATACGGAGTTGCTGTTGTCTGGATCAGTTTTCTCTACAAGTTTTACGTTAAACCTTCAAACAAAATTTATAAAAAATAAAGATTTTATTGTTCAGTTATTGTATGCCCTATACTGTGTATAGTACACTTGCCCGATGACCTTATTAGGTGACACTGTCCAGATGATAGAACACTGACTTGGAAATACTGCTTTTCTCTGTTTTTCTGTTCAACTTTGGTAGAAGACACATAATATAAAAAATAAATTTAAGCTAAGAACAAAACAAAACAGTATAGCTGTCAACCATTGTGTTTATATGAAAGGGCAAGAAAGTATGGTGGCAGAAAAACAATAGTCATAGAAAACAGAAGCTAAGTTTTAATTAGCCCATAGAATAAACTAGATTTCAGATTGGGGGAGATAAAGTGCTTTTTCAAGAAGCCCTTCCTTACTGAGTTCTGAGACAGTTGTTGTTTAGAAAGGAGGATTTCTATATCCCTGCTTTTCCCCTAGGTAAACTAACCCCTAGATTTGTGTTAGTAAACAATGTATATTAGGATATATATTTTGCATTGTCAATTATCTCAGGAAAAATAAAACAATGAATGTAGGGAGTATATCTTTTATGATTGATACTATAATTAAAGGCCTTATCTTTTCACTTTGAACAAAATTAGCTTCTTGATTTATTCAAAAAACTAAGATAAGTTGCATCAATTGTGAGAACATCATGTGATATGAAAGTAAATGTGTTCTCTACCAAGAAAGGATTTCTTATGGGAGACACTAAATTTTTTAAGCAATGCTTTGTTATGTTTTGTTGGTTACCTTTCTTTGAACAGAGCATTTATAATAATATACCTTTTACTACAAAATTAATAGCATTGTCACTGACTTTAAACTAGGATGCTTCAGTTTGTGAATGAGAAAACCCATAAACTACAACTGAAAATGATAATAGAAAGACCAGAATTACGTGGGTAAGCAGGATGTTTTTCCTGCATATCTCCAGTGTAATCTGTGTACAGTCACACTGCTGTCTCGGCTGCCTCCATCTGAACTCCTACCCTCAGCAGGACTTAAGGTAATTTAAGCTAAGAACAAACTCCTATGGCTTGGGGTTGCTAAAGTATTATAAGTATTTTCTGGAGGGTTTTTGTCTTGCTCACACAATTTAAAGAACTCCTTTAAGAACAACTTCAACATGAAACTTGACTCCTACCATCAAATCCCAAACCATTTGCACTGTTCATCTACAACCAGTGGCATTTTGCATTATGTACGCTCTCATGCAAACAACCATTGCTTCTTGCCCAAAGGCACCTCAATACAATTTCATCCACACTCCCATTTTCTTGTATTAGCCTTCTTCCTGGAAATCATATATCCTGACAGCCTCTCCTCACTCATCCTGAGAACATTCAGCTTCACTGTGAATCTCTCCCCACTGTCTTTCTGAGGTGTTATCTGGCAGAATTTGTATTGTTCTGCCTGGAATCCTTTGTCTATTGATTTGTCTTCTGGACAGGTTCCAAATTAAACATTCAAGATTTCTGGTGATGGGTGTTACTACTTGGCTGATTTTTCAAAATATAGTTGCAATCTCTTTGTGTTATTCCCATTGTACAAAAATGTTATTGCCTTTTAGCATTTCTTACCTCAATTGTAACTTTAACATAAGAGATCTCCCCAGTATACACACACACACACACACACCCATACCCCCATACATACTACACCACACACACACACACACACACACACACACACACACATACACACACACAGACAGACATTGCATACATGCACCATGCCACTATAATAGTACATGAGACACACATACACAAGCATACACACACCATACCCTCTTATACATAACACACATACACTGCATACATATACCATACCACTATACATACTATACCCTCCTACAATAACACACACACACACACACACACACAATATCTCAGTGATCTCAGCCACATGTCTTAAATCTAGTCTTAAATGCCACATGTCTAGAATACCTTTTGATCATACCATGTTAACTCTAAAGCTAATACCCTTTGGAATCCTCCCTACTCTTTCCTTTCCTTAGGACAGTCTACTTTACTTTGAAATTTTTTACTTCCAGTTTCTTATGACGTTTTAAATGTATTTTAAATATAGTGGGAGTTAGCCAGGCAGTGGTGGTGCACACCTTTAATCCCAGCACTTGGGAGGCAGAGGCAAGCGAATTTCTGAGTTCGAGGCAAGCCTGTTCTACAGAGTTCCAGGACAGCCAGAAACCCTGTCTCTAGGAGAAAAAAAAAAAAAGGTTTCTCTATTCACTATTTGCTGTTTGTGTCAAATTATATATTTTCTAGAGAGAAACACTATCCAGTGTGTGTCCTATGGTTTTTGTTTTTCTTTTTTGCCATTCTAAAAATCATTCTTGCTCAAAAAGTTAAATCATTTAAACTTAGAAACCATTATTTCCTATTGAGTTAATTTGGCCTATCTAGAAATTCTATCAGTCTGAAAATGGCAAATTCTCATATCTGTACTTCTAAAACTACTTAAAACAACTTTAAGTGAAAAATCAGTGAAAATTATGTGGTGCTTCTACAAAAGAGGGATAATGGTAATCATTCACAATTTGCTAAGGTGGAATCTCATTTTCTCAGAGTATCTACAGAGAACGTGAATTCTCTGTAAGACAAACCCTAAGACCGACCCCAATTCCTTTGAAATCCTACAACTATGATTTCTACTGCTTTGTGGAATGCATCTGATACCTTAGTGAGTATGATTTAACATGACATCTATTAGTACCTAGGGATCTAAAGTTTGGATTGAAAAATGATAACTTAGAAACAAAGTACAAGGGCCAGGCTTGTTAGCATTACCCGAAATAGAATTTAGTGCTTCTCTCTCTCTCTCTCTCTCTCTCTCTCTCTCTCTCTCTCTCTAAAGCCAGAACTCGAGATTTCACTCTTGCTAGACAAGTGCTGTAGCAGCGTCTTCTACTCCAGAAAGGTTCCTTATACATTCCACTTTTGTACTTTCCATGAAAAAAATTTAATGGATTTTCATAAAGTAATAGAAATTACTGATATATACCTATTAACTTGCCTTTGAAAAATTTTTCATTTCATTTCATTTCTCTGCTCAGTAGTTCTTGCCCAATATCTCCAGACTTCACTCCTTGCCGTTTTCTTTTGTATTCACTTTATTTCTGTCTATCAAATGATTACTGTCCATTTGCTATGATTTGTTATATTCCACAACATGGTTGGGTGCTAGATAAAATGACCCACATTGTGGATCAAGACTCCTCCCTGGCAGAGATTATACTTTAGAAAGGATGGAAAGGCATCCTTAGACCTATTTCTGGCAGTGTGAGGAACTTACCCATTGAAAACAATATTAAAGTTGACTAATATTTTTATTATGTATTTTTCTCAATTACATTTCCAATGCTATCCCAAAAGTCCCCCACACCGCCCCCCACTCCCCTATCCACTCATTCCCACTTTTTGGCCCTGGCGTTCCCCTGTACTGGGGCATATAAAGTTTGCCTGTCCAATGGGCCTCTCTTTCCAGTGATGGCCGACTAGGCCATCTTTTGATACATATGCAGCTAGAGTCAAGAGCTCCGGGGTACTGGTTAGTTCATAATGTTGCACCTACAGGGTTGCAGATCTCTTTAGCTTCTTGTATACTTTCTCTAGCTCCTCCATTGGGGGCCCTGTGATCCATCCAATAGTTGACTGTGAGCATCCACTTCTGTGTTTGCTAGGCCCCGGCCTAATTTTTAAGGTTTTAAAAGTTATATTGAATAGAGATAATAAAATATTAAGAATTGTTCAAAAGCTCAAATTAGAATGTCTGTAGGAGAACTAGAAAGATAACATTTCTCAGAAGTCAGGCCCTATTTGTTCCCTGCTGAGCCCTGCAGAATTTGAGGTTGTATTTCATGTTTTTTTTTTTTTTAACTTATAGGATTTGCAGGCTATGGAAAATAAGCTCTATAATAGACATGGGCTAAAGTGTGTGTCCAACACATGATACTTTAATGATAACTGTAATTTAGAAACTAGAGGGAAATTACTAAAGTTTGACATGGTTTTAAATATTTTTCTTACCACATAAAAATATGTTAGCCTTCTCATGGGTTTATAAAATTAAGGCTCACTCCAAGTGTCTCCTGGTGTGGGAACTGCTTTTACTCTGTGCTTGTGCACAATCTGCCCTGAGAATATCTGTGAGTCTGAAAGGTTGGAGACTTGTGCACCAGCAACACAGTCAGTTCTGTAAAGTTGGGCAAAGCTGGTCGTCCACTGCGCCATTTCAGTTACACTACCACCTACTTGAAGAAATGCCAGAACCCACAAAGTGAGGGCTTAACCCACAGAAAGACTCCACTGCAGAGCCTGTTCAAGTGTAAGCCTAAAGAATGTTTGCTGCAATAGCTACAGAATGGAATTCCCATGACCTTCTTCCACTGGTTTCTATACTTGGCTAGAAATACACTGCTTATACTTTCCAGTTATTATGAATTGTCAGCCAGGTGAAAGGTGCACTGTGCAAGGTCTAAAAAAGTACAAAGAAAGAATTTTCATTCCTGGTGAGTTTTCAGCAAACGGATTTAAACGTTTTGTTTACTTCACATAAGCGACCATGCTTCACTGTCCAGAAACTCTTTAAACCTTGTACTTTGGGTTCTATGGAGATGTCCTGAATAGTTACAGTTGTTAAGGACTGGACAGGAAGATCTAGGAAGACCAGTTTCTTCTGCTTTTGTTATTTGTTCATATGTACGTAGCAAGAACAATTTTGATCTGCTCCTAGAGGAGACCTGCCTTCAGGAGAAAGTTATGAGCTAGGAACCATAGAAGAAAACAAACAAAAGCAAATCACAAATGTGCATGTGTGTGTGTGCACGTGTGTGAACACACACACACACACATACAGTATGGGGAAGGAGGAAGCAGAGAGAAAGAGGACAATATTATGTCCCTTTTAATATGAATATATAAAGTGCATGGATGTAATAGGAAAGATAAAACTGTATTGTAGCTAAAATTGCAAGAGAAAGTATAGAAAAATAGGCTAGAGAAACATCATTTTACTTTAAAATCAAAGCAAAACAAAATAGCAGTAGAATTTTAAACATTTTAAAAAATTGCAAGTCTTGAGTTTAACACTTTTCATTCTTCCATCTAATGTAAGATTTAAAAATAAGATGGAGTAGTTGTTTTTAAAAAAACACACTTGTAAATAATTTTTATTTCATTAAAAAAGAGAGAGTTATAGATTGGTAGGGGAACAAATTACACCAAGCCTGTACTAGTCTATGTAGCTGGAATGGTACAACAAAGGAAGCATCTTTTGCAAGGTTGGACTGGGTCAGCAAAATGAAAGAATCTGAAGAGGTCCAGAAAGAGAGCTGGTAGAGAACATGCAAAAAAGAGAAATCAATATGGGTTCAATTAAATAACAGTCTACTAGAGCTATCTATAGGAGAGTTTCTCAAACTTGTCTACCACTGCAATTAAGGGGTGACTGCCAGAACCACCTAAACCTTTGATGTTACTATAAATTACCTAAGGATTGTTTTAAATGCAAATTGTCTAGGCAGAATGTCAGAATCCTACTGAACTATGATCTTATTAGACATGTACAACAATAATCATTTGACAGTATGCATTCCAGAGTAACTATGAATACTTTTATAGATGACAATATCATATCACAACGTCAAAAGGCTGGACATTACTTATCAAAATATCAAACATAGCCCTCTATAGTAACAAGTCATTATACAATATAATTGGACTTCTCATATCAAAACAATAAATATATTTGAGCACTTAGGAATAAATCTAATATAGAGGTAAATATCTTATTCACAAAATTGAATACAGTGTCTGAATAGAGAATAAGCCTACTATTTCAAATTAAAAAACTAAGTAATAAAGTGTTAATTTCTTAAAGGAGAAGTCCTTGAGACCTGAAGTCCATATTTGAGATTCATGTAACATGCCAATGTTGTTGCTCTACCTAACAATGCTAGAGGTTAGGGACATAAATGTACTACTATGTATGGGGCAGGAAAGTATATTTTGGTTGTGTATAGGAAGGATAAGGAAGGAAGGTGGCAAATTGTTGAGTGAAGTCTTCAGGAATTGCATCAAGTATATATATCACATATACACACATATACAGAATTTTGAAGCATGTCAATCCCAGGAATTCCATGAGCAAATCTTTGTTTAAGAAATAGTAATGGGGGGAGGGCTCTGCCAGAGCAGGTGGGGAAGCCATCTTGGGTCACGGATTCCCTGGAAGACTAGTCTGCACAGGTAAGAGTGTGGACTACAGAAGCGACACAGCTTCTTGAACAGGCAGAAGCAACACAGCTTCTGGGACAGACCCCATTTCAGGCTGCAGACATCCTGGCAACATCCCCACTAGAGGAGAGGTGCCTGCCTGGGAGGGCTCTGCCTGAGCAGGTGGGGGAGTCATCTTGGGTCCCAGATCCCTCAGAGACTAGTCTGCACAGGTGAGAGTGTGGACTACAGAAACAACAGAGCTTCTTAGACAGGCAGACTAGACAAAGCTTCTGGGACAGGCCCTGTTTCGGCCCTTATCTTTAGCCAGGAGGCAGGTCTGAATGCCAGATATCTGTGCACCTTCCCTGCAAGAGGAGAGTTTGCTTGTAGAGAGTACTCCGACCACTGAGACTCAGGAGAGAGCTAGACTTCCAGGTCAGCTGACAGAGGCTAACAGAATCACAAGAAGAACAAGCTCCAACCAGAGACAACTATAACAACTAAATCCAGAGATCATGAGATGGCTAAAGGCAAACGTAAGAATCTTACGAGCAGAAACCAAGACCACTCACCATCATCAGAACCCAGCACTCCGATCTCAGCCAGTCCTGGATACCCCACCACACCTGAAAAGCAAGATCAGATTTAAAATCATATCTCATGATGCTGGTAGAGGACATCAAGAAGGGCTTCAATAACTCACTTAAAGAAATACAGGAGAACACTGCTAAAGAGGTAAAAGTCCTTAAAGAATTACAGGAAAACACAACCAAGCAGGTGATGGAATGGAATAAAACCATACAAGACCTAAAAAGGGAAGTAGAAACAATAAAGAAAACCCAAAGTGAGACAATACTGGAGATAGAAATCCTAGGAAAGAAATCTGGAACCATAGATGCCAGCATCAGCATCAGAATACAAGAGATTGAAGAGAGAATCTCAGGTGCAGAAGATTCCATAGAGAACATGGGCACAACAATCAAAGAAAATGCAAAATGGAAAAAGATTCTAAGTCAAAACATCCTGGAAGTCAAGGATACAAGGAGAAGACCAAACCTACGGATAATAGGAGTAGAAGAGAATGAAGATTTTCAACTTAAAGGGCCAGAAAATATGTTCAACAAAATTAGAGAAGAAAACTTCCCAAACCTAAAAACAAGAGATGCTATTGAACATACCAGAAGCCTACAGAACTCCAAATAGACTGGACCAGAAAAGAAATTCCTCCTGACACATAACAATCAGAACAACAAATGCACTAAATAAAGATAGACGAAAAAGCAGTAAGGAAAAAAAGGTCAAGTAACATATAAAGGCAGGCCTATTAGAATTACACCACACTTTTCACCAGAGACTATGAAAGCCAGAAAATCCTGGACAGATGTTAGGCAGATCCCAAGAAAATACAAATGCCAGCCCAGGCTACTATACCCAGCAAAACTCTAAATTACCATAGATGGAGAAACAAAAGTATTCCATGATAAAACCATATTCACACATTATCTTTCCATGAATCCAGCCCTTCAAAGGATAATAACAGAAAAAAAAAAACAATACAAGGACAAGGACGGAAGCCATGCCCTAGAAAAAGCAAGAAAGTAATCCTTCAACAAACATAAAAGAAGACAGCTGCAAGAACAGGATCCAAACTTTAAAAACAAAAATAACAGGAAGCAACAATTACTTTTCTTTAATTTCTCTTAACATCAAGGGACTCAATTCCCCAATAAAAACACATAGACTAATAGACTGGCTACACAAAGAGGACCCAACATTTTGTTGCTAACAGGAAACCCACCTCAGAGCAAAGGACAGACACTACCTCAGAATGAAAGGCTGGAAAACAATTTTTCAAGTAAATGGTCTGAAGAAACAAGCTGGAGTAGCCATTCTAATATGGAATAAAATTGACTTCCAACCCAAAGTTATTAAAAAAGACAAGGAGGGACACTTGATACTCATCAAAGGTAAAGTCTTCTAAGATGAACTCTTAATTCCAAATATCCATGCTCCAAATGCAAGGGCAGCCACATTATTAAAGAAACTTTAGTAAAGCTCAAAGCACACATTGCAACTCATTCAATAATAGTGGGAGACTTCAACACCCCACTCTCACCAATATACTAATCCTGGAAATAGAAACTAAACAGAGACACATGGACACTAACTGAAGTTATGAAACAAATGGATTTAATTGATATCTACAGAACATTTTATACTGAAACAAAAAGATATACCTTCTTCTCAGCACCACATGGTACCTCCTGCAAAATTGACAGATACCAAACAACAGATACAAAAATATTGAAATTATCCCATGCATCCTATCTGATCACCACGGACTAAGGCTGATCTTCAATAACAACATAAATAATGGAAAGCCAACATTCATGTGGAAACTGAACAACACTCTACTCAATGATTCCTTGGCCAAGGATGAAATAAAGAAAGAAATCAAAGACTTTTTAGAGTTTAATAAAAATGAAGCCACAACATACCCAAACTTATGGGACACAATGAAGGCAGTCCTAAGAGGAAAACTCTTAGCCCTGAGTGCCTCCAAAAATTAAACTAGAGAGAGCATACACTAGCAGCCTGACAGCACACCTAGAAGCTCTAGAACTAAAGGAAGCAAATTCACAGAAGAGGAGTAGACAGCAGGAAATAATCAAACTCAGGGCTGAAATCAACCAAGTGGAAACAAAAAGAACTGTTCAAAGAATCAACCAAACCAGGAGCTGGTTCTTTGAGAAAATCAACAAGATAGATAAACCCTTAGCCAGACTAACGAGAGGGCACAGGGACAATATCCTAATTAACAAAATCAAAAATGAAAAATGAAAAAATCAAAAATGATATAACAGCAGAACCCGAGGAAACCCAAAACATCATTAGTTCCTACTACAAAAGGATATACTCAACAAAACCTGGATGAAATGGACAACTTCCTTGACAGATACCATGTATAAATGTTAAATCAGGATCAGATTAATGATCTAAACAGTCCCATTTCCCCTAAAGAAATAGAAGCAGTCATCAATAGTCTCCCAACCAAAAAAAGCCCAGGACCAGATGGGTTTAGTGCAGAGTTCTATCAGACCTTCAAAGAAGACCTAATTCCAGTTCTTCTCAAACTATTCCACAAAATAGAAACAGAAGGTACTCTACCCAACTCATTCTATGAAGCCACAATTACTCTAATACCTAAACCATACAAAGACCCAACAAAGAAAGAGAACTTCAGACCAATTTCCCTTATGAATATCAATGCAAAAATAGTCAATTAAATTCTTGCAAACAGAATCCAAGGACACATCAAATGATCATCCATCACGACCCTGTAGGATTCATCCCAGGGATGCAGGGATAGTTTAATATATGGAGTAATCCACTATATAAACACACTCAAAGACAAAAACCACATTATCATCTCTTTAGATGCTGATAAAACATTTGACAAAATCCAACACCCCTTCATGATAAAAGTTTCGGGAAGATCAGAAATTCAAGGCCCATACCTAAACATAATAAAAGCAATATACAGCAAACCAGTAACCAACTTCAAAATAAATGGAGAGAAACTCAAAGCAATCCCACTAAAATCAGGGACTAGACAAGTCTGCCCACTTTCTCCCTACCTATTCAATATAGTACTTGATGTTCTAGCCAGAGCAATTCGACAACAAAAGGACATCAAGGGGAAACAAATTGGGAAGGAAGACATCAAAACATCAATATTTGCAGATGATATGATAGTATACATAAGTGACCCCAAAAATTCCACCAGAGAACTCCTAAACCTGATAAACAGTTTCAGTGCAGTAGCTGGATATAAAATGAACTCAAATAAATCAATGGCCTTTCTCTACACAAATGATAAACGGACTGAGAAAGAAATTAGGGAAACAACACCCTTCACAATAGTCACAAATAATATAAAATACCTTGGTGTGACTCTAACTAAGGAAGTGAAAGATCTCTATGTTAAGAACTTCAAGTCTCTGAAGAAAGAAATTGAAGAAGATCTCAGGAGATGGAAAGATTTCCCATGCTCATTGACTGGCAGAATTAATATAGTAAAAATGGCTATCCTGCTGAAAGCAATCTACAGATTCAATGCAATCCCCATCAAAATTCCAACTCAATTATTCACTGAGATAAAAAGGGCAATTTGCAAATTCATCTGGAAAAATAAAAAACCTAGTATAGCAAAATCTATTCTCAACAATAGAAGAACCTCTGGTGGAATCACAATGCCTGACATTAAGCTGTATTACAGAGCAATTGTGATTAAAACAGTATGGTACTGGTATAGTGACAGACAGGTAGATCAATGGAATAGAATTGAAGACCCAGAAATGAATCCACAAAGCTATGCTCACTTGATCTTTGACAAGAGAGCTAAAACTATTCAGTGGAAAAAAGACTGCATTTTCAACAAATGGTGCTGGCACAACTGGCGGTTATCATGTAGAAGAATGTGAATTGATCCATTCTTATCTCCTTGTACAAAGCTCAGTCTAAGTGGATCAAATACCTCCACATAAGACCAGAGACGGTGAAATTAATAGAGGAAAAAGTGGGGAAAAGCCTCAAAGATATGGGCATAGGGAAAAAATTCCTAAACAGAATAGCAATGTCTTGTGCTGTCATAGCAAGAATTGACAAATGGGACCTCATAAAATTGCAAAGCTTCTGTAAGGCAAAAGACACTGTCAATAAGACAAAAAGGCCAACAACAGAGTGGGAAAGGATTTTTACCAATCCTAAATCTGATAGGGGACTAATGTCCAATATATACAAAGAGATCCAGAAGCTGGATTCCAGATATTCAAGTAATCCCATTTAAACATGGGGCTCAGAGCTAAACAAAGAATTCTCAACTCATGAATACCAGAGGGCCGAGAAGCACCTGAAAAAAATGTTCAACATCTCTAATCATCAGGGAAATGCAAATCAAAACTACCTTGAGATTCCACCTCACACCAGTCAGAATGGCTAAGATCAAATATTCAGGTGACAGCAGATGCTTGCAAGGATGTGGAGAAAGAGGAATACGCCTCCATTGTTGGTTGGATTGCAAGCGTGTACTACCACTCTGGAAGTCAGTCTGGATGTTCCTCAGAAAACTGGACAGAATACTACTGGAAGATCCAGCAATACCTCTCCTGGGTATATACCCAGAAGAAGATCCAACTTGTAAGAAGAACACATGTTCCACTATGTTCATAGCAGCCATATTTATAATAGCCAGAAACTGGAAAGAACCCAGATGTCCCTCAACAGAGGACTGGAATACAGAAAATGTGGTATGTTTATACAATGGAGTACTACTCAGATATTAAAAACAATGGATTTATGAAATTCTTGGACAAATGGATGTTTCTGGAGGATATCATCCTTAATGAGGTAACCCAATTATAAAAGAAATCACTACATATACACTCACTGATATTAGCCCAGAAACACTGAACACCCAAGATACAATTTGCAAAACACAAGAAAATCAAGAAGAGGGAAGACCAATGGGTGGATACTTCATTCCTCCTTAGTATAGGGATCAAAATCCCCATGAAAGGAGTTACAGAGACAAAATTTGGAGCTAAGACAAAAGAATGGACTATCCAGAGACTACCCCACCCGGGTATCCATCCCATAATTAGCCACCAAATGCAGACACTATTGCATATGCCAGAAAGATTTTCCTGAAGGGACTCTGGTATAGCTGTCTCGTATGAGGCTTTGCCAGTGCCTGGCAAATATAGAAGTGGATGCTCACAGTCATTTATAAGATGGAACACAGGCCCCCCAATGGAGAAGCTAGAGAAAGCACCCAAGAAGCTGAAGAGGTCTGCAACTCTATAGGTGGAAAAACAATATGAACTAACCAGTACCCCCAGAGCTCGTATCTCTAGATGCATACGTAGCTGAAGATGGCCTAGTCAGCCATCCCTGGGAAGAGAGGCCTCATGGTATTGCAAACTTTATATGCCCCAGTACAGGGGAATGCCAGGGACAAGAATTGGGAGTGGGTGGGTGCAGGGCAGGTGGAGGGTATAGGGAACTTTGGGATAGCATTTGAAATGTATATAACGAAAATATCTAATAAAAAAGGAAAAAAGAAAAAAAAAGAAATAGTAATGGGATGAGGGTATGGGCACAGATGGCCGATACCACTTGAGAAGGTGGAGACAATTGTGGGTCAAGTGTCATGATTTGGGTAAAAGACAATGAATGACAAAGATCAAGAGAGTGGCAGGATACACATTTTACCATCATCATACTTCTGTGTTCACCTTTTGATGCTAGTTCTTGCATAAATTTCAGAAAGATTATTAGTGACTTTTATTTCAGAATGTACCATATTCAGCCAGTGTGTTATAAGACAGGCAACTGGCAACAGCCAAAGGAATTCGTAATATTTCTCTATGTCAGCTGGATACCTTTACAGGACACTGCTATTAATTTGTTGGGTTTAATGATAATCTTAAACTTTTAATTTGGCTGGTTGTGTAGAAACACATAGGCTTTTCACAGCTTCCTTATGTAACTCCCTATACCATTTGTAACATCTCCTTTTCCCTTCAAACACCTATAAACAACTCATTTCTGTCTCTAGAACCTTTTGTGTCTTTTCTTAATGCTTTTATGTTATAGTCTCTTCATAATTGCTATTAAGGAGCTAAAACTTGGTATTTACTCTTTCCTTAGCAAAATTATTTTCTAGAATGTTTATTTTCTCTACCATAACAATATAAGTGACATGGTCACAATGATATTTTCATATAATTAATGAGTGTGTTTCCTATATGAGCTATGCTGCCTGACTTAGGGTGCATAGTCATTGAATACTCAAATGAATAAATGAATTACATTATATAAGTTACATTATGACTTCAATCCAATTTAAGCATTCCTAAAGCTTATGTTTTAAGTTCATAAACTATCAATAATACTTATTTTACAAGGGCATACAATTTTAAATATACTATTCAATTAACACAATTTTTCAATCCAGGTAGCATAGATAATATTATGTGTATTCATAAGTTAAACTACACTCATTATTAGCTGTTGGTAAAAAGAAATATTCCTTTTGAAAATTCTTTGACATCATTATGAGTGTACCCCTTGTAAGACAGACTTTCAAATTTTTCAGACAAGAATAGCATTGATTACATGCTTTATCTGGACATAATACCTTTTGCAATTTTAGAGAATTATCAGTTTTATTTTTATTTTCATATCTGTTTTTCTTTGGAATTTTATGTAATTTTGTTATGTAAAATCTAAAACCATTGAAAGAACATATTTACTCCTTACCTAATAGAAATTATTCTCATCGTCCATTCCTAATTTTAACCCTCTGCTCAAAAAAAGTGAAAAGAATTATTCTTTCCTTGAGGTTGATGAAATTCCAGTGAGAACTCAGAAGTGAGCCCCATTTTTTTCCATAATCATGATGCAATTATACTATATTCTTAGGCTGGTAACTGCATATTTTTCCTATTGCTATTGAATTATTTGAAAACATTCTGACTACTAATAGCAGTGTGGTTATCTTTAATATATACATATATACTTGATATATTTATATAAATATATATTTAATATAATATATGGTAATATGACTACAACTGGAAGTAAAGTCATAGACAGAAGAGTTCACAAATCTTTGTCTTATTTTTAGCATCACATTGCCATTTTTCTATCACTACAATAATATAATTCTGCATTTTACATCTTAATGGGAGACCTGAATTGATGGGGCAGAGAGGCTAATTGGAATGGAGAAGTGATTGATAACTGTAATGATGAGGTGAGTGTTGGGCCATAAACATTAGCTTTTTAATCACCACTATATTTGCTGAATATAATACAATTTGCCATATTGTATCTGCTGATATAAAAGACTTTACAATTGGAGTCAAGAATCTCCTTTTGTCTGTTTTCTTATATACCTGCATATATGTACATATGCTTAGAAATAATAGCCTAACCTTTCACACAAAAATAATCAGTAGATCTTTTAGCTTCTTGAAAATCAAACACCTCAACATTATGTGTTTCTTGGACATTATATATGTTTCTTGGACATTATAGTGAAAACAAGTACTGTGGAGTTCTTTGTCCAAAGAATCAATAGATTCAGAGTACACATCATAAGTTTGTATAGTTGTTATGCTGTGTGTAGGGTCAGAGAGTGGGTCCTTTTCTTCATGTTGGTGCCTACCATTGGAGATATTGAGGTGTCCAGGTGAGCTTCAGCAGGTGCAGAAAACATGAGTGAATTAAGGATGCCATATCTCTGCTCCATAGTTTTAGTCTTCTAAAGAAACTACTCTTTAGCCAGAGCAATTATGGGTGAGAGGATTTCACAATAAACATTTACTTCCATTTCCTATCTATATTATATTGTTCATTATACAAAACAGAAACGCAATATCCACTTCATGAAAAAAACCACATAAATTCTTTGAGTCAGTTGGTTTTGGAAACATTATAACCATGAGTTCTGAGGGGCTTGCAGTTCCATCTGATGAATAAACCAGAAAGTTTGCAACTTGACAATAATATCCAAGAGGGTTCTCTCCCCCCCCTCTCTCCCCCCCTCCTTCCTTTTATACTTTCCTTTCTTCTTTTGTTCCTTTCCAATATACCTCTTACAAACCTTGGATTGCAGCAGAGATCTGTAAATCTGTCCATAGCTGGTAGAAAACTTGGATTTGTTCCACTAAGAGGGGCAGGTATAAAGAATAGGTGTGAAAGCAATTGCAAGATGTGGTTGATAGTACATTTCTTAAAAGTATAGAAGGAACAAATAATGAGACCAACTGAAAAGGCACTGCAGAAATTAGATTCTGCAGGAAAATCAGCAGTATGGATATTAGCATCATTATATTTAAGATTAAGACTATTTTATCTCTTGACTGTTTTGCTTCCTCTTAGACATATTTTCTTCTTGTCAATATTCTTCACCTTCTATCATCCACTGAGTTAACCTCTCTGTTCTTTCAAATACACATGTTTATACACACAAGGCATGCACACATGCTCAAGTACACAGGCACACACACACATGTGCATATACTCACACACATTCACACACATAAATACACACACTCACGCTTATCCTTCAAATATCAACTATCACGTTGTTTTCTTCTAATAAATAGTAGATAAAAGTAGTTCTTTCCACCATTCCAGCTACATCTGATTATTTTTCTATATTTTATAGTATTCTATAAAAAAATCTCTCCATGTATACCTATAAAATAATTGCCTAAATAGGAATATAAACTACCTACCCAAATCTCCTGAATTATCTCTGAATGGAAAGGTTAGAGCACACAGTCAGTGTCCTACTCAGGAAGACATGGCCAGGCCGAATGCTGGTGCACAGAGCTGCCTACTATATTTCTAAGTCATCACATGTTTCCTTAGCTGTGAACACTTTGAAACTTTTCAAGAAAAATAACTGTCCCTGGCACATATGTAGAAGAGGAATGCCCTATCTAGTTTCAGTGGGAGAAAAGGCACCTAATCCTGTAGAGACTTGAAGCCCCTGGGAAGAGGATGTGGGGGCTTGGGGGTTGGGGAAGGTAGCGCCCTCTCAGGCAAAGGGGAGGGGAATATGGTGAAGAACTCTGGGAAAGGAGCTGTGAGGGGAAACATTTGGAATGTAAATAAATAAAATAATTAATTAAAAAATGAATTGATTTAATATCAAATCATAAAGTTGAATATATTTACAGGTACCATGTAATCAAGAGTGTATATACATTATCTCACAAGCTTAAAAGTGTCAACATTATATCACTTTAAAGTCAATTCAACATATTGATTTCATTTACATTTTATTTAAAGAAAAACAAAGTTAGTAACAAATATGAAACATATCCAAATTTAATATATTAGCAACAAAAATAAAACCCTTAACATGATTAGGTTAAAATGTGTAACTATACAATTTGTGAACTTGACACTTTCAACATTAATTATATGGAATATTAATTAACTGCATCCATATTTTCTATTTTATTAGTTGTCTGTATTTTATTTTGCATCTGATTATATTTAGTGAAATAATTAAATTATCTATTCTTTTTACCTAAATTAGCTTTATTACTATGAAAATATTTTACATTAGCTTGCATTCTTAGTATTTTAAATTTAACTGCTATTCTTTGTATATTTAAAATGTATTATTGCATACAACTTATTAAATTTCATTATGTAATTCATATTTTAAAGTTTTACAATAAAGTATCTAAAACCTTATATCTATCTTTCCTCATAATGTTTTTCTGTTTATTGCCCTGCATTATTCTTGTGGTTGACGCTTAGTAAACCAAGTAACATATACTTAACTTTAGATATCTTTAATCAAGTAATTCATTTAAAATGCCAAATGCTTGTATTTTGGGATCATGAATCGTTTTTAAAATTTTGCTAAAAATTATTTTTATAACACTAAAAAAACCATTATGATTTACTTTCAAAGTATAGATTGGATTCCATCCCTATAGCACCTGTGAAAACATTTCCTTTTATTTCTTTGAATATAAGCAAACATTTCTGTTAATGTAAAACATCAATTGAAACGTTTTTATATGATTTGAGCCACCATAAACAATAAGATAACTTTTTCATTTTTATTTTGTTCATTCACATTTAACAATAACCTCTATACAAATTATCTTGGTATGTTTCCACTAAGAGGACTGTTCTTAAGAGGACTTGTGATGGTAGTTATGTTTAATTCCATTTCGATTAGTGAGAACATTTTTCTTGTGATAAGAATGTATAGCATAAACTCTAGATTCCATAAGACATGAAGAATGCCATATGTTTGTGATGAAAACTTTCTTAAGGGCATATTGTGAACCACACACTAAGCTAGATGTCAGAATCATTTTTAGTAAAATGCATAAACTGTGCTATGGAATTGATATCTTCAAAAATTTATATGTTAAAATGTATTATACCAATATGGTATAAGCAAATGTTAGCATTTTTGTATCGTGGTTAAATTATGAGAGTATATATGAGTGAGTTGTGACATCTAATGAACTCAGTCTTTTGCCTTTCCATCTTAATGCCACATGAAGATGCAGACTTTCCATATAGTGAGCAAACATTCAAAACATTCAGAAAAAAGAGAACAACCCTCAAGAGACACAGAAACTGATACCACCTTGGCCCTCAGCCTGCATAATTGTGAAGACTGGTTGTTATTAGTTATAAAACCTTCGATGTTTTGTTACAGATGTACAAACAGATTAAAACGTATTCATGTTATTTGACATCCGTGCAAAGTAAAAGAAAAAAGAAAACAGTGGATTGAAAAGTAATATAAAATGGGGCTGTAGAAATGAGTTAATTGGTAAAGTTCTTCTTGACATAGCATGAACAGCTAAGTTTGGATACATAGAACAAGCCAGGCATGGTAGCCCTAGTTTGTGACTATAGCACTGTGGTGTCGGGAGCAAAGCTGAAAGAAGCAGAAACAAGTTAGCTAGCCAGTCTAACCAATTAGTGAGCACTAAGTGTGTGCTCAAAATATGAAGTGGAAAGAGATCTTCATCTCTCCTTCTGCTCCTCCATATCCAATCCCTGTCTCATTCCAAGCTCTGTAGCAGAACACCTGCTGCAGACTATTCTCTTTGACTCTATCCTCAGTGGATCAGATCTTCTCCTCCAACTTATCTTGTTCCAACTCATCCATTATACCAGCCTCCAATATCAGCAAGCATTCCTCGAGAATATACAACCTGAGCAAGCCAGAGAAACAGGTAAGCTGATGGAAGGTCTTCAACACTCCCTCCTCTCACCAAATCCAGCCCCCAATGTTATGCCTAGTTCTTAAACAGAGAAGGTGTTACAGCCTTCCTTCTCTCACTGCCCACATCTGGATCCAACACTTTCCCCTCCTTGCTAAGCCACAAGACTCCTGCCAGGAAGTCAGGTAGGCAAATTATAGATGTTCACTTTTTCCATTCCTCCTGATCCAATCCCTGAGTCTCATCCCCAGTGTTATAGCAGAACTTCTTGGGGTGATCCCTCTTCGTGTACAACTTCCAATCCAAAGATACCAAACAACCCGATCCTGGTGGCACACTCTGATTTCCCTTTACTTATATCCCCCTAGATTCCTAGTTTATTTCCAATCCCAAGTGTCAGTTCCCCATACACAGAAACACATTTTACCTGGAACCCCAAGTGGTGACACCGATAAGGTCCACAGAAATTTCCCCGTGAGGCAAGTCAGCCACACACTTGCCTAAAATCCAGAGAGGAAACAGAAGCAAAGGAACAAAACACCAATCCAACAAAGATATATAAGTCCTGAAAGAGGAAATGAATAAACCCTTTAAGGAAATCCAGGGAAACACAAACAATGAAATGAAATGAAATGAATAAAACTGTTCAAGGTTTGAAGGGGGAAAAGGTCAATAAAGAAAACACAAAGTGAGAGAATTCTAGAAATGAAATATTTAACAATTTGAACATAAACTGCAGAGGTAAGCTTCACCAACTGAATACAAGAGATGAAAGAGAGAATCTCAGATATTTAAGATACAGTAGAAGAAATGGATACATCAGTCAAATAAAACATTAAATCTAAAATACTCCTGATACATAACATCCAGGAAATTTGGGACACTATGAAAAGACCTAGTTTAGGAATAATAGAAATAGATGAAGAAGATTCCCAGCTCAAAGGTGCAGGAAAAAAATATTTTCAACATAATCAAAGAATATTTTCCTAACCTAAAGTAGGAGATACTTATGACGGTACAAGAAGCATACAGAACATAAAACAATGGGCATAAATAGTCATTGGTTATTGATATCTATCAACACCAGTGGCCTCGATTCCCCAGTTTTAAAGGAAACAGACTAACAGATTGGATTTATCCTTCTGCTTCTTCAAAGAAAGACACGTCAGCATCAAAGATGGACATTATATCAGGGTAAACAGTTTAAGAAAGATGTTCCAAGCAAATGGACTTAAGAAGAAAGCTAGTATGGAAATTTTATGAAATTGATTTCAAGTCAAAACTTAATCAGAAAAGATAAGGAAGGACACTACATACTCATCAAATGAAAAATCCAGCAGAATGCTAATTTAATTCTTAACATTTATGCCCCAAACACGAGGGCATCAAAGTCCATCAAAGAAACACAAGTACAGCTTAAATCACATATTGATCTTCACACAGTGATAGTGGAAGACTTTAATATCCCACTCTTCCTAAAACATGGGTCATTCAAAAAAAATCTAGAGAAAGGGAATTGATCTACCTCAAGATCTGGATGGGAGGGGAGATGGTAAGGCAGTGGAAAGAACAGAGAAAGGGGAAAATGCAATCACAATATGTCTTCTGAGAAAATGGTTTTCAATAAAAGAAAAACTAAGTGTAAAATTTACTTAGATATCTAATATCACACAGAATTTCTAGTGAAGAAACAAATATTCAAGAGAATAATGTTTTTTAGAATCACTAAGTATTGTAGAAAGTGAAAGACTAAAATGAGCATCAGATTAGATAGGCAGTGTATTAGGCTTTGAAAATACATGGGAAAAGATAGGATTCTGAAAATGTTGGGAAACATTTCTTCTAATAGCAAATCTTTTCAATAAATGCTCTGATATCTCATCTCAGAGGACACTTCAATATAACGCAGACTTCACTCCCTTCAAAGACAACTAAGCTAACATCTTGGTCATTATTTAACTTTTATTTACATATTTTGAAGTAGAAATTTCTGGTTTCTTCAGTTGTGTCCTATGATTTTTTTTTTCTGGAAACTGTCTTATGTGAGGATGTTTTTGCTGAAGTAGACACATGGGAGGAAGTTTTGCTGAGAACAGATATGTGGTGATTTTCTGGAAGCATACTAGAAAAAAGGGGCATGTGATGTTTTGCTAGAGCAGACATGAGAGAACATGTGATGTTTGAAAAGGATATATATCCAAACAGACAGTGGATAACACTCTAGAGCATTAGTTCACCTTGCCACTCTTTGCTGGCCATTGTTTGTTATGACATCTTAGAGAGAGCACACCAAAGAACCTCTGTTGGTGTTCCAGTGGCTTTTCAGGCCAATTGGCAGAACCTCACAGTTTCTTCTGGATCAACCTCCTGTTACTTGCTCCACGGATCGAGTTGCTGTTGCTGATTCATGTGAACTGATTGGTGATATCCTGACAATGCAGATTTGATTTGCTCCAAAGAACTATTTCTAAACAGGTCTGCATCCTCCATTGCTCTATTAACCTTTCCTTTCCACTACCTCTGGTGGGTAGTGGGCTAGAAGGGAGGTTAAAGCATTTAAGAACCTTTATTAAAAGTAGGTTTTGAAAAATCTAAGCCTATATTATTATGCTTGGTTGAGGAAATTTAAAATAGACAAAGAAGACAGGGCCAAGCCTTTGTCAACCACAATGTTAGTTACCTTTATATTATATGCAAGCCTTCTCTCAGATGTCAATTATTAAAACATTTCTACTTGTTTGAAAAATAATAAAGTTGAGAATAATTAAAGACATGGAACGACAAGTCCACTCCCCACGGGACCCTAAGACCTCTGGTGAGTGGACCACAGTGCCTGCCCCAATCCAATCGCGCGGAACTCGAGACTGCGGTACATAGGGAAGCAGGCTACCCGGGCCTGATCTGGGGCACAAGTCCCTTCCGCTCGACTCGAGACTCGAGCCCCGGGCTACCTTGACAGCAGAGTCTTGCCCAACACCCGCAAGGGCCCACACGGGACTCCCCACGGGACCCTAAGACCTCTGGTGAGTGGAACACAGCGCCTACCCCAATCCAACCGCGTGGAACTTGAGACTGCGGTGCATAGGGAAGCAGGCTACCCGGGCTTGATCTGGGGCACAAACCCCTTCCACTCCACTCGAGCCCTGGCTACCTTGCCAGCTGAGTCGCCTGACACCCGCAAGGGCCCACACAGGATTCCACACGTGATCCTAAGACCTCTAGTGAGTGGAACACAACTTCTGCCAGGAGTCTGGTTCGAACACCAGATATCTGGGTACCTGCCTTGCAAGAAGAGAGCTTGCCTGCAGAGAATACTCTGCCCACTGAAACTAAGGAGAGTGCTACCCTCCAGGTCTGCTCATAGAGGCTAACAGAGTCACCTGAAGAACAAGCTCTTAACAGTGACAACTAAAACAGCTAGCTTCAGAGATTACCAGATGGCGAAAGGCAAACGTAAGAATCCTACTAACAGAAATCAAGACCACTCACCATCATCAGAACGCAGCACTCCCACCCCACCTAGTCCTGGGCACCCCAACACAACCGAAAATCTAGACCCAGATTTAAAAACATTTCTCATGATGATGATAGAGGACATCAAGAAGGACTTTCATAAGTCACTTAAAGATTTACAGGAGAGCACTGCTAAAGAGTTACAGGCTCTTAAAGAAAAGCAGGAAAACACAGCCAAACAGGTGATGGAAATGAACAAAACCATACTAGAACTAAAAGGGGAAGTAGACACAATAAAGAAAACCCAAAGCGAGGCAACGCTGGAGATAGAAACCCTAGGAAAGAGATCTGGAACCATAGATGCGAGCATCAGCAACAGAATACAAGAAATGGAAGAGAGAATCTCAGGTGCAGAAGATTCCATAGAGAACATCGACACAACAGTCAAAGAAAATACAAAATGCAAAAGGATCCTAACTCAAAACATCCAGGTAATCCAGGACACAATGAGAAGACCAAACCTACGGATAATAGGAATTGATGAGAATGAAGATTTTCAACTTAAAGGGCCAGCTAATATCTTCAACAAAATAATAGAAGAAAACTTCCCAAACATAAAAAAAGAGATGCCCATGATCATACAAGAAGCATACAGAACTCCAAATAGACTGGACCAGAAAAGAAATTCCTCCCGACACATAATAATCAGAACAACAAATGCACTAAATAAAGAGAGAATATTAAAAGCAGTAAGGGAGAAAGGTCAAGTAACATATAAAGGAAGGCCTATCAGAATTACACCAGACTTTTCACCAGAGACTATGAAAGCCAGAAGAGCCTGGACAGATGTTATACAGACACTAAGAGAACACAAATGCCAGCCCAGGCTACTATACCCGGCCAAACTCTCAATTACCATAGATGGAGAAACCAAAGTATTCCACGACAAAACCAAATTCTCACATTATCTCTCCACGAATCCAGCCCTTCAAAGGATAATAACAGAAAAGAAGCAATACAAGGACGGAAATCATGCCCTAGAACAACCAAGAAAGTAATCATTCAACAAACCAAAAAGAAGACAGCCACAAGAACAGAATGCCAACTCTAACAACAAAAATAAAAGGGAGCAACAATTACTTTTCCTTAATATCTCTTAATATCAATGGACTCAATTCCCCAATAAAAAGACATAGACTAACAGACTGGCTACACAAACAGGACCCAACATTCTGCTGCTTACAGGAAACCCATCTCAGGGAAAAAGACAGACACTACCTCAGAGTGAAAGGCTGGAAAACAATTTTCCAAGCAAATGGACTGAAGAAACAAGCTGGAGTAGCCATTTTAATATCGGATAAAATCGACTTCCAACCCAAAGTTATCAAAAAAGACAAGGAGGGACACTTCATACTCATCAAAGGTAAAATCCTCCAAGAGGAACTCTCAATTCTGAATATCTACGCACCAAATGCAAGGGCAGCCACATTCATTAGAGACACTTTAGTAAAGCTCAAAGCATACATTGCACCTCACACAATAATAGTGGGAGACTTCAACACACCACTTTCTTCAAAGGACAGATCGTGGAAACAGAAACTAAACAGGGACACAGTGAAACTAACAGAAGTTATGAAACAAATGGACCTGACAGATATCTACAGAACATTTTATCCTAAAACAAAAGGATATACCTTCTTCTCAGCACCTCACGGGACCTTCTCCAAAATTGACCATATAATTGGTCACAAAACAGGCCTCAATAGATACAAAAATATTGAAATTGTCCCATGTATCCTATCAGACCACCATGGCCTAAGACTGATCTTCAATAACAACATAAATAATGGAAAGCCAACATTCACGTGGAAACTGAATAACACTCTTCTCAATGATACCTTGGTCAAGGAAGGAATAAAGAAAGAAATTAAAGACTTTTTAGAGTTTAATGAAAATGAAGCCACAACGTACCCAAACCTATGGGACACAATGAAAGCATTTCTAAGAGGGAAACTCATAGCGCTGAGTGCCTCCAAGAAGAAACGGGAGACAGCACATGCTAGCAGCTTGACAACACATCTAAAAGCCCTAGAAAAAAAGGAAGCAAATTCACCCAAGAGGAGTAGACAGCAGGAAATAATCAAACTCAGGGGTGAAATCAACCAAGTGGAAACAAGAAGAACTATTCAAAGAATTAACCAAACGAGGAGTTGGTTCTTTGAGAAAATCAACAAGATAGATAAACCCTTAGCTAGACTCACTAAAGGGCACAGGGACAAAATCCTAATTAACAAAATCAGAAATGAAAAGGGAGACATAACAACAGATCCTGAAGAAATCCAAAACACCATCAGATCCTTCTACAAAAGGCTATACTCAACAAAACTGGAAAACCTGGACGAAATGGACAAATTTCTGGACAGATACCAGGTACCAAAGTTGAATCAGGATCAAGTTGACCATCTAAACAGTCCCATATCACCTAAAGAAATAGAAGCAGTTATTAATAGTCTCCCAACCAAAAAAAGCCCAGGACCAGATGGGTTTAGTGCAGAGTTCTATCAGACCTTCAAAGAAGATCTAATTCCAATTCTGCACAAACTATTTCACAAAATAGAAGTAGAAGGTACTCTACTCAACTCATTTTATGAAGCCACTATTACTCTGATACCTAAACCACAGAAAGATCCAACAAAGATAGAGAACTTCAGACCAATTTCTCTTATGAATATCGATGCAAAAATCCTCAATAAAATTCTCGCTAACCGAATCCAAGAACACATTAAAGCAATCATCCATCCTGACCAAGTAGGTTTTATTCCAGGGATGCAGGGATGGTTTAATATACGAAAATCCATCAATGTAATCCATTATATAAACAAACTCAAAGACAAAAACCACATGATCATCTCGTTAGATGCAGAAAAAGCATTTGACAAGATCCAACACCCATTCATGATAAAAGTTTTGGAAAGATCAGGAATTCAAGGCCCATACCTAAACATGATAAAAGCAATCTACAGCAAACCAGTAGCCAACATCAAAGTAAATGGAGAGAAGCTGGAAGCAATCCCACTAAAATCAGGGACTAGACAAGGCTGCCCACTTTCTCCCTACCTTTTCAACATAGTACTTGAAGTATTAGCCAGAGCAATTCGACAACAAAAGGAGATCAAGGGGATACAAATTGGAAAAGAGGAAGTCAAAATATCATTTTTGCAGATGATATGATAGTATATATAAGTGACCCTAAAAATTCTACCAGAGAACTCCTAAACCTGATAAACAGCTTCGGTGAAGTAGCTGGATATAAAATAAACTCAAACAAGTCAATGGCCTTTCTCTATACAAAGAATAAACAGGCTGAGAAAGAAATTAGGGAAACAACACCCTTCTCAATAGTCACAAATAATATAAAATATCTTGGCGTGACTCTAACTAAGGAGGTGAAAGATCTGTATGATAAAAACTTCAAATCTCTGAAGAAAGAAATTAAAGAAGATCTCAGAAGATGGAAAGATCTCCCATGCTCATGGATTGGCAGGATCAACATTGTAAAAATGGCTATCTTGCCAAAAGCAATCTACAGATTCAATGCAATCCCCATCAAAATTCCAACTCAATTCTTCAACGAATTGGAAGGAGCAATTTGCAAATTTGTCTGGAATAACAAAAAACCTAGGATAGCAAAAAGTCTTCTCAAGGATAAAAGAACTTCTGGCGGAATCACCATGCCAGACCTAAAGATTTACTACAGAGCAATTGTGATAAAAACTGCATGGTACTGGTATAGAGACAGACAAGTAGACCAATGGAATAGAATTGAAGATCCAGAAATGAACCCACACACCTATGGTCACTTGATCTTCGACAAGGGAGCTAAAACCATCAAGTGGAAGAAAGACAGCATTTTCAACAATTGGTGCTGGCACAACTGGTTGTTATCGTGTAGAAGAATGCGAATCGATCCATACTTATCTCTTTGTACTAAGGTCAAATCTAAGTGGATCAAGGAACTTCACATAAAACCAGAGACACTGAAACTTATAGAGGAGAAAGTGGGGAAAAGCCTTGAAGATATGGGCACAGGGGAAAAATTCCTGAACAGAACAGCAATGGCTTGTGCTGTAAGATCGAGAATCGACAAATGGGACCTAATGAAACTCCAAAGTTTCTGCAAGGCAAAAGACACCGTCAATAAGACAAAAAGACCACCAACAGATTGGGAAAGGATCTTTACCTATCCTAAATCAGATAGGGGACTAATATCCAACATATATAAAGAACTCAAGAAGGTGGACTTCAGAAAATCAAATAACCCCATTAAAAAATGGGGCTCAGAACTGAACAAAGAATTCTCACCTGAGGAATACCGAATGGCAGAGAAGCACTTGAAAAAATGTTCAACATCCTTAATCATCAGGGAAATGCAAATCAAAACAACCCTGAGATTCCACCTCACACCAGTCAGAATGGCTAAGATCAAAAATTCAGGTGACAGCAGATGCTGGCGAGGATGTGGAGAAAGAGGAACACTCCTCCATTGTTGGTGGGAGTGCAGGCTTGTACAACCACTCTGGAAATCAGTCTGGCGGTTCCTCAGAAAACTGGACATAGTACTACCGGAGGATCCAGCAATACCTCTCCTGGGCATATATCCAGAAGATGCCCCAACAGGTAAGAAGGACACATGCTCCACTATGTTCATAGCAGCCTTATTTATAATAGCCAGAAGCTGGAAAGAACCTAGATGCCCCTCAACAGAGGAATGGATACAGAAAATGTGGTACATCTACACAATGGAGTACTACTCAGCTATTAAAAAGAATGAATTTATGAAATTCCTAGCCAAATGGATGGACCTGGAGGGCATCATCCTGAGTGAGGTAACACATTCACAAAGAAACTCACACAATATGTATTCACTGATAAGTGGATATTAGCCCCAAACCTAGGATACCCAAGATATAAGATATAATTTGCTAAACACATGAAACTCAAGGAGAATGAAGACTGAAGTGTGGACACTATGCCCCTCCTTAGATTTGGGAACAAAACACCCATGGAAGGAGTTACAGAGACGGAGTTTGGAGCTGAGATGAAAGGATGGACCATGTAGAGACTGCCATAGCCAGGGATCCACCCCATAATCAGCATCCAAACGCTGACACCATTGCATACACTAGCAAGATTTTATTGAAAGGACGCAGATGTAGCTGTCTCTTGTGAGACTATGCCGGGGCCCAGCAAACACAGAAGTGGATGCTCACAGTCAGCTAATGGATGGATCATAGGGCTCCCAATGGAGGAGCTAGAGAAAGTAGCCAAGGAGCTAAAGGGATCTGCAACCCTATAGGTGGAACAACATTATGAGCTAACCAGTACCCCGGAGCTCTTGACTCTAGCTGCATATATATCAAAAGATGGCCTAGTCGGCCATCACTGGAAAGAGAGGCCCATTGGACTTGCAAACTTTATATGCCCCAGTACAGGGGAATACCAGGGCCAAAAAGGGGGAGTGGGTGGGCAGGGGAGTGGGGGTGGGTGGATATGGGGGACTTTTGGTATAGCATTGGAAATGTAAATGAGTTAAATACCTAATAAAAAATGGAAAAAAAAATAAAGACATATAACATCACCTTTTATCTTCTATATGCATGCACACACATAAATGTATGTATGCACACACATAAATGTATGTATGCACAAACACACACACACACACACACACATACACAAATATAGCAATCATCTAAAGTTGGTTCAGAGAAGTTTCCTAAGAAGGTAATAACTAACTTGATATTACCTAGCTAATTTTCTATGGAAAAGCATTTAATATTGTTATAAGCAAAGAAAGCAAGAAACACACATGCCTAATGAAATAAATGGAAGACAGTTTTCAGTGGTTTAAGTATGGAACATTAGGAAGGCAATGGTAAGGAAAGAATTGTACTGTGGAGGTAATTCATGAAAACAAAAATGTGCAATAAGTGGATCAGTTTAAGCAATTTTGACTAACAGTAAACCCACTGGTCTCAGGGACAGTGAGGGGATGCTTAGCAGGCAGATGAGAATTGGTTTTGATTGTAAGTATGCCTAAGTTTCAGTACAGGTATTTATTTTGGCTAATTCACCAGAAAGTCAGCCATTCATTTTCTTTGCATTAATGATGGAAATGCCCAGCTAAAGAAGCACAATCAAATAGAGTTATCTATCTATCTATCTATCTATCTATCTATCTATCTATCTATCTATCTATCTATCTATATCTATCTATCTATCTATCTATCTATCTATCTATCTATCTAATCTATCTATCCATTTATTTTTGTGGTGTGTACGTGTGCCATGAAGCACATATGGAGGTTTTGTCTTTCTACCATTTGGGTCCAATGCATCAAACATAGACAGTCAGATCTGACAAGAAGCACTTTTACCTACTGAGCCCTCTTGCAATCCCAGTACCAACAACCGAGCAGGATGGTTATATCTGCAAACTTATTATCAAGAGTCTAGACATATCTCTTTAAATAATCAATTTTACAAATAAACAATTAAAACACAAATGCAATCAATTATGGAAACTCTATAAGATGATAAAATATGTGCTGATTTACAGGTGTGACAATGGTCATCCATGAGAATGTCTCCATGCATGAAGAGAGACACTCAACTGTACAATGGTAATATGTTTAATAGTATGTCCTTTGACCAAGAAATGCAAAAGCCACAAACAAAAAGAGCACAGATAATAATCAATTGGTATAAACATTTAAACATTTATATATGTCAGAGCAATATCCATATTTTTAAAGCTCTTCCCTTATTCAAGTGGTAAATGAGTGTTGCTTGCTTATGTGTAGTGGCAACGAAGGGGAGAGGACTTAGAAATGTTTGTAAGATAAAATCACTAGGAACTGCCAAATGAATGAATGGATAAGAAGAATGAGGATGAAACTGAGGAACAAGATACATGGGGCCTTGTATATAGAAAAATATATATTGCTAAGCAATGCTTACAGAATGATTAAACCCTGCTTCCTAGTGCATATTCCATCTAGTGGGAGATTCCACCTCACCTCAATCAGTGCTTAGCTTCTGTTCTCACCCATCTCTCAGTGCCTCAGATGAGCCTCATCAGTTAAAGCCACCTTCCTGAATTCTAGGTTTCTTCCTGACTGCACAGTTATATTGCTCTTAGAAATCTCAAGCTCTGTCAGAGGTTCCCACATTCTTACACCGCTTACCTATACTGCCATTAAGTGACTTCATAATCTCATACTTGTTTGTCATAGAAATTCAGGCTGATAGTGCTCTGTCTTCTCACTTCTGTAATCAGCCAGATGTTCTCTGTCTCTCAACTGAGAACAGTCTATGTCACTAGATAGAAAAGACTTCCCAAATCTGATTCCTGACTTGCATTTTCCATACAACTGCAAGAATTATCCAATACCTACCACGGAGAGTTAAATAACACATGGTCAGAGTCCAGCATGCATACCCTACTACTTCTACCTAAATTGACAGGATAATCTCTGTTTCTGTGTTTTATTTTACTTAGCTACCCCCAGGAGGAAGCACATGCATTTTAATTTTCTCTGTCTTTTCTCCAGCCTAGCTTTTGTTGCATTTGTTAGTTGTCATTTGCAATCATCCTTCAGGCTCTTAGTGAATGTTTAGTATTACTACTTGCAATTGCAGTCAGAGGCACAATTCACAGAAGCCCACTCTCCTCTATTACAAAGGGTCTTTGAAGCAGCAGCAATCATATCCTCACTAAACTGCAGTCAGCTAAGCATATGTCTCTGCCTTTCTGACAAATTGGGGATGTCAAGCCTGCCTTATCTCTTTTTATTGTTCCATCATTCAATAACAGACATATATTAGATGCTTGATGGATACTTTTGTATTATCAGAACCTACATTATCTTTTCTCAATAGGCATGGTCATAATGCTTGATGTGTGTTATAATGAAATGTTGCATTAAACTCTTGGTGTTTATTAGTATTTCAATATTGAGGATGTACGGGTCATCATCAGGCTTGGGAAAACCATACTATTAAAATATCAAAACCTTTGTAAGACAAATTACTTATGTCTCAGCACATCTACTGAAACAGCACTGCCAAAGAAGGATTTAAAATTCTTATATTGCAAAGCAAAATACAAAAACTGAAGTTGTTGCTGGTAACATTAATTGTGGACTTACTTTTCAAATACAAAAAAAAATATTTTATGTAAATATCGCACTATTTAAAATTTGTAACACTTTCTAGTTTTAAATATTTATTTCCCTTAGCTCTAATGCTAAAATCTGACAAAATATAAGATATACTCTTCAGAAGTAGCATGATAATTATGTGTGTGTGCACGTGTGTGTGTATGTGTGTGTTTTAAAATGTGTCACCTTAGCAAGTAACCATTCAGTATCTAAAAATAGAAGCCCTAAAAATTGAGTGAATAAGAGATTAACAAGATTATAAAAATATCATACATAAGAAGAGTTGTTGCCCAAATTAAACATTTGAAATGTTTAAAGTATGAAAGGATTAGCCTTTGTGAGCCTTTCTAAATAATACTGTGGAGAATTCACCAAAATCTACTTTTTTTTTTTTTTTTTTGGAAACAGAGTTTCTCTGTGTAGCCCTGGCTGTCCTGGAACTCACTCTGTAGACCAGGCTGGCCTCAAACTCAGAAATCTGCCTGCCTCTGCCTCCCAAGTGCTGGGATTAAAGGTTTGTGCCACCACTGCCTGGAGAAATCTACCTTTTTTACTGGAAGAGTTCACACTCAAATACAGGGAATCTGCTCCACAGGATTCTGGACCATAAATTATCCTACTACATAAAGCAAAGGTTTTTGGTCTTGTTTGTTTGTATGTATGTTTTAAAAAAACAGTTCTAGAAGGGCTGTTCCTGATATTTCACAGAAGTAAACATTGATATAATTTTAAAGTTGCAGCTGTTTCTAGACTCAAATTGTAAACACAAGTTCACATCACTCTCATTGATTCATAATCTTCCACGATTCCTTCTAAGCCAGGAAATTTTGCTGGAATGTGAAACAGGAACAAGAAGAATTTAAAAGCATTTATGTATCTTCAAAGGTGTTGTAAAATCCTAAAACTACAAGTTAATTTTTATCATGAGCTATCAGAATAAAGGTTTTAAATTTTGTGTGGCAATATTGTAGTCAAAAATCATAAAAGTTATAAAACCAACCTTGCAATCGATAAGGACAGAGTAGCAATAGTACTATTTATTGGATTATTATGTACTACACAGTAGTACAAGAAGTTTATTTGTAATGTATTTTGTTAAAAATTTGGGATTGGAGATACTGAAGTTAAATGAAATTCCCTTAAGTGTGGTAGGACTTAAGTGGATGTGGTTCATCTAAGGTTTTCATTGTAAACTAAATGTAGACCAAGTACAATGAGTACAAATCAAATGCTTGATTGAAATCATGGAGTGGAAAAACCTAACTGCATAAAACTAAAATGTAAATAGCACAGAAGCTATGAAAGGGTCTCCTTTCAAATTCTAATTCTTTCAACAGCAAACATACCTTGTTAGTTTCTATATCATTTCATATATTCTGTATATTTAAGAATTTATGAGGGCTCATTCCTTTTACAAAAGTACAAAGTAAGGAACATAAATTGTTTAAAGTAGTATACTGCAATATATACAACATTTTTGCAGATTGTCACAACCAATATCTACTTTCATTTATTTTAGTGAGTATGTAGTATTCTTAATGTCAGTGAAGCATTATTTAGCCAACCAGTGTCTTGCCAAATGACAGTTTTTGGGTTGCAGGAATTTGATGTGATAAATGATGCTTTGATGGTTTTGCATTGATGTTCATAAGGGAAATTCCTCTGAAGTTCTCTATCTTTGTTGGATCTTTCTGTGGTTTATGTATCAGAGTAATTGTGGCTTCATAGAATGAGTTGGGTAGAGTACCTTCTGCTTCTAGTTTGTGGAATAGTTTGTGAAGAACTGGAATTAGATCTTCGTTGAAGCTCTGATAGAACTCTGCACTAAACCCATCTGGTCCTGAGCTTTTTTGGGGGTTGGAAGTCGATTTTATTCGATATTAGAATGGCCACTCCAGCTTGTTTCTTCAGACCATTTGCTTGGAAAATTGTTTTCCAGCCTTTCACTCTGAGGTAGTGTCTGTCTTTTTACCTGAGATGGGTTTCCTGTAAGCAGCAAAAGGTTGGGTCCTGTTTGTGTAGCCAGTCTGTTAGTCTATGTCTTTTTATTGGGGAATTGAGTCCATTGATATTAAGAGATATTAAGGAAAAGTAATTGTTGCTTCCTATTACTTTTGTTGTTAGCGTTGGCATTCTGTTCTTGTGGCTGTCTTCTTTTATATTTGTTGAAGGATTACTTTCTTGCTTTTTCTAGGGCGTGGTTTCCGTCCTTATATTTTTTTTCTGTTATTTTCCTTTGAAGGGGTGCATTCATGGAAAGATATTGTGTGAATTTGTTTTTGTCATGGAGTACTTTGGTTTTTCCATTTATGGTAATAGAAAGTTTGGCTGTGTATAGTAGCCTGGGCTGGCATTTGTGTTCTCTTAATGTCTATATAACATCTGTCCAGGATTTTCTGGCTTTCATAGTCTCTGGTGAAAAGTCTGGTGTAATTCTAATAGGCCTGCCTTTATATGTTACTTGACCTTTTTTCCTTACTGCTTTTAATATTCTATCTTTATTTAGTACATTTGTTGTTCTGATTATTATGTGTTAGGAGGAATTTCTTTTCTGGTCCAGTTTATTTGGAGTTCTTCAGGCTTCTTGTATGTTCATGGGCATTTCTTTCTTTAGGTTTGAGAAGTTTTTTTCTATAATTTTGTTGAAGATATTTGCTGGCCCTTTAAGTTAAAAAATCTTCATTCTCATCTACTCCTATTATCCATAGGCTTGGTCTTCTCATTGTGTCCTGGATTTCCTGGGTGTTTTGAGTTAGGATCTTTTTGCATTTTGCATTTTCTTTGATTGTTGTGCAGTGTTCTGTATGGAATCTTCTGCACCTGAGATTATCTCTTCCATCTCTTGTATTCTGTTGCTGATGCTTGCATCTATGGTTCCAGATTTCTTTCCTAAGTTTTCTATCTCCAGTGTTGCCTCACTTTGGGTTTTCTTTATTGTGTCTACTTCCCTTTTTAGGTCTTGTATGGTTTTGTTCATTTCCATCACCTGTTTGGATGTGTTTTCCTGTTTTTCTTTAAGGACTTCTACCTGTTTGGTTGTGTTTTCCTGTTTTTCTCTAAGGACTTGTTCATCTTTAGCAGTGTTCTCCTGTATTTCTTTAAGTGAGTTATTAAAGTCTTTCTTGATATCCTCTACCAACATCATGAGATATGCTTTTAAATCTGGGTCTAGCCTTTCGGGTGTGTTGGGGTATCCAGGACTGGCTGGGATCGGAGTGCTGGGTTCTATTGATGCTGAGTGGTCTTGGTTTCTGTTAGTAAGATTCTTATGTTTGCCTTTAGCCATCTGGTAATCTCTGGAGTTAGTTTTTATAGTTGTCTCTGGTGGAGCTTGTTCCTCCAGTGATTCTGTTAGCCTCTATCAGCAGACCTGGGAGACTAGCTCTCTCCTGAGTTCCAGTGGTCAGAGTACTCTCTGTTGGCAAGCTTTCCTTTTGCAGGGAAGATGCACAGATATCTGGCGTTTGGACCTGCCTCCTGGCAGAAGATGAAGGTCTGAAACAGGGCCTGTCCCAGAAGCTGTGTAGCTTCTGTAGTCGGAACTCTCACCTACACAGTCTTTTCTCTGATTGATCCTGGACCAGAGATGGCTCCCCTAGTTGCTCTGGCAAAGACCTCCCGAGTGGGGTAGACACTTCTCCCCTGGCACGGAAGGTGCCTGGATGTCTGGAGCCTGAAATGGGGTCTGCTCCAGAAGCTGTGTGGCTTCTGCCTGTCCCAGAAGCTGTTAGCTTCTGTAGTCCACACTCTCACCTGCGCAGACTAGTCTCTAAGGGTTTTGGGAACCAAGATAAGGTAAAATATTTTTAAATATGAAATTTATCTCAGCAAAAGACAATCTACTATTCCAGAATTTGTGCTCAAACATTGTGAAAGTATATATTATATTAGACAAAAGTCAATTTACTATTTTGGGGACAAATAAAATCTATGATGGTGTCTATTGATGTGCAAACCTATATAAAGGAGTACCCAAGAGTCTTTTACAATGAATAATCAAGAGTGAATTTTAAGAATCATGCTAGACTAATATGTACAACCTATAAAAATTTATTGAAGGACATAAACAGTGACCAGAATAAATTGAGTAATAACTTCATTCTGGAAGATAGAAGTGAGTGCTTTCATGGTATCAATTTCCATTAAATTTTGTATCACTGTACATAGACACAAATGCCAGCAAAGTATTTGTGTAATTTAGTACAACAATAGTTAACTGTGGGGAGCGGGTGTGGCGGCAGTCCCAAAGGCGCCAGGGACTGCAGCTAAGTCATATGACTTGCACCTGACTTCCTCATATAAGACACAAACATCTTGAGTGCTGCGCAGGTGTACCAGGATACAGGTGAATCCAATTTGGTGGAGATTTGCCCCTGCTGCCCTGATGACCTGAAGCCTCATGACTGGCGAGGGGGCATGGCCTACGGTGCGTGGATGAGAGAGAGTATAAAAGGAGTGAGAGGCCCAGGGTTCGGGGGAGATATAAACAAGAAGAATCAGGACTGAATAAACTGCTGTTAGAAGGACTGGTGGTCGAGTCGTTCTTGCTGGTCGAGAGCGGGCGCGACAGTTAACTTATTTTAAACATAAAATAAGGTGGTAACTTGTGCTACAAAAATTAGAGTGGCATGTGCATGGTTTTGAAACCCGAGAGAAATAGTTTTCATAATGTTTACTATCAAGAAGTGAAAGGCTTGTATGCTTTTAAAAAGAGATAAGTTTTAACCTGATTCAAATGGAGCAATCCATTAATAGTTATATTTTACGATTTTACATAGCAGATAAAATAAAATTTTAATATTAATTTGAAGCATAAATTATGTGATAACATGTAATGTCAATAATTTAAAGATAAAGAAATTGAATGACAGCACATTGGTGAAAAAAATGCAGAAAATACTATCAAAATCAATTGACATCTTAGAAGTCTGTAAAAACACAAAGAAACATTGAGATAGATGCAAGAATTTAGTACGATATTTTATAAATGGCTGTTATTTATATACATAGACAAGAAAGAAACAGAAAACAAAATTTCCTAAAATATTTTATTCATTTAATTTGCTGTCTAGTTCCTATATATTCCTAGTAATTTATTAAATCAATATCTCTCTGTCCTCCTCCCTGTGTGTGTGTTTGTATCTCTTAGATTTCATAGAATAAGTTATAAACTATTAGTTATTTATCTTGATAGTGTTAGAAATTTCAGGAGTAACAATACAAATGACAAAAATGTTCAACACCACTAATCATCAAGGAAATATAAATCTATATACACTATGGAAGTAAGTTATAGCCACTCTCTCACAGCTGATCAGAAAATATAAGATGAAAAAAAGAAGAACCGGAATAAAAGAGAACTTGTTTATAATGTTGATGGAGACATTTATTTGTATAGTCAGTATGGAAAGCCTCAACACATAATAAATAGAACTGGCAGATGATCAGCACTTACCTTAGTGAGCTCATATCCAAAGAAAACAAATCTATATGTCGTACACATCTACTCTTCAGTGTTTATTGTATATCTACCTACAGTAGTCATAATGTAGAGTCAACCTAGGAATTCACCAACAAATAAATAAATAAAACATGGTAAATATATGCAAAAGAATATAATTAAGCCACAATTTTTTGGATAAACAGATGTATCCAGAGGCCATGATATGTTGATTAAAATTAATTAAACACAGAAGAAAAATGTTGAAGATTGTCATTTATAAATGAAGCCAGAAAAACTGTTGTCATAAATTAAAGGGTAGAATGGTTGATAGTGAGTACCGAAGAGATGTTGGGCAAGGGTGCAAAATTTCCATTATGTAGAAAAAAAAACACGTTTAAGAAATCAATTGTAAAATATAATGACTATAATCAATAGAATTATTTTATTGAAAATATCTACTAATTGATTTAAATGTCCCTATGAAGAATTGTATGTAGCAAATATGTTAACTACTGATCATAGATGTGCATATACATCTCCTTATGTATACACAGAGGGAGAGCTGAACAGCATTGTTTATGATGTGGAAAAAAGTGAAAATAAGATTAAGAATTTCTGTGATGTGGTCTACTAAAAAGCTTTTCTCCCTTAGATGAAGTAACAACACACTATTATACAATCTGGAATTTTACAGTATGAAAATATAATAAGGCTATGCACATATTTCAAAGAAGATTTCAAAAAGGCAGATGGGCCACATTGTGTGCACATGTATGTATCAGCATGTGTTCTTAAACATTCATAAAAATTTCTAGAAGGAAAATCACTCTATTTGATAGTAAATCTGTAAATGGAAAGGTGAGATGTAGAGACAAGAATTTTCTGTTCTCTTCTATCCTTGTAATTCTTTTCAAACTGAAACAATTAGCACATTTAATTATACTATTAAAAGATATTTAGCTAGTGGTGGCTGCTTAGTATTATTGGAATCCAAATATAGCAAAGATTAGAAGACTAAACAGATATTTTGGACATTGCGTAAATCAAATAAGATCACTCTTCTTGAAGACAACAGTTTATTTTTGAGTAGAGAGGTCAGATGTAAGGCACAGATCTCTAATGGGAATTTCAGTTATTTGTTTAACCTGACTATTCAGAGCCACAGAAAAGCAGCTGGATTGCTTCTCAAAGGCATAGAGAAAGATCAGTGACACTCCTTCCCCATATGCCCAAAAGCAGGGGCCACAGGAGGATACCCCAGGGCATCCAGTGTCTGGAAGCTTTTGTGTTCAGCTGCAGGAATGCATGCTATGACTTCATTATTTTTGGTCTGAAAGAGCAGAGAGAGTCATCAAAATGCCTGAGTAGAGGGAACATTTTATTGAACCATCTCCTGAGCTAAATTAATTGAGCAATGAAACATGACAGTTCAATAGGTGAGATTATCAAAGGAAAACTGCCCCCCCCCTGCCCCAGGCAGAGGCCACAGATGGGTGCCTGAGCATTTCTGAGAACAGTGATTGCTTCATGATAAAAATATAATTAACCCCTATTGTTACATTGCCATTTAATGAGTCCTATCCAGCACCTCAATATGATAAATAGGAAGGGATAGTGTCTGAGAGGTTTGACAGTAACATCTGATGCTAAACCACATAAAGTTACATGGCTTTAAAGAGATACTGTTTTTTTGTATGAATACATCAATGGAATCTTTCAATTGGTTCTTTCATTGGAACTTTTATCTAACACAGAACTTGCAGCTTGTCGTACCTGATTTCAAAAGACTCAAATAAATTAATTTCAGAAAAAAATAAAATAAAAGGTTATTTTGTGAGAAAACTATAAACTATTAAATGTCTACTGATTTATTCAATCGTTTCTTTATAAACCAAGCAAAAACATTTAATGCATATTAAGAATTCTGGAGCCTCAGCAGCAGCGGTCGCCATCTTGGTTCCGGGACTCAGCAGAACTTAGGAAATTAGTCTGAACAGGTTAGAGGGTGCGCCAGAGAACCGGACAGCTTCTGGGACGGGCAGAAGCACAGAGCCGCTGAGGCAGCAGCCTGGGCGGGCCGCAGACAACCGGCCACCATCCGGACCAGAGGACAGGTGTCCGCCTGGCTTGGGAGGCGACCTCAGCCTCAGCAGCAGTGGTCGCCATCTGGGTTCCGGGACTCCGCGGGACCTAGGAAATTAGTCTGAACAGGTTAGAGGGTGCACCAGAGAACCGGACAGCTTCTGGGACGGGCGGAAGCACAGAGCCGCTGAGGCAGCAGCCTGGGCGGGCCGCAGATAACCGGCCACCATCCGGACCAGAGGACAGGTGTCCGCCTGGCTCGGGAGACGGCCTCGGCCTCAGGAGCAGCGGTCACCATCTTGGTTCCAGGACTCCCTGGAACTTAGGATTTTAGTCTGCACAGGTGAGAGTCTGCACCACAGAAGCTGACAGCTTCTGGGAACTGCCAAAGCAACACAGCTTCTGAGAGAGGCCCTGTTTTGGGCCTTCTTCTTTGACCAGGAGGAGGTCCAAAAACAAGATATCTGCGCACCTTCCCTGTAAGAGAGCTTGCCAGCAGAGAGTGCTCTGAGCACTGAAACTCAGAGGAGAGAATCTGTCTCCCAGGTCTGCTGAGAGACGGTAACAGAATCACCAGAAGAACAATCTCTAAACAGAGTCAACTATAACTACTAACTCCAGAGATTACCAGATGGCGAAAGGTAAACGTAGGAATCCTACTAACAGGAACCAAGACCACTCACCATCATCAGAACCCAGTACTCCCACTTCGCCCAGTCCAGGGCACCCCAACACACCCGAAAACCTAGACCTAGATTTAAAAGCATATCTCATGATGATGGTAGAGGACATCAAGAAGGACTTTAATAAATCACTTAAAGAAATACAGGAGAACACTGCTAAAGAGTTACAAGTCCTTAAAGAAAAACAGGAAAACACAATCAAACAGGTAGAAGTCCTTACAGAAAAAGAGGAAAAAACATACAAACAGGTGATGGAAATGAACAAAACCATACTAGACCTAAAAAGGGAAGTAGAAACAATAAAGAAAACTCAAAGTGAGGCAACACTGGAGATAGAAACCCTAGGAAAGAAATCTGGAACCATAGATTTGAGCATCAGCAACAGAATACAAGAGATGGAAGAGAGAATCTCAGGTGCAGAAGATTCCATAGAGAACATCGGCACAACAATCAAAGAAAATGGAAAATGCAAAAAGATCCTAACTCAAAATATCCAGGAAATCCAGGACACAATGAGAAGACCAAACCTATGGATAATAGGAGTGGATGAGAATGAAGATTTTCAACTCAAAGGACCAGCAAACATCTTCAACAAAATTATTGAAGAAAACTTCCCAAATATAAAGAAAGAGATACCTATGAACATACAAGAAGCCTACAGAACTCCAAATAGACTGGACCAGAAAAGAAATTCCTCCCGACACATAATAATCAGAACAACAAATGCACTAAATAAAGATAGAATACTAAAAGCGGTAAGGGAAAAAGGTCAAGTAACATAAAAAGGCAAGCCTATCAGAATTACACCAGATTTTTCACCAGAGACTATGAAAGCCAGAAGAGCCTGGACAGATGTTATACAGACACTAAAAGAACACAAATTCCAGCCCAGGCTACTATACCCAGCCAAACTCTCAATTACCATAGATGGAGAAACCAAAGTATTCCACGACAAAACCAAATTCTCACATTATCTCTCCACGAATCCAGCCCTTCAAAGGGTAATAACAGAAAAAAACCAATACAAGAACGGGAACAATGCCCTAGAAAAAACAAGAAGGTAATCCCTCAACAAACCTAAAAGAAGACAGCCACAAGAACAGAATGCCAACTTTAACAACAAAAATAACAGGAAGCAACAATTACTTTTCCTTAATATCTCTTAACATCAATGGTCTCAACTCCCCAATAAAAAGACATAGACTAACAAACTGGCTACACAAACAAGACCCAACATTTTGCTGTTTACAGGAGACACATCTCAGAGAAAAAGATAGACACTACCTCAGAATAAAAGGCTGGAAAACAATTTTCCAAGCAAATGGTATGAAGAAACAAGCTGGAGTAGCCATCCTAATATCTGATAAGATTGACTTCCAACCCAAAGTCATCAAAAAAGACAAGGAGGGGCACTTTGTTCTCATCAAAGGTAAAATCCTCCAAGAGGAACTCTCAATTCTGAATATCTATGCGCCAAATACAAGGGCAGCCACATTCATTAAAGAAACTTTAGTAAAGCTCAAAGCACACATTGCACCTCACACAATAATAGTGGGAGACTTCAACACACCACTTTCACCAATGGACAGATCATGGAAACAGAAACTAAACAGGGACACACTGAAACTAACAGAAGTGATGAAACAAATGGATCTGACAGATATCTACAGAACATTTTATCCTAAAACAAAAGGATATACCTTCTTCTCAGCACCTCATGGTACCTTCTCCAAAATTGACCACATAATAGGTCACAAAACAGGCCTCAACAGATTCAAAAATATTGAAATTGTCCCATGTATCCTATCAGATCACCATGCACTAAGGCTGATCTTCAATAACAAAAAAAATAACAGAAAGCCAACACTCACGTGGAAACTGAACAACACTCTTCTCAATGATACCTTGGTCAAGGAAGGAATAAAGAAAGAAATTAAAGACTTTTTAGACTTTAATGAAAATGAAGCCACAACGTACCCAAACCTTTGGGACACAATGAAAGCATTTCTAAGAGGGAAACTCATAGCTCTGAGTGCCTCCATGAAGAAACGGGAGAGAGCACATACTAGCAGCTTGACAACACATCTAAAAGCTCTAGAAAAAAAGGAAGCAAATTCACCCAAGAGGAGTAGACGGCAGGAAATAATCAAACTCAGGGGTGAAATCAACCAAGGGGAAACAAGAAGAACTATTCAAAGAATTAACCAAACGAGGAGTTGGTTCTTTGAGAAAATCAACAAGATAGATAAACCCTTAGCTAGACTCACTAGAGGGCACAGAGACAAAATCCTAATTAACAAAATCAGAACTGAAAAGGGAGACATAACAACAGATCCTGAAGAAATCCAAAACACCATCAGATCCTTCTACAAAAGGCTATACTCAACAAAACTGGAAAACCTGGACAAAATGGACAAATTTCTGGACAGATACCAGGTACCAAAGTTGAATCAGGATCAAGTTGACCTTCTAAACAGTCCCATATCCCCTAAAGAAATAGAAGCAGTTATAAATAGTCTCCCAGCCAAAAAAAGCCCAGGACCAGACGGGTTTAGTGCAGAGTTCTATCAGACCTTCAAAGAAGATCTAATTCCAGTTCTGCACAAACTTTTTCACAAGATAGAAGTAGAAAGTACTCTACCCAACTCATTTTATGAAGCCACTATTACTCTGATACCTAAACCACAGAAAGATCCAACAAAGATAGAGAACTTCAGACCAATTTCTCTTATGAATATCGATGCAAAAATCCTCAATAAAATTCTCGCTAACCGAATCCAAGATCACATTAAAGCAATCATCCATCCTGACCAAGTAGGTTTTATTCCAGGAATGCAGGGATGGTTTAATATACGAAAATTCATCAATGTAATCCACTATAAAACAAACTCAAAGACAAAAACCACATGATCATCTCTTGGATGCAGAAAAAGCATTTGACAAGATCCAACACCCATTCATGATAAAAGTTCTAGAAAGATCAGGAATTCAAGGCCCATACCTAAACATGATAAAAGCAATCTACAGCAAACCAGTAGCCAACATCAAAGTAAATGGAGAGAAGCTGGAAGCAATCCCACTAAAATCAGGGACTAGACAAGGCTGCCCACTTTCTCCCTACCTTTTCAACATAGTACTTGAAGTATTAGCCAGAGCAATTCGACAACAAAAGGAGATCAAGGGGATACAAATTGGAAAGGAGGAAGTCAAAATATCACTTTTTGCAGATGATATGATAGTATATATAAGTGACCCTAAAAATTCCACCAGAGAACTCCTAAACCTGATAAACAGCTTCGGTGAAGTAGCTGGATATAAAATTAACTCAAACAAGTCAATGGCCTTTCTCTACACAAAGAATAAACAGGCTGAGAAAGAAATTAGGGAAACAACACCCTTCTCAATAGTCACAAATAATATAAAATATCTCGGCGTGACTCTAACTAAGGAAGTGAAAGATCTGTATGATAAAAACTTCAAGTCTCTGAAGAAAGAAATTAAAGAAGATCTCAGAAGATGGAAAGATCTCCCATGCTCATGGATTGGCAGGATCAATATTGTAAAAATGGCTATCTTGCCAAAAGCAATCTACAGATTCAATGCAATCCCCATCAAAATTCCAACTCAATTCTTCAATGAATTAGAAGGAGCAATTTGCAAATTCATCTGGAATAACAAAAAACCTAGGATAGCAAAAACTCTTCTCAAGGATAAAAGAACCTCTGGTGGAATCACCATGCCGGACCTAAAGCTTTACTACAGAGCAATTGTGGTAAAAACTGCATGGTACTGGTATAGAGACAGACAAGTAGACCAATGGAATAGAATTGAAGACCCAGAAATGAACCCACACACCTATGGTCACTTGATCTTCGACAAGGGAGCTAAAACCATCCAGTGGAAGAAAGACAGCATTTTCAACAAATGGTGCTGGCACAACTGGTTGTTATCATGTAGAAGAATGCGAATCGATCCATACTTATCTCCTTGTACTAAGGTCAAATCTAAATGGATCAAAGAACTTCACATAAAACCAGAGACACTGAAACTTATAGAGGAGAAAGTGGGGAAAAGCCTTGAAGATATGGGCACAGGGGAAAAATTCCTGAACAGAACAGCAATGGCTTGTGCTGTAAGATCGAGAATTGACAAATGGGACCTAATGAAACTCCAAAGTTTCTGCAAGGCAAAAGACACCGTCAATAAGACAAAGAGACCACCAACAGATTGGGAAAGGATCTTTACCTATCCTAAATCAGATAGGGGACTAATATCCAACATATATAAAGAACTCAAGAAGGTGGACTTCAGAAAATCAAACAACCCCATTAAAAAATGGGGCTCAGAACTGAACAAAGAATTCTCACCTGAGGAATACCGAATGGCAGAGAAGCACCTGAAAAAATGTTCAACATCCTTAATCATCAGGGAAATGCAAATCAAAACAACCCTAAGATTCCACCTCACACCAGTCAGAATGTCTAAGATCAAAAATTCAGGTGACAGCAGATGCTGGCGAGGATGTGGAGAAAGAGGAACACTCCTCCATTGTTGGTGGGAGTGCAGGCTTGTACAACCACTCTGGAAATCCGTCTGGCGGTTCCTCAGAAAATTGGACATAGTACTACCGGAGGATCCAGCAATACCTCTCCTGGGCATATATCCAGAAGATGCCCCAACTGGTAAGAAGGACACATGCTCCACTATGTTCATAGCAGCATTATTTATAATAGCCAGAAGCTGGAAAGAACCCAGATGCCCCTCAACAGAGGAATGGATACAGAAAATGTGGTACACCTACACAATGGAGTACTACTCAGCTATTAAAAAGAATGAATTTATGAAATTCCTAGCCAAATGGATGGACCTGGAGGGCATCATCCTGAGTGAGGTAACACATTCACAAAGGAACTCACACAATATGTACTCACTGATAAGTGGATATTAGCCCAAAACCTAGGATACCCAAGATATAAGATACAATTTCCTAAACACATGAAACTCAAGAAAAATGAAGACTGAAGTGTGGACACTATGCCCCTCCTTAGAAGTGGGAACAAAACACCCTTGGAAGGAGTTACAGAGACAAAGTTTGGAGCTGAGATTAAAGGTTGGACCATGTAGAGACTGCCTTATCCAGGGATCCACCCCATAATCAGCATCCAAACGCTGACACCATTTCATACACTAGCAAGATTTTATCGAAAGGACCCAGATGTAGCTGTCTCTTGTGAGACTATGCCGGGGCCTAGCAAACACAGAAGTGGATGCCCACAGTCAGCTAATGGATGGATCACAGGGCTCCCAATGGAGGAGCTAGAGAAAGTACCCAAGGAGCTAAAGGGATCTGCAACCCTATAGGTGGATCAACATTATGAACTAACCAGTACCCCGGAGCTCTTGACTCTAGCTGCATATGTATCAAAAGATGGCCTAGTCGGCCATCACTGGAAAGAGAGGCCCATTGGACACACAAACTTTATATGCCCCAGAACAGGGGAACGCCAGGGCCAAAAAGGGGGAGTGGGCGGGTAGGGGAGTGGGGGTGGGTGGGTATGGGGGACTTTTGGTATAGCATTGGAAATGTAAATGAGCTAAATACCTAATAAAAAATGGAAAGAAAAAAAAAATAAAAAAATAAAAAAAAAAAGAATTCTGATAAAATGATAGGAATCATTACATAAAGGTATCAGTTCTTTTTTCATACACAACTTTAATTTGAATGTTTAACAGTTAAACTATCTAATTAAACAATTAATTAGGATGCCTTAGATGGAAAAAAAATAAAACTTGGGCTCAAACTAGGTTAAACCATAAGAGTACTTATTTGTTGGTACGCCTGGAAATCCAGTGGCTGATTAGTCATCAGGGTTGATTTAATCCCATTCTTCCAATGCTACTTGTGTGAGTCTGTCTATCTATATTGTACAGTCTAATCTTTGGTAATAAGTTTGGTGTTGCTATTGTTGTTGTTGTTGTTGTTTTATGCAGCACTATACAACACACAGTCACTGGAGAAAATACCTCCTTTTTATGTTACATTGGTTCAGAATAAATCACAATGCCATTATTGAATGATTATTCTTAGGATCAATAAATAATTCTTAGAATTCTTGGATCTTTTATGATAACAGGAATAGGATTTGTTTCTTCTGGGGTTTCTTAGATTGGATAAGTGTGGAGAACAAATATAAATATTCATACTAAAGGAGGAAGGAGTGATCATGTCACTTCTTAATTATTAAACTACAATTTGTAACATTTAATTAATCCTAAATTATTTTGAATTTATCCTTACACATGCATATATAACGATCTTCAACTTGTTGTGCTTTAGTAGGCAATACATTTCCAAAATTCATTAGTTTCTAAATCAAAAATATATTTATAATATAGTTCCAAGACTTTGGCACACTAATATCAGCAAAACATTCTTGATTTAGAGATTTGTGAGTTCTTGACCTTGTTGGAGCTGTAAGATTTCATTTTCAACACTTATGTGCTGAGACTAACATTTGACACAGTAGAAATATATAGTTCTATATAGCTCATCTCCCATAAAAGGCTCAAAACCCTCTGTGAAGTTCACAAGTCATTGAAATGAGCCTTACTGTGTTTTCAATCAATGCATGACTTTCCAGTATTCTTTGCTTTACATGAACTACAAAAACCCAACTTTTAATAATCCCTCTCAATTAAATTTAAGCAATTAATATATAACAAACCAAAGAAAACATGTCTAATATCTGCCATTCATTATGAAAATTTACTTGACTATATATACAGTCTAGCATTGCCAGTACAATAAGAAAGTTCTCAAAGTGTTCCCTCTGTGTAAAAAAAATAATAATTTTATTTTTTCAAGACTTATTTATTTCATTTTTATGTGTATAAGTGTTTTTGCTTGCATGCATGTCTGTACAACACATACATGTCTGGTGCCCAGCAAGGTAAAAAGAGGGACTTAGATCTCCCTGTAATTGGAGTTCCAGGTTTCTATGGGCTACCATATGGGTGTAGGGAATCAAGCCTTGGTCCTTTTCAAGATCAAGAACTCTTAATCACTGTTGGCATGCATTTTCATCCAGTACTCCTGGCTTAACACTTTCTAAACTCTATATTTCATCTCTGCTACGCCATTATTTCCTGGCAGCCCCGCCCACCATAGTGCATCATTCCCTTTCCACCTACATTGCTGGATGATTTCTCTCCTGTAGCTCTTAATTCTGAGCCTTCTTTCTCGGAGTCATAGTGATTTCTCTTCCCCCTTCCTCTCAGTCTCTTGCCCATGCATTGCCCTGTCTCCCTACTCAGTCAATGGCTGTATGGCAATTCATAATCAACAAAAGCCAGCTGGGGCAGGCAAGTGTGGCTTATGGGGAGCCAAAATAAGACAAGGTATTAGAACTAATTTCCAACAATTAGGAGATATAATTGGCTTAGACCATTCTTAAAAGTAACTACAGGAGAATTAAAGCCAGTATTTGATATCTTAAATGGAGATTCTGATCCTTTATCTCCATGGTCTATAACTGAGGAAGGATATCAAGTATTATTGATAGTCAAAAAGGCTAAACAAAAAAATAATTCATTATGTTGACTAAGCTAGGCCATGGGGAGATTATATTTATACCCACTTCACATTTACCTACTGTGTTATTGTGGCAGAATGGACCCTTACTCTGGGTACATCAACCAGTCTCTTCTGCTAAAGTAATCACTCCTTACTGTGAAATGGTCACCATGTTAGTGCAACTATCCAGGAAATAATCACTCTAATATTTTGAAAAGGATACCAATGAAATCCTTGTACCTTCTACTAAATTGCAAATTGATTAGCTCAATTAAAATACAAATGTTTGTCCTATAGTATTTGCCAAGTTTTCAGGAAAAAAAATGATAATCATTATAAGGATAACTTGCCATAAGTTGTTACAATTTGCTAGTATTCATGAGTTTGTATTTGCCCATAATTTAAGTATTATGCCTATAAAACAAGCTGCTTTAGTCTTTACTAATGGATCTTCTAATGGAAAAGCTGCCTAGATATTTGGATTCAAAGAAAGGTAATGCTGCATTTTAAACCTACATATGCTCAGGTCATTGAATAAAAAGCTGTTGCAGTTGTGTTCAAACTTTTATAACACTGTCCTCTTAATTTATATACAGATACTTAATACACTGCTGGACCTTTACCAATGATGGAGACTGTCTCTTATCTAAATTCTCAGAATACTCAAATTTTACAATTGTTTCAGCAAATTCAATCTAGCATGAGGAACAGAAAACATCCATATTATGTGGGGCACATCAGGGCCCATACTGACCTCCCTGGCCCCTGTCTATGGGAAATTCCATAGTAGACTCATTAACTCATATTGCTGTCACTTCTCTAACAATGTTTGAACTTGCTCAATGATCACATGGTTTTCATCATCAAAATAGCAACAGTTTAAGAAGGAAATTTCAAATTTCTCGAGAAGCTGCTGGAGTCATTGCCAAACAATGCTCTCAATGCCCAAAAGATCTTTCACCATTATGGTGTGAATCCACAAGGACTAATGCGTGGTCAACTTTGGCAAATGGATGTTACTCACATTCCTAACTTTGGGAAGCTAAAGTATATTCATGTCACAATAAATACATATTTAGGATTTACATGCTTATCTCCCTTGATAGGAGAAGCTACTAAACATGTTATATAACTCATTGCTTAAAATGCTTCACTATTTTAGGCTTCCCTAACATCATAAAAACTGACAATGGCACTGGATATACTAGTAAAGCCTTTCAAACCGTTTTTGTCAGCAATTCAATATTGTCCACAAGACAGGAATTCTATATAATCCACAGGGCAGGGAAATGTGGAAAGATATGGAGTACTGAAACAACAATTGCTAAAGATAAAGAAGGAGACGTATACCCCTATATATCATGTAAGTATCTTCATCATGTTCCATTTATTTTAAATATTCAGATGCTGGATGAAACCGGTAAATCAGCTGCTGAATGTTTCTGGCATCCTCAAACCCAACATAATCTTGCTTAAATTAGATGGAAAGATCCTTTGACAGGATTATGGCATGGGCTTGACACCCTGTGTTGATATGGAGATAAGGCCACATATGTGTTTTTTTCACAGGATGCTGAAGGAGCAAGGTATCTTCCAGAGTGATTGGTGAGACATGCTGATCTTGGGAAAAAGAATGATGCTGACTGTGGTCTTGCTAAGTGCTCAGGCAATGGCAGCAGGGAAGGTGTATTGGGTATATGTTCCTGAATCAACTTTGCTACATTCTTCTGTGTGGTCAAGGCCAGAAGTACTTGTGACTTCTAATAGCACTCAACTGTTAGGTTTCCTTGGTCTGAGAGTAAAAAGGATTTCAAATTAGTGAATTACACTGTTATGGGTCAGGGTCTAGCCTATTTTTACTAAAAATAGTACCAATTCTGGATGCGGTTTTGTGCACCCTCAGATTTGGAAGAAGACTATCTCTAAGACAGTAGTGCAAAGCATTAAGATGGGAATGCCTAAATATCAGATGGACAAACTGCCTTCCCTGAGGCTTAAAGACCTTGTAGGACAAAGAACATAGAGGTTGTGGAACCTGCCTTCGAAAAAATCAGTCAAATGGAGAAGTTGTTATAATGACCCTCGTCTTTTCTTTAATGTAACTGGTTATCCCTACTCAGTCACGGACTGGTCTGGAAATCAAACCAATATTGTACAAAAGGAAACAGTAGTGGGCATTTGAAAGCCTAGTTCTGGACATTTTCAGAGACATATTTGGAAATTGGCAGCTGCATATGATGTTATATTTGCTGTGGATAAAAGGGGAACAGGTTCTGGGGTTAAGATAAATGTGACATCCTGCATTACCTCACCTAATCTTTCACTAATTGGGAATACTACCATTGTTATTGGCTCTAATAGTGAGTTCAATGATTCTTTTTTTTAATTGTCTTTTGTCCAATTGTGTTTCACTCATACATTGTATGATGACCAATCTGTAATGGTGGTACATAACCAGCTTTTATTATGATTCTTGTAAATTTATCTGAACCCTGACATTCTGAAAAAGACTTAAAAATATTGGAAGAATTAGATCATTCTCTGGCAAGGAGCAAATATATGGTTAGGCTGATCATTACTGGTGTTGTTGCTCTTATTACACTTATAGCCAGTGCTACTACTTCTGTATTAGCTTTACGACAAGAGACATGAACATCTAGTTTTGTTAATTATCTTGCAGAAAATATAACCAATGCCTTGAACATACAAGAAGATTTGGAAAACTGCTAGAATTAAGAATTGATGCTTTTGATGATATTGTGCAGAAAGTCAGAAGCCATTTGGAATGTCATACTCAGTATCTATGGATTTGTATCACTCCAAAAAAATGTATAATGAATGTCAGCATAGTTGGACCAGAGTGAAAAAGTACCTTCAAGGTATATGGAATAATACTAATATTTCTTTAAATTTACTACCCCTGAATAAGGAGGTTGTAAGTTTAAGAAATGCAAAACCTTCCTTTGTCGTTTGCCACTGCTAGCACTGCAAATGATATTCTGAAAAAAATTACAAGGCATTTTTCCTTCATGGTCTTAATTTACATCTCTCTTATTGGGTGTAGTAGAACTTGGCTTTATGATCATTTTAATAGCATGTCTATTACCTGTTATTTTGAGAGGAATCATCAGAGCTTTTAAAGATGTCATAGCAGAGTTACATAAATTTAAGCTCCCATACCTTCCCTAGCAGAAGTTGGTAGTCAATGACGGGTAAGATTGTCTTTAAAACCATCTCAACCTAAGACAGGCAACAAATACAAGATTATTTGCATGCCAATGACGGGTAAGAGCTGTGTTTTCAGATGGCAACCAAAAACAGACTCAACTTTCTGCTCCATGGCTGATAAGATGTGCAGCTCTTATAGATTCCCTCAGAAGAGAGATTCAATCTAAGACAGGGCATGAATGCTAGGATTTATGTACCATTGATGGATAAGATCCACACTTCTTGAGGGCATGCCTAAGACAGGCACAGTCTATCAGTGCCAATAGTTAAGACAGCTTTGGCTTGTATAGATTTAAAAAACGGGGACATATGGGGATCACATCTGGAGTTAACATGGTCTGATTTCTTTGTGATTAATTATGAATGAGTCTGCCAACATCTGTCTTTGTTTTTAGTTAAGACATGTATTATATCCTGCCAAGTTACTCTGCTTATGCATACATCCTTGAGAGACTGTCCAAGGCTAAAGGAAATGGGCTTAGTCAAACATAGATACTGTGTACCATAAACTCATGGCATAAGCATTTGTGGTCATTGTTTAACTTCCTGGAATTGGTTGTGCTTGCCTTTAAAAGACACTGAGAAAATCCATTTGCTGCTGGCATGGTACTGACCTGTAGTCCTCCCATATCTCTCTATTTTGTCTTCTTTATGTCTTTCCTATAATCATTCTCATTCCCCCAGTCATGAATTTCATGTTGACTGACCAGCTGGCTCCTGCACAACCTATTGGGGAATAAAAACCTCAAGGCAGTTCCACTATATTTAGAAAGAAGACAGGGTTGCTTATTCTCTTCATACCTGTTTATGATAGTACCTGAAGTCTTATCCAGAACAAAGTGGCTACTGAAATAGATAAAATAGGAATGAAAGAATTTAAAGTATCTTTTCTAACATGATAGTATACATAAGTGACTCTAAAAATTCACTAGAAAATCTCTACATCTTATAGATACATTTAGCAAAGTAGCAGCATACAAGATTATCTCACAAAATTAGTAGCCTTACTGTTTTATGGTAAATTCTGAAGAAAGAGATTGAAGAAGACATCAGAAGATGAAAACATCTCCTATGCTCATAGATCAGAAGGATTACTATAGTTAAAAGTGCCATCCTACAAAAAATAATTTATAGATTCAGTGCTCATATTTTCAACACAATTATTCACAGAATTTTAAAGTGAAATTTTCAACTTCACAATTAAACATGTACAAAAAAATCCAGAATACCTAGAACAATCCTGAATAATGCAAGAACTCTTGGAGGTATTTCCTCTTACAATTTCAAGTAATAAATGCACAAAACCAAACACACTGAGAAATTAAATTGAAGTTTCAGACATATATCCACAAACCTATAGGTCCTCAAATTTTGAAATAAAGAAGCTATAAATACTAGGAAAAATGACACCATCTTGAACAAATGGTGCTAAACAAATTATTTTGTTGCATGGAGAAAAATACAAACAGATCTACATTGACTACCCTTCACAAAAAGATATATACAAATGTATCAAGAACTTTAACATAAGACTTTATACACTGAATGTGGTAGAAGTGAAAGTGGGGAATAGCTTTGAAGTCACTGTCACAAGGAAATATTTTCTGGCCAGAACACCAATAACATGGTCACTACAAGAAATATAATAATTGAAATATCAAAACCAGAAAATTTTCTGTATGGAAAAGGACAGGATCATTGAGACAAAGCAGCAGGTTATATAATGGAGAAAAGGTTTTTTTTTTTTTTTCCAACTCTATACCCTCTAGAAAGCTAATATCAAACGTATAAAGAACTCAAAAATACCTGGATATCAAGAAAATAAATAGCCCACGTGTTGCTTTTTATCATGGTCACAGGTTTTGAATAATTCATTATGACCATCTCACACTTTTGAGACAATTAAAACTACCACAGAGAAGAAAGAAAATGACCTGCAATGAAGAGCTCAGTACAGAGACTGCACTTGCATGGGATGCTTGTTGCTTGTTGCCTGCCCTGATAAACATCACTGTCAGAATCCTTCGTATCTACCGTAAGTCATTTTAGTTTCACTTCAAGCATACATTTCTATGTGCTGTAAATGCACAGATGCAATAGAGTTCATGACTATGCTCTACGAAGATCCCTACAATCTTGAAAAGGAGCTTCATGTGCTGGAACCCATCAGGCCAATAGGTTCACAGCTCAGGCTTTCCAAATAACCATAGTTAGTTAGTGACTCTGTACACCTCCTTCCCAATTCCACACTGAATAAAGTCAGTGACCCTCATGGCAGAATCGCAGAAAGAACAAAGTCATCACATTTTGCAGATTAGGAAAAACAGGTTTTTCTATAAATTTGATCCATTTTGATCTGTGACTATTAAGCTTTAACATATTGTCACCTTCACATGACACTTGCTCAAACATTTGGAAATCATTCTTTAATCATTATAACCTCTTACACAAAACCCAAGTTTTCCTTCTATTAGTTTTCCTGTGGGCTATGATCTAGAAATATAGCCATTACTGTGATCTCTCAGGAATACAAATTATAATACATTTCTACTTAATAAAGCACTATGCTTTCTTTTATTAATTAATAACAGCATTAATTGACTGGCAATAATGAAATTTTAGCAACTATTTCTTACAACCAAAGTGCAAAACAGTTTTATGTTTGCTTTTGAAAGTTAGTATTCTCTTATCTGGCATCAATGGTGGGAGGGGAGGCCTTGGTCCTGTGAAAGCTTGATGCCCCAGCAGAGGGGAATGCTAGAGCAGTGAAGTGGGAGTGGGTAGGTGGGTGGGGGATCTCCCTCATAGAAGCAGGGGGAGGGAGGATGGGATAGGAGGTTTGTGGATGGGAAACTGGGAAGGGGGATAACATTTGAAATGTAAATAAATAAAGTAACCAATAAAATATGAAAAAGGAAAAAAAAAGTATTTTTAAAATGCTAAAAGTATTTTTGATTTTCAAGTTTAAATACTTATTGCATGGCTTATATCTTTCAAACTACATATTGTCTGATCCCACCAGGAATAAGAACCATTTCTTTTAATTTATAATAATTATATATGAGCCAGGCAGTGGTGGCACACACCTTTAATCCCAGTACTTGGGAGGCAGAGGCAGGTAGATTTCTGAGTTCAAGGCCAGCCTGGTCTACAGAGTGAGTTCCAGGATAGCCAGAGCTACACAGAGAAATCCTGTCTCAAAAGAAAAAAAAAAAAAAAAAAAAAAAAAAAAACAACAAACAAAAAAAAAAACAAAAACAAAAAAAAGAAAGAAAAAGAAAAAAGAAAAAACAATTATACATGAAATTATAATTTCTCATACACAGTGAATTTTGATCTCTGACCATGCTGTACTTCAATAAACTTTGCTATTTGCAAGAAGAAAGTGCACACCATCTAAGAGACTTTTAGTGGATAGTGAAGGAGTTATTTTATCTATTGGGATTTAATGTCAAGAAAAATTTTAATAACATCCCTTGAGAACACTCTGCAATCTGCACCGTGGTGTATAAGTAATGGATGTAGTGTTGCTGCCATGCCTCAAAGTCATCTAACCAATTCCAAGATGGTTTTTATGCAAATAAGATATACAGGAATCTATGCCGAGTTAAAGCACTTTCAATGTCTGACAGGCCAGTGGGAACATAGCAACAGCTTTAAGTACGAAGGGTGTTACAAAAGAAGGGAGGCTGATGCTATTTTGCCTGACCTGGATACTGTTCAATGTGGAACCTTCCTCCAAATTTAATTCTAGCTGTTGTACTGTGTGGGCATATAGTTATTTATCTTTTTCCATCAAGATCCAAGTCACACATAATATAATTTCTTTTTATAAACTATTCATCATGATTGATGATGCAAAGGTGAACTGAATAGCCCAAAGTGTGATGCACTTGTCATTTTAAAACCAAAAATAACCTCTTTTAATGGCATATAATATCTCTAATAGCTATACATGTTTTTAATTCTTAAGTTATATTCAGTATATATTGTCTACATCTTTAGAAATAAACTGATCTCCTGCAGTAATTACCAACTTAGAACATATTGTTCTACAAGAGAATATTAATAGTAGTGGTTGATTGTTCACTCCAGCCTGGAGAAGCTGGGCTTTTTTTGTGCTCATATATTATTGAACAACTTTTTTGTGCCAGATAATATTTTGTGTTGCTTGGATACAGACTGAACAGCAGGGATAAATTTTAACCAACATAGAGCAATAACTGAACAAACAGTACACGAATAACATTGCTTCAGACACTGCGAAGAAAACAGAATGCACCCAACTCTAGATTCTCTCTGATTCTGAACAGATATTGACAGAACTTGAGGCTTAAGACTTTCATTCATTTTAATTACTTGAAGTGAGAAAAAGAACTTAATCCACACAAAGCCTCATTTAACCTGCATAAGAGCTCTGAAGTAGGTGTTGCTTGCTCATCAGAGTGTGCCTAGGATTAACCCACACCTTTTCTATAGAAAGTAAGTGTGCAACATCACAGAATCTCTAAGTCCTCAAGTGGCTCTTCTCTGCAAAACAAACATGCCTGAAAGAGCTGGCAGACGAGACAATGCTGATTGTAACTCTCCACTCAGCAGCATACTCTTCCTCACAGAAGGGTTTGTGTGACACATCCTCACCTCTACCACATAGAAAAAACTGAAGCAAGGTTCTTCAGTATAGAAACCTGCAGAAATACAAAACTCAAATTTGTAAATATGTGAAAATGTGTACTATATGTAGAGGGAAACTCAATTGTGAAACCTCTGAGATATTACCATGCATAATGGCAGTGTTTAAACTCCTCCCACCACATTTAATTATTACTGTAGATACAACTCTGTCACCATCTCTAATGCTATTTCTTAGGTAACCTTTCAGCTTCCCCAGCACTGGAGATGGTGACAGAATTGTATCTACAGTAATAACGAAATGTGAGAAGAGTTTAAACAAGGGAGTACTCAGGCAAAATTAAAAGGTAATTTTGGGACTAAACTGAAAGCAAACCACAAGTAAAACAGAAAGAGTAGTAAGCTTGAGATAATCTAAGGTAATAGTTATAATAATCCACCATAAAACAGTAAAATCCTAGGGTACAGCGGATGCTGTGGCTAAAAATTGGCTAATGGTAATTATACTTAGAACTTCAAGACAACAAAAGCTGACAGCAAAATGGTAAAAAATATGTGAGAATCAGGAAAAATGTTGATTTTAAAAAGTAGTTAAATATTTATAGAGAAAAATCAGAACTACGATAGAGAAAATAGTAAAGAATGAAATTATGGTTGATTTTATTCTGATTGAAGTGTATGATACAATGTTTTCTTTTAGCAATTAAAATCCATCATTAATGTAGATTTCTTAAATAAAAATTGAATATTATTTATTTAGGAGACAGCATATTTCTTTAACGCATACATTAGGTTATAAAATCGAGTATGCTGTACCAAAATTACTGACTGGATGTAGATTGATCAGTCAGGGAAAAAAAATCTTGATGATGCTTTAAGCAAGATATTATTGATTCAACAATAAAACTTTTGTAGTAAAACTTTTACAAATTTTAAAAAACCCAACATAACAAAAATGAATATATGATAGAAGCAAGGGAGATGATGATAGAAAAGGTCAGGAAAGGCTTGCTGGGGAATAGAAGTGGGAGGCAAGTGTCTAGCTGGATGCTAGACACAGCAATTGAAATGCTCCCGGTGACAATATTTTCCAGAAATGCCTTATGGTGGCTCTGCTTCAGCGTCAACTCCCCCATATCCATACACCTCTTCACAACCTTTGCAGCAGAAGTGAGCACCTCCACAAAGCAAAAAGATGTGTGACATTTATAAAATGGCATGTGATAGGACAATGGCTGAACAGCTCAATTATTTATCTACAACTTCTGAGTTTGAAAAATGAAAAGAATATAGAAACTAGAGTCTCGAGATAGTACAAAGATGATTCAGAGATATCACTTAATTAGCATACATTTTGTAGTCAGCGACCTTACCAGTACTAAGAACAAAGGAGGATCAGGTTGTAAGTCAATTTCTAAGCAAACTCTTCAGTTTTTAACCCTCCTTTAAAAAATATTCTTACATGTTTTTTTTAATTGTATTTGTGTTGCATTATTTTCCTTTTTACATAATTTTACTTATATCCTCTTCCCTCCCTCTAACCCCTTGCTTGTCCCCTCCAACTCCCAGTAAAACTTCTAGCTTCTTTTTCTTTAAATCTATGTATAAGTCTCTGTCTCTGTCTCTGTCTCTCTGTCTCTCTGTCTCTCTGTCTCTCTCTGTCTCTCTGTCTCTCTGTCTCTGTCTCTCTCTCTCTCTGTCTCTCTCTCTCTCTCTCTCTCTCTCTCTGTGTGTGTGTGTGTGTGTGTGTGTAGTGTACTAAGTCCTTAAGTCCATTCATGATTGCTTATATGTATGTTTTCAGGGTTAACCAATTGATATTGGATAACCACTAGGGGAGTTCACTAGAGGGAGTTGATTTTCATTGTCTCAGCATTCAATAATTAACTATTTCTTTTTCTAGGGTTGGAGCCAGTGAGATTTTCTTACCCACCTTCATATGTCACCTTGTGTTGCCAATGTCCAGATATTGTTTGGGCAGCTATTGTGTTGAGATTTTATGAGTACAACTTTCATGACACACATAGAAGATGCAATCTCCCAACAAAAGTCTTGGTACACTGGTTCTTACAATCTTTCTTCTCTCTCTTCCATGATTTTCTCTGAACTTTAGGTATAGGTGTTGCATGGTAGATATATTTGTTGACATGGAATACACCACAGTCAGTTTTTTTTTCTGCATTTTGACCATTTGTTTCCTTCTGTAATCTTATTTCTAATAGAGGCAAAGAGAAGCTTCTGAGTTGTGAAATGAGAACTACATTAATTCGTAGGTATAAGAATGTCTTAGTTTGGGTTACTATTGCTATGATGAAACACCATGACCAAAATCAAGTTGGGGAAAAAAGGGTTATTTGACTTATGCTTCCACTGAAGGAAGTAAGGACAGGAACTCAGATCAAGAACCTGGAGGCAAGGGCTGGTGCAGAGGCCATGAAAGGACACTTCTTACTGACTTGCTCCCTGTGACTTACTCAACAAATGCATTCTTGTAGGGACCACAAGCTCAGAAAATATACTATCCATATTACAGTGGGCCCTTCCCCATTGATCACCAATTAAGAAAATGTCCTACTGGTTTGCATATAGACTGATGTTATAGAGGAGTTTTCTTGAGGTTCTCTCCTCTCTGATGACTATACCTTGTGTCAAGCTGACATAAAACTAACCAGTACAAAAGATAAGTATTTAGAGTGCAATTAGGTGACTGGCAGCAATAAGCTCTCTGTTAGCTTCCATTTCCTCACCAATGGTGGATAATTGGCTTGGTTCACAGTACCAGACATGAGCCCTTCCTTGTTGAAGGAGACTTAATTCCAATTAGACAGCTATTGGTTGCTCCAAAGATATGAATGCCGCTATTCCATGTTTAACCATATCTTTCCATACTGATCATTGCTGTGGTTCATAGACATCACATCTGAATAGGACTATTAATTGCTTTTTTTCCTTAGCATCATTACCTTCTAATACTATGAAATCAGTCTTCAGAGCTTGGCCAGACCAGGTTATATTCTTTCTAATTCTCTGTCTAAAATTTTTGGTATTCTCAGTAATAGGGGCTTTACCTTTGAATTCTGTGAATTAGTCAGAGGCAAAATCAATAACCTATAATTGTTTTGGAGTTACTGTGCATATATAATCAATAATTTGAAAGGATATTTCTTATGCACAGTGCCGAGATTTTTGTTACATAGTCTATCACTCTTTCAGAGAACATTATCACCCCAAGTGGCATAACTTCATTTCAACTATGTATATGTGGATGTGAATGTATATGTATTTGCATGTATGTATATGAACATATATGTATCCGTGCATATATAATTTTAAGTAAATATAAAATAAAATGATTCCCTATAGTCTTTTCAAATACCCTTATTGTTATTTATTTTTCCATCAACTCCCATACTGCCTTCTTCTCCCCTCCCCAAGAAAGCCCCTTCCTACTGTTTTGCCCATCTTCCCCTTTATAGCACCTATATCCAGCTACCCTCCTCTCTAAAGCTCCATCTGGCCCATCCTCCCATTGTCTCTTTTACTTTTCCTGGTTGCTGTGGTTGTACCAGGTTGTGCTCTCACATATGATGATTTGGAGCCAAGAGCCACAAAATGTGGGGGTTGGGAATTGCTACACACACTCCAGTGTAGTCTGCTTGACAGGCTGAGAAGCCTGGAAGCACTCATGAGGCAAAGAGTTTCAGAGAAACTCACCTCCTGGAACCTTGGCGTTCTCATAACCCGTATACTCATACCCTATCCCTGCGTTAGTCTGGTGTATGGATCCACGTGCTCTCTTTTAGTATTATTTTATTATAAGTGCCTTTTAAGATTGAATTCTGACATAGCTAAGCCTTCGCCAGTGTTCCAATGTCCCAGAAAATCCTTGAAGTCGACAAACTTGGAATTCAGTAGGAATTCAGTAAGAAGGCTACCTATTCAGGAACATTCAAATTTACTTCTAGTAGAGACATTGAAACTAATTAGGCATTACAAAGAACAGAGCCAGAATAGCTCAGGGCTGGTCTGCAGAGTGTTTACTTGGGACAGTAGCCAGTCTTACCCAAACAAGGGAATACACAATGGCCTAGCTAATAGGTGGGTTTACCATGTAAAAGTTAGGGAATCCCACTGAGACAGGAATCTTCACTACAGCCAGGTATAGCAGTCTACATTGCATATTAGAAGCAAGTTGGTGAATTCTTCTGACAAATGGAGATTCTCCACAGATACTTAAAAGAACAGCCAAGTTACACTCATACAAGAATTTATCAGGCCTAGGAAAGAGGGGGGTTGTGGTATTGCATTATTCATGAGAAGGCCTGCTAGAGCAGAACCCCCTGGTGCTAGCTTTAACAAGGCTCAAAGGAGTAGCACAAATTGTGACTAGGGTGTGAAATCCTTACCTGTCATTTGCTGACCCTAGGCAGGGCGGTTTTATCTTTACTGTAAATATTACCTGGTTCCTGTAAGTCCTTTTGAAGTCATTCCTTTGTTTTGTGTCAGGTAACTTCAATGTACTTTGCCTGCTGTGACATCCTACCCCCTTTATTTTCTGTATTATTTAAGACTGGTGTTCACTTTGTGACAATACATTCAGATTCTACACAATCTCCTGTTTTGCATCTGTCTGTCATTCATTCGCCCGACTCCTTGTCCACCTGCAACTAGAGACCCATTCTATGCAAACAAGGGACCAAGAGGGTCTGCCGAAGTTTGGCGCTATATACCACTCAGAATAGTATTTTAACTTCCATTCACTTACCTACAAATTTTGTGATTTCATTTTTCTTTACAGCTGAATAGTGTTCATTATGTATATGTACTAGATTTTTTTTTTAATCCATTTTTCAGTTGAAGAACATTTAGGTTGTTTCCATTTCCTCACTGTTGTGAACAGAGCAGCCAAAAATCAGTGCTAAGCAAGTGCTTGTAGAGGAGGATGTTAAGTCCTTTGGGCATATAAGAAGGAATAGTATAAGCGAGTCATGCAATTGATCTTATTTTTTAGAATAATCCACACTAATTTCCATAGTAGTTGTACCAGTTTGCAAAAACAACAATGTATAAGGGTTCTCCTTTCCTTACATCCTTGCCAGAATTTGTTCTAGGTGATTTTGTTGGTCTTATTCAGCCTGCCAGGGGAAAAATGAAATCTCAAAGTTGTTTTTTAATTTGCATTCCCCTAACTGCTAGAGACCGTGAACTATTTTTAAGTGACATTTTAGCCATTTTTATTTCATCTTTTGGGAATTTCTGTTCAGATCCATAACCATTTGAGTTATACAAATACATAATAGAAAATTCAAAAAAGGAAAGTTTCCAGTTGGTAAAGAGAAAAAATAATCTGTGGAAATTCACCAAGGTCAGCTGACTAGAAATAGTGGCAAAGCCAGTGTGAAGGTCACAGGACTCCCTTCACATAGCTATGGCGTGAAGAGCAGCTGTGTGACATCTGTTGTTTTTCATTTTGCAAGATTTTGGTTTCCATGGCCTTTACTATTCTGAGAAAACTAATGTAATATTCCCCAAATAAATTAAGATCTTCTTGGCTTCTTAAATGTAAGCTTCTATTAAAACTAGACTAGGAAAAAGAATAGTGAAAATCTTCCACTGGGATTCTGGGGTCACTGTAAAAAGGCATGAGTACTAGGATTTATTCAGCTGTTGTTTTCTATGCCTGATGACAATTGATTGTCTTCACCTTTGTACTGTGACTGTTAAGTTCATGTGAAACCTCAAAGATCACATCTGATCATCTTTATTTTATGCTCTGTTTGGGGACAAGTTGGCCTTCCGTTACTGCCATCCTTAAGCCTTATTCTCCTGTTCTGATCACCTACTCCTGTCTCCAGGGAGTCTGAGTTCAAATCCAAGTCTGTTACTGATTACTTTGCTCATTCCTCTCTGCTTGTCTAAATACTCAGAAAATTAATATTTCTTATCTGTTTCCTTTTCTTTTATTGGATAATTTCTTTATTTACATTTCAAATGTTATTACCTTTCCTGGTTTCCCCTCCAGAAACCCCTTATCCCATTCCCCTTCCCCTTCTTCTATAAGGGTGTTCCCCTACCCACCCACTCACTCCCCTCTCCCTGCCCTGGCATTCCCCTACACTGGGGCATCAAGCCTTCACAGGACCAAGGGCTGCTCTTATCTTTTAGAAAGATTTTGAGAACTAATAACGGCAACATTGCTTTCAATAGGTATTTTAATTTTGAAGCTATTGTATTGTGGACAGCCGTGGGGCTAATTACATTTGATGTTAATTCCATTCTCCTGAGAGGGGTTGTGAACAAGGAATGAGTTAGCACTTAGGTGATTTCCTGTAAACCTACTTCCCACTTTAATTTGAAAAATAAAGGAGAGCTGATGATTGGGCAGATAAAGGGAAGGTGGAGTGGAAAGTGGGGAGAGAGAATAAGTAGAAAATGGGAGAGAGAGAGAACACAGGAGGAGGAAGAAGAAGAAAAGCAGAGCAGAAGCACATGGCCTGGAGAAACTGCAAGTTCTCAGGGGTCTCATAGGTGTGGAAGATGGTAGTGTAGAAGTAGATCTGCCCAATCTAGGTGCACAACATGTATTCATATTAACTGTATCATGTTTTCATTGCTGGGGCATATTTGGGTTGGAGATTTACCACAACACTATTGGTATTAACTTTAAAACATTCATTTTCTTTTTCATTGTCTCTAAACGTGAAAGAAGGAAAGAGGTGGAGAAGGGTAGGTGACTTACTGTGTTTCCACAGATAACATCAACCAAAGGAGGTGTTAGGGAAGAAAAAATCTCGTACATCTCCAGGAATCGTTATGTAAAGAGAAATTCTTGTCATTCAGACACTAAATATGAAGCATTTATTATAGAGTATCTTCTCTGTATATTTCATCTTAGAAATCTGCAGCCAAATTTTTTATAGATGAACTTTTTTGCTCAAGAGTTAAATAATATTCCAAATTATTAAGAATACAAACATCAACTTTTAGCTATTGTCTATATTATTAGAGAGAATAGATAAGGCAAAAGTTAGTTAATCTTTTTTTTTTTTTTTACTTTTAAAGATAGGAGAAGTTTATTACTGAATATGAACATGAGCATATCCCTGTATCCAACAACATCAACTAGGAAGTGCTGATTATGTCTTTGCATACAGTTTTCCATTTGCATACCAATAATCAGTTTGTAGAGCAACTATTAGTTATTTATTTGCATACCAATTATAGCTCAGTAAACACGGGGAAGGAAAATGAATGCCACCACCCACATACTTGATTCTCTATGGATAGGGGTTACCAGGAACTGGATCATTCATGTTTGCCTTCCCAATATCTAATACACTGCAAACTTTGCAGGTCCTATACATTTGTTATCCTTAGTTACAAATCAAATAAAAAAATGGAAAGTAAAACATGAGACCTAATTTAAGGCACAGGGGGCTTCTTTTCTATATAAGAATTAACCTTGCCCCTAGCCATGTTAATTCCAGTCATTAATCTCTTGGTCTAATGAGCTAGCCATCAGTTGTATAATTTTTATCTGATTATTCCAATTCATCACATTGAATTATGTTATTATTTCTGCCTTCCATTAACGAGAAGGAGACAACACTTGGCGAGAATTTTATTTTGCCATAAGGACCATCTTAATCACTGCACACAGCTAACCTACCCAGTATTCTCAGGAACTCTGAGACCAGTCTTCTACACCTGTTCTACATACAAGGAGGCAGATTGTGATGTTTGGATGAAAACTCACATTGTTATTATTTCATCAGACTAAAAACAACTGGTACTGGTTTAGCTGGACACAAAACAACCTGTCTCCAAGGCCTGCATTCTCTTGCTTCACAAAACTGGCTTTTTCTTCTGCTACCCAATAATTTGAGATCACATAATGGGATCAGAGGGTACTTGAATGGGAAGCAGAGAAGAGCTGTCTGAAATATTTTTAATATTTTTTATTACATATTTTCCTCAATTACATTTCCAATGCTATCCCAAAAGTCCCCCATACCTTCCCCCCAACTTCCCTACCCACCCATTCCCATTTTTTTGGCCCTGCTGTCCCCCTGTACGGGGGCATATACAGTTTGCGTGTCCAATGGGCCTCTCTTTCCAGTGATGGCTGACTAGGCCATCTTTTGATACATATGCAGCTATAGTCAAGAGCTCTGGGGTACTGGTTAGTTCATAATGTTGATCTATTTTTTTTATTTCCTCTTGAAGAGCTAGATGTAATTGATTGAGGAATCCAGAAAATTTTCAAATATTTTAGACATTGTATTTTAAAGATTATAAATAAAAAAATTATGTAAAGCCATATACTTTATCAAGTGGCATAGAATATTAATTGCTTATGGAATGTATTTAACTATTCTAAACATATGTTCAAGATTTGTTCTAAATATATGTTCAAGATTTGAAGTTCACTCTACATGTGTAAATTGTACTTTTACATATGAAATTTAACTACAGTGTCAGATGACCCCAAGATTCCAAATCATTTTATTCATAGTGGCATTTGAATTAAGCACATTTCACCTAACCTCAGACTTGGAAACACATCTGGCCATAAGTCAAACTCACCTGAAAGGACACTGGTGTCATGCTTGGGGACTCATGATATAATCACTTTTGCTTCTCTATCCTGAATCAGAAATCAGGTATGAATTCCAGTCATAGTTCCTACAGTGAACAAGTATTCAGACAAGATTTATAGGACTCTTAAAAGGCAAATTCTGAAAATTTAATTCTTCTGACATACTTAAAATACTAATTTTGTCAAGTTCCAAGTGAAAATCCCAAAGAAAACAAATTAAAAGCCTATGGTTATTTAGGGGAAAAAATCTTTGTTTGGTTTTACTTGGTATGCATATCTCAAGGACGTGATAAAATTTAGCTGAACAATTAATAAATCTAATTTCACAGTATTCACTATTTTTAAATATTTCAAAGTAATGTACTGTAGAGTAGGGAAATTATTTCATCCTGCATAAAAGTGAAGAGGTAAGAAATGGAATATTGAGAGTAAGGAACAATACTTGGGTATGAAGGTATCTATGCAGGTCTACTGTCTAGCTCTGTAGCTTTTTAATGTGTAGAATATCATCATTGTTGTGTACATTACAAACTGTGTAAACAGAGAAAGATAATTATCTAGATCCTGGTATAAAGGCATACTAAAAAAAAACAACAAAAGGAAACAATTTACTGTTAACACGTATTTAATAATCCAAAGCTTTGGAAGCACTGAATTACCATTTTTCTTAATTATGCTCACAGCTTATAAGAAAGTATTTATTTGCAACCTACCATGTCTCTGGGGAAGCCATAAAGCTAAAAAGAAGCCTACCAGGAACAGTTTGCCTGACCAGAGCTCAAACAGAAGCTGTTGCCTGACCAGAACTCAAAGATGACAGAATTACAAATGATGCTGGGTTTCGTTAAGTGTCTAGTATTTAGTAAACAAAAAAATTATCATTCCTTCTTTATATTAATATTACCAGAGGAATGTGGTGTTGTTAATTTGCTCTAGCCAAAGATCTATTTTCCAACTAATTAGCCTGTTATGAAGCGCTAATTAAAGCACAAAGTGATAGTATTGAATTTTTATTCATCTGGTTTTTTTTGTTGTTGTTGTTCCACAATAATAAGAAAATAGTTTGATTTTACCCAAAGATTGTTCTGTTTGAAATACTAAGGAAACTTTTATTAGATATCATTCATATTAGAGCTACACTAAATAAAGGTTTCAAAACATAACAACTTCCCCCGCCCCCGCCCCTCCCCCCCCATATCAGGGAATAAGTAGAAGGTACAGGTCAGAGACATTTTTAAAGGTGTGCTGGTCTTATTTAGCTTACTGAGGGAAAACGTGTAGTAAAATACTGTTCCATACTTATTTCATATGGCTGGGGAATATGCTCAAAGTATCACTTGCCTTACTTTCTAGACAGAGCTTACATATTCAGTAGAGTAAGAAAAATATGTGAGGACTTTGATAGAGACTGTAGACATGGGTGAAACTCTTCTGAATTTAAATACAAGTCTAGATCCTTTCTAAATTCTGGCTGTCTTGTAAATCTCATAGGGCCTTCTTCCTCCATGTTTTAATGGACTTCTTAAGCTTACTCTTTCAGTTTTTCATTTTTACCTTCCTCCAGAATTGAAGTAAAAATTGAAGAGTAAAAAACAAACAAAAAAGATAGGCGTTCAAATTAGAAACATGGGAATATTTGACAATGTTATATAGTCCAAAGTGAGAAAAAAATTGCCATTGCCTGTAAGAATTAGTAGCACTTTGGCAGTATTTGTGAGTACAGATTAGATGCACAGTTGGATTTCAATAAATTGTAATCCATTGTTTATAGAGAAGGGAGTTGTGGGGAATAGTTCAAAAGGGAGTTGCTCCTGAAAAACACTGCCAGATTTGTTTTGGGAAGGACTGTGTGAGAAGGTCCTGTCACTTTATATAAGCTAATTTAAAAATAAAATTTACAGAAGAGTGTGAAAAGAATTCATCTTCAAGGGTAGACAGTGTTGCTCATAGAAGAATTGGAAAAATCAGATTGCAATGTATATGATACCTCCGTTGGAGTTATTTTTTACAAAGGCTTCAAAGGTTACCAAAACAACACAGGCTATTTTCATTTCCCTTGCTTACCCACCAAAACTACCTAGTAAGATTTAGTACCAAGTGTGCTGAAGATATCACACATTTTGGGTGCAGGACATAGAAAAGTCGACATTAAACAGGACACAATGCCTTCTCCCCTTAATAGCTTTATGGTGAAAGAAAGTACTGTGCAGGTGCTTCTCTGCCATTCGGTATTCCTCAGGTGAGAATTCTTTGTTCAGTTCTGAGCCCCATTTTTAATGGGGTTATTTGATTTTCTGAAGTCCACCTTCTTGAGTTCTTTATATATGTTGGATATTAGTCCCCTATCTGATTTAGGATAGGTAAAGATCCTTTCCCAATCTGTTGGTGGTCTTTTTGTCTTATTGACGGTGTCTTTTGCCTTGCAGAAACTTTGGAGTTTCATTAGGTCCCATTTGTCAATTCTCGATCTTACAGCACAAGCCATTGCTGTTCTGTTCAGGAATTTTTCCCCTGTGCCCATATCTTCAAGGCTTTTCCCCACTTTCTTCTCTATAAGTTTCAGTGTCTCTGGTTTTATGTGAAGTTCCTTGATCCACTTAGATTTGACCTTAGTACAAGGAGATAAGTATGGATCGATTCGCATTCTTCTACATGATAACAACCAGTTGTGCCAGCACCAATTGTTGAAAATGCTGTCTTTCTTCCACTGGATGGTTTTAGCTCCCTTGTCGAAGATCAAGTGACCATAGGTGTGTGGGTTCATTTCTGGGTCTTCAATTCTATTCCATTGGTCTACTTGTCTGTCGCTATACCAGTACCATGCAGTTTTTATCACAATTGCTCTGTAGTAAAGCTTTAGGTCTGGCATGGTGATTCCGCCAGAAGTTCTTTTATCCTTGAGAAGACTTTTTGCTATCCTAGGTTTTTTTGTTATTCCAGACAAATTTGCAAATTGCTCCTTCCAATTCGTTGAAGAATTGAGTTGGAATTTTGATGGGGATTGCACTGAATCTGTAGATTGCTTTTGGCAAGATAGCCATTTTTACAATGTTGATCCTGCCAATCCATGAGCATGGGAGATCTTTCCATCTTCTGAGATCTTCCTTAATTTCTTTCTTCAGAGATTTGAAGTTTTTATCATACAGATCTTTCACTTCCTTAGTTAGAGTCACGCCAAGATATTTTATATTATTTGTGACTATTGAGAAGGGTGTAGTTTCCCTAATTTCTTTCTCAGCCTGTTTATTCTTTGTATAGAGAAAGGCCATTGACTTGTTTGAGTTTATTTTATATCCAGCTACTTCACCGAAGCTGTTTATCAAGTTTAGGAGTTCTCTGGTAGAATTTTTAGGGTCACTTATATATACTATCATATCATCTGCAAAAAGTGATATTTTGACTTCCTCTTTTCCAATTTGTATCCCCTTGATCTCCTTTTGTTGTCGAATTGCTCTGGCTAATACTTCAAGTACTATGTTGAAAAGGTAGGGAGAAAGTGGGCAGCCTTGTGAAGTCCCTGATTTTAGTGGGATTGCTTCCAGCTTCTCTCCATTTACTTTGATGTTGGCTACTGGTTTGCTGTAGATTGCTTTTATCATGTTTAGGTATGGGCCTTGAATTCCTGATCTTTCCAACACTTTTATCATGAATGGGTGTTGGATCTTGTCAAATGCTTTTTCTGCATCTAACGAGATGATCATGTGGTTTTTGTCTTTGAGTTTGTTTATATAATGGATTACATTGATGGATTTTCGTATATTAAACCATCCCTGCATCCCTGGAATAAAACCTACTTGGTCAGGATGGATAATTGCTTTAATGTGTTCTTGGATTCGGTTAGCGAGAATTTTATTGAGGATATTTGCATCGATATTCATAAGAGAAATTGGTCTGAAGTTCTCTATCTTTGTTGGGTCTTTCTGTGGTTTAGGTATCAGAGTAATAGTGGCTTCATAAAATGAGTTAGGTAGAGTACCTTCTACTTCTATTTTGTGAAATAGTTTGTGCAGAACTGGAATTAGATCTTCTTTGAAGGTCTGATAGAACTCTGCACTAAACCCATCTGGTCCTGGGCTTTTTTTGGTTGGGAGACTATTAATAACTGCTTCTATTTCTTTAGGTAATATGGGACTGTTTAGATGATCAACTTGATCCTTAATCATCAGGGAAATGCAAATCAAAACAACCCTGAGATTCCACCTCACACCAGTCAGAATGGCTAAGATCAAAAATTCAGGTGACAGCAGATGCTGGCATGGATGTGGAGAAAGAGGAACACTCCTCCATTGTTGGTGGGAGTGCAGGCTTGTACAACCACTCTGGAAATCAGTCTGGCGGTTCCTCAGAAAACTGGACATAGTACTACCGGAGGATCCAGCAATACCTCTCCTGGGCATATATGCCCAGAAGATGCCCCAACTGGTAAGAAGGACACATGCTCCACTATGTTCATAGCAGCCTTATTTATAATAGCCAGAAGCTGGAAAGAACCCAGATGCCCCTCAACAGAGGAATGGATACAGAAAATGTGGTACATCTACACAATGGAGTACTACTCAGCTATTAAAAAGAATGAATTTATGAAATTCCTAGCCAAATGGATGGACCTGGAGGGCATCATCCTGAGTGAGGTAACACATTCACAAAGGAACTCACACAATATGTACTCACTGATAAGTGGATATTAGCCCCAAACCTAGGATACCAAAGATATAAGATATAATTTGCTAAACACATGAAACTCAAGAAGAATGAAGACTGAAGTGTGGACACTATGCCCCTCCTTAGATTTGGGAACAAAACACCCATGGAAGGAGTTACAGAGACAAAGTTTGGAGCTGAGATGAAAGGATGGACCATGTAGAGACTGCCATATCCAGGGATCCACCCCATAATCAGCATCCAAACGCTGACACCATTGCATACACTAGCAAGATTTTATTGAAAGGACCCAGATGTAGCTGTCTCTTGTGAGACTATGCCGGGGCCTAGCAAACACAGAAGTGGATGCTCACAGTCAGCTAATGGATGGATCATAGGGCTCCCAATGGAGGAGCTAGAGAAAGTAGCCAAGGAGCTAAAGGGATCTGCAACCCTATAGGTGGAACAACATTATGAACTAACCAGTACCCCGGAGCTCTTGACTCTAGCTGCATATATATCAAAAGATGGCCTAGTCGGCCATCACTGGAAAGAGAGGCCCATTGGACTTGCAAACTTTATATGCCCCAGTACAGGGGAACACCAGGGCCAAAAAGGGGGAGTGGGTGGGCAGGGGAGTGGGGGTGGGTGGATATGGGGGACTTTTGGTATACCATTGGAAATGTAAATGAGCTAAATACCTAATAAAAAATGGAAAAAAAAAGAAAGTACTGTGCAAGTTGCTAGGTAGTAAAGACATCAATAATCTTCTTTTGCTTTAATATGTATTCCCTCTTTAGAACACTGAACAAGCTATCCTTCTGCTCTATTCTATATTTTCCTCTTTAGCCTTGATCATTAGCCATTAAAAATTTTGTTCAAGGTCACTGGTTCTTGACCTTAACAAACTGTGTCTAGGCCCAAAGTAAGGTGTTTTAAGTAGTCTCTCGGCTTCTGGAAGACTATTTATGCTTCCTGCCCAACCTCTCTTCCCACATTTTGATGTGGGTCCATTTTGAAAGTGGGTTAGCGCACGTTCTGTTTCTTGGCTTTCTAATTCTTAGCAGAAAGTGTAACTTAATGTTCTGACAACTAATATGTGATGGTTTGTGTAATTCCTGATTTACTTCCTCCCTTTCGTTCAGAGCAGGATATTCTTTCCATATGGATTCCGAATTTTTGTAATCTAAGAAACATTTATTGCCTGAAACAAGTATTTCCTTCATATCTTTCCAGAATAAAATAATCTGTGTGATGTGTATAATTAAAATTCTATTGGATTGGCATCAATAATAACTTTGAGTATTCTTATTTAGAGTTACTATTTTTAGCATCATACACCGTGGTATATCAGATGAACATTGCAGCAATCATAAATCTCAACTCACAGTGTATCACACCCTAAAAAGAGAAAGTAGAGAACTGTGGAAAGAAACCAACCAACCAACCAACCAACCAATCAATCAAGATAAGCCAGTGAGGACTTTCCAGCTCTTATTTGGTTTTGTTTTCCAAAAACTGTACAGTATTGTGTTATATATGCAGTGTTGATTGTTTTAGTGGCTATATTTCTAAAATACAGTTTCAACATTTTGCTTTGCCTCTTACTTTTTAAAAGAGTGCTTAAGTTTGTGTATAGTTATATGCATTTAATCTAACTTGGTGCTTGTAATCACTGTATAGTACATCATGAATAACAGTCACTATTTTGTCCTTGGCCTTTATCTTAGGATGGAATTACAAAATGCTTTTAACACTCCAGTACTATCTACTCAGAGTGTGTGCACATTACAATCATTAGTCTTGACTTCAATTATTTTTGAAAAAAACATGTTTTTATGTCAAAAGCATTCATTGAGTTCACTGTTTCTATATCGGCACTCTTAATACCTGGAAGTGGGTAAATATTTCCTGTGAAGCTTCTCAATGTATTATGGAATATCTGTCAGCATACCAGAGACCAGCAACAACTCCAGTAGCAATAATAAATTGACAATCAAAAATATATCTAAATATTATCTGGAGTATGCTATGTTTGCAAAAATGAACACCTGATGTAAGTTCTCTAACCCTTTATTTTATGTGTTACTTCCAGTAAATGTGATATTTTTAATGTTCAGCTACAGCTGGGGATATAGTAACATTACATTGTCTTCTGTTCCTACTTGACCAATGTCATTGTTCACAATGCCAGTTCCACTTATTCCTTGACAAATGTCCTACTATTCCTATGTATTTGATCAAGTTCTTACAAAACTAAAGACAATTTTTGGCTTTTTGCCAAGACATTTGATGGTGATTAGATGTTTATATAACTTTTATTTATGATAACGTTCTATTTTAAAAACAGCCCATCCGGCCCAAAGTACATCTTTACTGTTTTCATCCTAAGTTAAAAATGGCAAGGTAACATCCTTAATATGATCTATTGTAAATGCCAAGCTTTCCATAGGTTAGGTCTCTGCTGCCTTTTTTTGTGTTAAAAATAAAGCCTCATTGAGAAGTCCAAGATTTAAACACACAGTAAGAAGTAGACATTTTAGGAAAACAACCCAGCTGTTAACTGCTGCCTCCTCTCTAATTACCATCAAATATAAACTAGAAAGTTGCCTATCTAAGGTACAAATGAACATTTTATCTCAGTAGCTTCTAAATTACAGGCAAATGATTGTATGCTAAATATGATTTTGGATGATCTAAAATCATGCAACAGTAACATTCAGAATAATCTATTAGTAAAACCTTTTCTGAATAGACAGGTAAAATGCTAAGGTCTAATAACAGATTTACCTTATAATGCTTTCGGCCAAAACTCAAAACTTATTTTCTAACCTGTGACACAGAACTTTTCTTATTTTGTTATTGTTGTTGTTGTTCAATTGTTTGTTTGAAACAGGCTTTCAGTGTGTATTCCAAGCTGACCTCTTATAAAGGATATCCCACCTCAGATCCTAATGAACTCCCACATCTGGCTAAAATGGCTTTTTGTTTCGAAGGACAGAAACAAAGCTGACCAAGCTTGAAAATAGTGAAGATATTTAATGACTTAGCAGAATTCTTGGAACATTTTGGACTCCTTTTATTTGCAAGAAAGTACTAGCAGTGACAGACAATGACGTAGAGAAATCCATTTGGACAAGTAACTGGCAATATCTGGTATTGCTGACTACAGATCAGTCTCTGAGACCCAATAATATACATTTCCCATAAAGATGTAGGTCATAGATGAAAGACAACATCAGCTTGTGAGACTCAACAATATGTACTGATATAAAGACACAAGTCATAGATGAAGAACATTCATGAGAAAAAGTAGCAGCAGGTCCATATCAAATTAGACTGGATTAGGCACTGTCTCGGAGGGCCACCCTTTGGGTTCCTCCTCACCACAGTGAGGACACTGAACCTCCTCAGACTGTACTGTCTGGTTTCATTCCCATCATCACCACAGCCAACACACTTTGCTCTAGCAACACTGATCTCATTGCTCACCTTAGAGTAATCCACAGTAGATATTCTAAACTTGTTTTCTTCTTCTGAGGACAAACTACTTCCTTACTAAATGACAAATAAATATTTGTTCAATAATTAATATATTTTCTATATTTGCTCACCCTCCTCTTATCTCTGTTAGCATTTTTGAGGGATAATAATGAAGTCTAATCTTATTTTACATGCCATATATCACTGACAAATACTCAAATTGTTCCTTGTTGGTAATTATCCCTCAGTTCTCTCTAAAATAAATAACTGAATATCAAGTGGATATCTGTGTAAGACTAAGAAGAGATCAGTATATAATGACATTGTTTACTTTATTAAATATTTCATGAGAGCCTAAAATGTAGGCAGCTTTGCTTGTCCTTGGGTTCTTCATGTACAGATTCAACTAAATAGAAAAGAAAAATAGTGTCTGTATTGAACAAAAACAGACTATGCTCTTGTTATTCTCTAAACAATATAATCCAAAGATGAAGATGTTCACCAAAGTACATGAAGTAAGATGACAAAAGTTAAAATAGCATCTATATTGTCAAAGACATTGTAAGTGACTTAGAGATCATTTAAAATTATGAGAAGATTTACATAAACATTCAAATTCTACAAAATATTTCATTAAACACATGAACTATGATCTATGAATTATGAAAAGAAACATAAAAAAACCAAAAGTCAATCTTTCAGGCTTTGGAGGGAGTTTTTCACTCATTATCTTTGTGTCTACTCTATTTTTAGATATATAGGTATGAAAAGCAAATAAACCATTGAATTAATAATACTAAAAATCTTTAAGCAATATAGTTTTGCTTAGCTCTATGAATGCTTTCTTAATTTCAAAAAAGAGTTTTTAGGAAGAATGAGTGCAATAAGAAATAGAAACTAAACAGTCAAAATCAAATCTGTTACATGATTGTGACTTATTTTCCCTTTTTTCTAGAATATTGGTAGATTGCTGAGAGGCAAGACACATTATTACTTGGTTTTATTAACTTCAGCATGCTTCACTTTGCTAATATTAACATGTGACATGTAGGAACACAGTCCAAGAGCAGAGTCATGTGAGGTGAATTCTAAGTGCTTGTGAGAAAGCTCGAAGAAACAAGACAGGAATCTTCTTATCCAAGTTTCTTCAAACTATGCAATTGCTCCTGGAATGTGCTTCTGTATTCCTCCCAGGTGTAGCATATCAGACTGAGTTTACTTCTGATTATTCATTATTACTTGTTGTTGTTGTTCAATGAAAAGTTTAAACTATCCTTTCTATGCCACTATGGCAAAAGATGTTTTTGTCCTTGTGATTGTATACAGCTTGAACTTGTGAGAACTTTACTCATGTGACCTTTTTAAAAGCCTTTTAGTATAAATTGTCTAAGGTACTTAATGAAGGTGGCTACTCTATGAGACTTTAGTCCACCTTCTTTATCAACTCACTTCTCCCAGATCCCACCAACTCTATAGCTGTGACAATGAAGAAGCTGTGATCATGGAATAGAATTGAAGACCCAGAAATGAACCCAGACACCTATGGTCACTTGGTCATTGACTAAGGTGCTAAAACCATCCAGTGGAAAAAAGACAGCATTTTCAATAAATGGTGCTTGCTCAACTGGTGGTTAGCATGAAGAAGACGGCTAATTGATCCATTCTTATTTCCTTGTACACGTCTAAGTGGATCAAGGACTTCCACATAAAACCAGAAATACTGAAATTTATGGAGAAGAAAGTGGGGAAGAGCTTTGAACATATGAGCAGAGGCGAAAAATTCCTGAACACAACACCTATGGCTTATACTGTAAGATCAAGAATTAACAAATGGGACCTCATAAAATTGCAAAGCTTCTGTAAGGCAAAGGACACTGTCAATAAGACAAAAAGGCAACCAACATATTGGGAAAAGATTTTTACCAATCCTAAATCTGATAGAGGGCTAATATCCAATATATACAAAGAACTCAACAAGTTAGATTCCAGAAAACTAAATAACCCTATTAAAAAATGGAGTTTAGAGCTGAACAAAGAATTCTCAACTGAGGAATACTGAATGGCTGAGAAGCACCCAAAAACATGTTTAACATCCTTAGTCATTAGGGAAATGCAAATCAAAACAATGCTGAGACTCCACCTCACACCAGTCAGAATGACTAAGACCAAAAACTCAGGTGACAGCAGATGCCTGTGAGGATGTGGAGAAAGAGGAACACTCCTCCATTCTCGGTGGGGTTGCAAGCTAGTACAAATCCTTGGAAATCAGTTTGGTGTTTCCTCAGAAAATTGGGCATAGTACTACTGGAGGATCCAGCAATACCTCTCCTGGGTATATATCCAGAAGATGCTCCAACATGTAATAAGGACACATGCTCCACTATGTTCATAGCAGCCTTATTTATAAAAGCCAGAAGCTGGAAATAACCTAGATGTCCCTAAACAGAGGAATGGATACAGAAAATGTGGTACATTTACACAATGGAGTACTACGCAGCTATTAAAAACAATGAATTCATGAAGAAGCTGTGATCTTCATCTTTACTATAATCAGAAAGTAAATACTAATAATATAATGCAGGTTCCCACAGTGTTGTGTCATGTTTACAGCTAGCTGTTAATTCTCTCTTTCCCCTACCTCTGACTTCTCCCTCTCCCTCTTTACTCCTTTCTCCTTCCCTTGATTCCTCCCTCTCAAATGTGCAGACATTCTTGTGGAATGGAAATATATATTATCTTCTAAATAAGTGTCCATACAATTTGAACATTTTCCTTAAAGAGAAATACACAATGTTCATGACCATTTCTCATGTTCCTATTTTATATAAATAAATTCTAAAGCAAAAGAGATAGGGGAAAATTGATAACCATAAGATTAAGCATATTAGTTGCATATTTTTCTCAAATGAAAGGCTGATGGCTTCATTTTTGTTGGAATACATCCAAGTAACAGGTTTGGCATTTATAAGAGATTTGAAAAAAAATTTTGTTATTGTTAGGATTCTGGTTCATTTGACTGTCAGTGGAGGCAGATGATATTTAACCTACAGTACTTATTGGGAGGCTTACCAATGAGAAATATTGCTAAGTTCCTAACAGAGTCATTGGCACATATTGAAGAATTAAAAACTAGACTAGGAAAGATTGCACCACCTGCTGTGCATATAATGACAGATTCCAAGCCAGATGGGCAGCACTCCACTGAGGAAATTATATATATATTCAGTCTCCTTAGGAACCAGGTCTTTATTGACTCTGTGTGGTTGGGTTCAGGTCCCATGCCTGACTTTTATCTGGTGCTCATTAATTGCTGATTACTATTGAATACTACTTAGCTGTCCAAAATTAATATCCCGGTGAGGTAGAAGAAGCTGGTTAACTTTCTCTTTGTATCAGAGAGTTTATTGTTTCTCTTTTCTCTTTATTTTTTATTTTAATGATTGGAGCAATAATTGAATGTTCCAGAGGTGTTGACTTAGTATGTAATATTTATTACAGAAAATAATTTTTGGTATATGTTCTGATCATGGTTTCCCCTCTGCCAGTGACTCTTAAGAGAGTCCAGCCCACCCTACACATCCAACACCACACCTTTTCCTTCTGATAACTGTATGTTTTCCCATCAAGAATTTCTGCATTCTCATCAGTTCTGACATCAAAAATCTGAAACCTACCCTGAACTATCACCCTAGGTTGTCTTGGAATATTCTCAGGGTGATTGGTTCCTTAGGATATTAATGTTCTAATATCTTAGGATATTAAAGCCCAAACAGAGCCCTTTAGACCTTTACATTGAAAGGGAGATTGCTCTGTAATCATTTGCTTAAAACACAGTTCTATAGTTATGCATCTTCCACATAAAAAGGAAATAGTTAAATTTTAGTTGTAAAATCTGGTGAGGTAGAAGGTGAGGTACATAGAACACATGGAGTCAATTTCACACACATACAAAATGCCTGATCTACAGTGATATTTCATCTGCTCTCCAACCTCTGTTATTCCCCATAAGAGAGGGATGAGAATCTGAAAGGTACAGTTGCACTAAGCACAAAGCAAACATACTTCAAAAGGAGCTTTTGAATTTATATGCTGCTGTGTTTGGTGAAATATGCCTGTAGCTCTGACTACTTAGAGGATTGCTTGTGCCAGAGTTTAAGGATATCATGGCAACAGCAAGATTTTGAGATGTTAGATGAATGAATGGATAGTTGATAGTAGAGATGGAGGGATGGAGGTAGATAGATAGATAGATAGATAGTATAGATGATAGATGATTGATAAATAGATGATAGATAGATAGATTGATAGATAGATAGGTAGATAGAGTGATAGAGTGATAGAGTGATAGATTGTAGAAGAGAAGTTAATAACTAATAAATTCCAATGTAAAGTTCATTCCCATCTTTGACTAATCATGTTCTTGGACATATATAGCCTTGTATTCTAAAATGTCTTAAGTAGCATAATAGCTAGGCAACTGCCTATACTCCATCCTGTTAGAATCCACTTTCCTATTGATAACTCCAAGTTAATACTTACTTTCTTTTTTTCTTTTTTCTTTTTCTTTTATTGAATATTTTCTTTTTTTTTACATTTCAAATGTTATTCTCTTTTCCATGTCTCCCATCCAGAAACCCCCTATTCCATTCACCCTCCCCTGCCTCTATGAGGGTGCTCACCCATCCCATCCACTCCTGCCTTCCTGCCCTGCCATGCCTCTACAATGGGGCATTGAACCCCCTTCAGGCCCAAGGGCTGCTCCTCTGACTGATGTCCAACAAGGCCATCCTCTGTCACATTATTTTTAAGTTTCATCTTGGCTGCTCTTGACCCAATTGAGCAGTGCTCTGGGCCATGTTTTCTTGGTTCTTTTCACATGTCGGCTCTTCTTGCTTTTCTCCTGCATGTTCTTCTGTCCCATGGCCACTTCTGTCCATCACACTCCTTCCTATTGTCTCTACCCTGGGAAACCTAAACCCTGCCTATGACTCTTCTTTCCAGCTATTATCTGTTGTCGTCTTTATTTACCAATTAGAATTAACTGGGTCTGAGTTCCAAAGGCTATGCTCTGACTGCAAATCCTAGATCCTTAGCATTAGAATACAAGCAGTGTTAGGCCAATGGATAGGTAGATAGATAGATGGGTAGATAGATAGATAGATAGATAGATAGATAGATAGATAGATAAAGAATGGTAGGAAAACTCACATGTGGAACAGTTAAAATGCCAATGCCCATAAGGTGTTGTTGCCATATAGCAGTAATTCTGTCCTTGGCCATGTTATCACACTGACATAGTTTCAGTTTAAGCAAGATGATAAATGAGCCTTAGTGACCTGTTACACGATGTTACACATGTAGCCAACAAGAGTATATTTTATTTTTAATATTTACATTATGTGTTAAGATGAGTAAATAAGGTAGTTAACTACATATGCTTTGTACATTTCATAACAAAGGACAAAAACAAGTGGAAAAGTACTAGCTCTTTCAATATATTTTTGGAATCAGATTGCCAACATACCTTCGGGATGTGGCAGAGACATTGAAGAACACAGAAAACACAAGATCCTTTTGCATAAAGGAACTAAGCACATGACATCTTACATCCAGTGTTGTGAGACCAACTTTGAAATAAAAGAGTCTTTGTTAGGAAAGGGGAAAGCAGAAGACCCCCCAGGGGTGTTCATTTATACTACACATACCAAAAGAATTTATGACTGGAAAATCTATGCCCTCATAGATTGTGAGTTTAGTGTGAAAAGAGGCCAGGTATGATAGGTGTGACATTATAAGCATAATGTGAAGAGACCATGCTACTGCCCTGCATTTCTATGAAAAGCTCAGCTCCTCTTGTGTCCTCTCCCATTGAGGATTCTGTCTCAGACCAGTGAGACCCTGAGTGGCTACCTGTAGAGGTCCCCAGAAAAACACTGGACAGCTTAACCAACTGTGCATAAGAACCAATCAGGCAGACAAACCTACATAATATTAGCCCCAAAAGCAGCAGATTAGCCAAACACACATAACTTTTTAACCACTATGTATTTGTTGAGTATGTGAATGTGTTCTGAGAGGTGGTGCACACAGATACCACAGTGCTTGTGTGGACATCAAAGAACAACATTTTGTAATTGGTTCTTTCCTTCAACAACGTGGGTCTTGGTAGCAAATATCTTTTGTTCTTTAGGCCATCTTACCAGCCAAGTTCCAACCACCTTGATAGACTGAGGCTTCCGTGCTCAAGAAGCACACAGACATCTGTCTCTCTACTCTTGGCCTTGGGAAGATGACAAACAATTGTCCCCCCAAAAATTGACCAACAGAGGCCCTGGAAAGCAATGATTAACTCTATTTGTATACCTTAAGATTTGGAATACATTCGGACACCCCACCCTAAGTGGTTCAGGCCACAGAGCAACCCAAAACAGAGAGGTAATCTTGCCTGTCCTGTAGGTCCCAGGGAATAGTTCAGACCATATAATAACTAGAGTGGCACCTAAAGGCCACAAAATATAAACCATGAAATCTAAGGATGCTGATAGGAACTCTCTTGTGGCCTGGCTTTTATCTGGTTCTCAGACTGTCAATTACCTGTTACCCTTTTCAGCATTATGATTTAAAACTTGCAGTGCACTAACTCACACACACAAACACACACAACACACTGAAAAGCCCACAGCCATGACAAGCAACAGAGTTTCCAGCAGGAAACCTCAACAAATATCTAAGTATACCCTAAAAAATTAGCTGAAGCAGTTGACATGCCAGGCATACAAACACCAACGCAAAAAATCAAGAAACATGGAGAAAGAAGTGCTGTGATTCCTCAAAAGAAACAAGATAACTGTGCAGCAGCACTAGATCCCAAAGAAAAGTAAATCAGACAATACGTTTAAGAGAATAATGGAATGTAATAAAATAAAACAAAACAGAAATAGGCAATTCAGTAAGAGTATAAAGACAACTCATCTCCTTCAGGTTGGTGCCAGCACCGGGTCATCTTGGGCGCGGAGTCAGCTGACCTCTCCATGCAATCTTAGGACCTCTGGTAAGTGGAACACAACTTCTGTTCCATTCCAAATGCGCAGGACATGAGACAGCATTAGGGAAGCAGAAAACCCAGCCTGACCAGGGCCACAAGTCCCTTCCAGTCCATGCCAGCACCTGGTCACCGGGGACGCACAGTCGGCAGACACCCCCAAGGTCCCTAGAAGACAGCTTCTGAGGCAGATCTCCTTTTGGGTTTCAGACATCCGGGCACCTTCCCTTCCAGAGGAGAGGTGTCCACCCTGTCCAGGAGGATTTTGCCAGAGTGCCTGGGGGAACCATCTTGGTTTCCGGATCCCTCTGAGACTAGTCTGTGAAGGTAAGAGTGTGGACTGCAGAAGATAAGAGCATCTGGGACAGGCCCTGTTTTGGGCCTTTATCTTCTGCCAGGAGGCAGGTCCAAACACCAGATATCTGTGTACCTTCTCTGTAAGAGGAGATCTTGCCTGCAGAGAGTGCTCTGACCACTGAAATTCAGGAGAGATCTAGTCTCCCAGGTCTGCTGATAGAGGCTAACAGAATCACGAGAGGAACAAGCTCTAATCAGAGACAACTATAACAACTAACTTCAGAGATTACCAGGTGGTGAAAGGCAAACATATGAATGTTACTAACAGAAACCAAGAACACTCACCATCATCAGAACACAGCATTCCCACCTCACACAGTCCTGGGCACCCCAACATACCCAAAAAGCTAGACCCTTATTTAAAAGCATATCTCATGATGATGGTAGAGGACAACAAGAAGGACTTTAATAACTCACTTAAAGAAATACAGGAGTACACTGCTAAAGAGTTACAAGTCCTTAAAGAAAAACAGGAAAACACAACCAAACAGATAGAAGACCTTAAAGAAAAACAGGAAAACACATTCAAATAGGTAATAGAAATGAACAAAACCATAGTAGACCTAAAAAGGGAAGTAGACACAATAAAGAAAACCCAAAGTGAGGCAACGCTGGAGATAGAAACCCTAGGAACGAAATCAGGAACCATAGATGCGAGCATCACCAAGAGAATATAGGAGATGGAAGAGAGAATCTCAGGTGCAGAAGATTCCATAGAGAACATCCGCACCACAATCAAAGAAAACACAAAATGCAAAAAGATCCTAACTCAAAACATCCAGGAAATCCAGAACACAATGAGAAGACCAAACCTACGGATAATAGGAGTTGATGAGAATGAAGATTTTTCAACTCAAAGGGCCAGCAAATATCTTCAACAAAATTATAGAAGAAAACTTCACAAACCTAAAGAGATGCCTGTGAACATACAAGAAGCCTGCAGAACTCCAAATAGACTGGACCAAAAAAGAAATTCCTCCTGACACATAATAATCAGAACAACAAATGCACTAAATAAAGATATAATATTAAAAGCAGTAAGGGAAAAAGGTCAAGTAACATATAAAGGCAGGCCTATCAGAATTACACCAGACTTTTCACCAGAGACTGTGAAAGCCAGAAGATCCTGGACAGATGTTATACAGACACTAAGAGAACACAAGTGCCAGCCCAGGCTACTATACCCAGCCAAATTCTCAATTACCATAGGTGGAGAAACCAAAGAATTCCATGACAATACCAAATTCACACAATATCTTTTCACAAATCCAGCCCTTCAAAGGTTAATAACAGAAAAAAACCAACACAAGGACAGAAAAAGCAAGAAAGTAATCCTTCAACAAATCAAAAAGAAGACAGCCACAAGAACAAAATGCCAACTCTAACAATAAAAATAATAGGAAGCAATAATTACTTTTCCTTAATATCTCTTAATATCAATGGACTCAATTGCCCAATAAAAAGACATAGACTAACAGACTGGCTACACAAACAGGACCCAACATTTTGCTGCTTAGATGAAACCCATCTCAGGGAAAAAGACAGACACTACCTCAGAATGAAAGGCTGGAAAAAAAATTTCCAAGCAAATGGTCTGAGGAAACAACCTGAAGTAGCCATTCAAATATCGAATAAAATCAACTTCCAACCTAAAGTTATCAAAAAAGACAAGGAGGGACACTTCATACACATCAAAGGTAAAATCTTCCAAGAAGAACTCTCAATTCGAATATCCATGTTCCAAATGCAAGGGCAGCCACATTCATTAAGAAACTTTAGTAAAGCTCAAAGCACACATTGCACCACACAGAACAATAGTGGGAGACTTCAACACACCACTTTTACGAATGGACAGATCATGGAAAGAGAACCAAAACAGGGACACAGTGAAACTAACAGAAGTTATGAAATAAATGGATTTAACAGATATCTACAGAACATTTTATCCTAAAACAAAAGAAGGGTATAGCTTCTTATAAGCACCTCATGGTACCTTCTCCAAAATTGACCATATAATTGATCACAAAACAGGCCTCAACAGATACAAAAATATTGAAATTGTCCCATGCATCCTATCAGATCACCATGGACTAAGGCTGATCTTCAATAACAACATAAATAATAGAAATCCAACATTCATGTGGAAACTAAACAACACACTTTTCAATGATACCTTGGTAAAGGAAGGAATAAAGAAAAAAATTAAAGACTTTTTAGAGTTTAATGAAAATGAAGCCACAACATACCCAAACTTATGGGACACTATGAAAGCATTTCTAAGAAGAAAACTCAAAGCTCTGAGTGCCTCTAAAAGAAAGTAGACAGAGGACACACTAGCAGCTTGAGGACACACCTAAAAGCTCTAGAACAAAAGGAAGCAAATTCACCCAAGAGTTGTAGATGGCAGGAAATAATCAAATTCAGGGGCAAAATCAACCAAGTGGAAACAAGAAGAACGATTCAAAGAATAAACCAAACAAGGAGCTGGTTCTTTTGGAAAAAAAAAAAAAAACAAGATAGATAAACCCTTAGCCAGATTCACTAGTGGGCACAGGGACAGCATCCTGATTAATAAAATCAGAAATGAAAAGGGAGACATAACAACAGATGCTGAAGAAATCCAAAACACCATCAGATCCTTCTATAAAAGGCTATACTCAACAAAACTGGAAAACCTGGATGAAATGAACAAATTTCTAGACAGATAACAGGTACCAAAGTTAAATCAGGATCAGGTTAATGATCTCAGACCTTCGAAGAAGATCTAAATCCAGTTCTTCACAAACTACTCCACAAAATAGAAGCAGAAGGTACTCTACCCAATTCATTCTATGAAGCCACAATTACTCTGATACCTAAACCACAGAAAAACCCAACAAAGATAAAGAACTTCAGACCAATTTTCCTCATGAATATCAATGCAACAATACTCAATAAAATTCTCGCTATTCGAATCCAAGAACACATCAAAACAATCACCCATCCTGACCAAGTAGGTTTCATTCCAGGGATGCAGGGATGGTTTAATATACAGAAATCCATCAACGTAATTCACTATATAAACAAACTCAAAGACAAAATTCACATGATCATCTCATTAGAAGCAGAGAAAGCATTTGACAAGATCCAACACCCATTCATGATAAAAGTCTTGGAAAAATCAGGAATTCAAGGCCCATACCTAAACATGATAAAAGCAATCTACAGCAAACCAGTAGTCAACATCAAAGTAAATGGTGGGAACCTGGAAGAAATCCCTCTAAAATCAGGGAGTAGACAAGGCTGCCCACTTTCTCCATACCTATTCAACATAGTATTTGAAGTCCTAGCCAGAGCAATTCGACAACAAAAGGAGATCAGGGGGATACAAATTGGAAAGGAAGAAGTCAAAATATCACTTTGTGCAGATGATATGATAGTATATATAAGTGACCCTAAAAATTCCACCAGAGAATTCCTAAACCTGATAAACAGCTTCAATGAAGTAGCTGGATATAAAATTAACTCAAACAAGTCAATGGCCTTTATCTACACAAAGAATAAACAGGCTGAGAAAGAAATTAGGGAAACAACACCCTTCACAATAGTCACAAATAATATAAAATACCTTGGTGTGATTCTAACTAAGGAAGTGAAAGATCTGTATGATAAAAACTTCAAGTCTCTGTAGAAAGAAATTAAAGAAGATCTCAGAAGATGGGAAGATCTCCCATGCTCATGGATTGGCAGGATCAAATTAGTAAAAATGGCTATCTTGCCAAAAGCAATCTACATATTCAATGCAATCCCCATAAAAATTCCAACACAATTCTTCAACGAATTAGAAAAGGCAATCTGCAAATTTCTCTGGAATAACAAAAAACCTAGGATAGCAAAAACTCTTTCCAAAGATAAAAGAACCTCTGGTGGAATTACCATACCTGACCTAAATTTGTACTATAGAGCAATTGTGATAAAAACTGCATGGTACTGGTATCATGACAGACAAGTAGACCAATGAAATAGAATTGAAGACCCAGAGATGAACCCACACACCTATGGTCACTTGATCTTTGACAAGGGAGCAAAAACCATCCAGTGGAATAAAGACAGCATTTTCAACAAATGGTGCTGGCACAACTGGCAGTTATCATGTAGAAAAATGCGAATTGATCCATTCCTATCTCCTTGTACTATGGTCAAATCTAAGTGGATCCAGGAACTCCACCTAAAACCAGAGACATGAAACTTATAGAGGAGAAAGTGGGGAAAAGCCTCGAAGATATAGGCACAGGGGAAAAATTCCTGAATAGAAGAGCAGTGGCTTGTGCTGTAAGACTGAGAATCGGCAGATGGGACCTCATAAAATTGCAAAGCTTCTGTAAAGCAAAAGACACTTGTCAATAAGACAAAAAGGCCAACAACAGAGTGGGAAATGATTTTTACCTATCCTAAATCAGATAGGGAACTAATATCCAATATATATATAAAGAACTCAAGAAGGTGGACTCCAGAAAATCAAATAACCCCATTAAAAAATGGGTCTCAGTGTTAAACAAAGAATTCTCACCTGAGGAATACAGAATGGCTGAGAAGCACCTGAAAAAATGTTCAGCATTTTTAATCATCTGGGAAATGCAAATCAAAACAAGCCTGAGATTCCACTTCACACCAGTCAGAATGGCTAAGATCAAAAATTCAGGTGACATCAGATGCTGGCGAGGATGTGGAGAAAGAGGAATACTCCTCCATTGTTGGTGGGATGTCAAGCTTATACAACCACTCTGGAAATCAGTCTGATGGTGCCTCTGAAAATTGGACATAGTATTACCAGAGGATCCCGCAGTACCTCTTCTGGGCATATATCCAGAAGATGTTCCAACCGGTAAGAAGGACACATGCTCCACTATGTTCATAGCAGCCTTATTTATAATAGCCAGAAGCTGGAAAGAACCCAAATGTCCCTCAACAGAGGAATGGATACAGAAAATGTGGTACATTTACACAATAGAGTACTACTGAGCTATTAAAAAGAATGAATTTATGAAATTCCTAGGCAAATGAATGAACCTAGAGGGCATCATCATGAGTGAGGTAACCCAATCACAAAAGAACCCACATGATATGTATTCACTGATAAGTGGATATTAGCCCAGAAACTTAGAATACCCAAGATATAAGATACAATTTGCAAAACCCATGAAACTGAAGAAGAACGAAGACCAAAGTGTGGACACTTTGCCCCTTCTTAGAATTGGGAACAAAACACCCATGGAAGGAGTTACACAGACAAAATTTGGAGCTGAGACAAAAGGATGGACCATCTAGAGACTACCATACCTAGGGATCCATCCCATAATCAGCCTCCAAACGCCGACACCATTGCATACCCTAACAAGATTTTGCAGAAAGAACCCAGATATAGCTGTCTCTTGTGAGGCTATGCTGGGGCCTAACAAACACAGAAGTGGATGCTCACAGTCAGCTATTGGATGGAACACAGGGCCCCCAATGGAGGAGCTAAAGAAAGTACCCAAGGAGCTGAAGGGGTCTGCAACCCTATATGTGGAACAACAATATGAACTAACCAGTACCCCCCAAAGCTCGTGTCTCTAGCTGCATAAAGTATCAGAAGATGGCCTAGTCAGCCATCATTGGAGAGAAAGGCCCATTGGTCTTGCAAACTTTATATGCCTCAATACAGGGGAAAGCCAGGGCCAAGAAGTGGGAGTGGGTGGGTAGGGGAGTGGGGGAAGGCTATGGGGGGGGGCGGCTTTTGGAATAGCATTGGAAATGTAAATGAGGAAAATACCTAATTAAAAAAAAACAACTCATAATACAAATGAGAAATTTATCAAAGATGTAGATTATAAAATACTCAAATATAATCTTATATAAAAAAATCAACATGTTTAATAAAATGTATAGTGCAGTGGTTTGGAGATGACTCGGCACAAGTAAGAAGAACAGAATTCCAATCCCTAGCATTTAATACCAAATATGAGTACCCAGCTATAACTCCATCCTCTAAGTCAGAGACACAAGAAACCCAGGCAATACTATCTACAAGAGCTAATCTATGATCTCTGGATTTGAAGGAGAAAATATGCCAAAAAAAAAAAAAAAAAAAAAAAAAAAAACCAGAAACAAAACAGTATGAGGATAAAAAAGAAAAGTTACTAAGAAAGATTCTCAGGGTCCCACCACACATTTATACCTATGAAGAGAAGAAAAAGAAAGAATGAAGTGCAATCCTACACAGCACTCTTGCTAGAATTCCCAACCCAATAAGCCCATATAAAAACACACAACTCAGTTATTATAAGTTATATGCTTATATTGGGCAAATCTAGCACTATACTAGCTTATTCCCCAGCTATAAGACATCTTGCTACTTGTGGTTTATCTTAGGTGGTAGTTCAGGTCCATCACATCTTCCTCCTCTTCCTCCATCCTCTCTCCTCCTCTCTCTCCTCTTCTCCTCTCTCCACCTGCTGCCACTCTCAAGCCCCCAGTCCCACCTTTCCCCTCCGCTGCCCAATCACAAGCTCTAGCCTTTACTGACCAGTTAAAATGGGGAGATGGTTCACATGAGATCACCTGAATACTTGATGATGGGCTGCTCCTGGTGGGGAGGGAAACCCCTCTTGAGGAAGCAGAATTAACATCAAAATACAAATAGCATTGGGTGAACCCATAACACATTACCACAGAATCCCTTTGAAATGACTATTCTAATTGTATATAAACTGAGAGGTGTATAGCCATTGGGCACAGTTACGTCTGATATGTGATATATTAAGGTTAGGGATTTTTATAATGAAGTTTATAAATTTTAAAATAATAAAACAGAATTGATCAACCACAATAAATGATTCCTGAGATTGAAGCCTGATCTTTTGAAATAATCCAGGCAGACCAAAGAATTGTAATGACAAAGAGATCATTTGTTGGGGAGGAAAGGAAAGGAGGGAGGGAAAGTAAGAGGAGGGGAAACAAGGAGAGGGAAGGGAAGAGGAAGAAACGGGAGGGAAGAGCCACTAAGAGTGCATAATACCTTTGCAACTTCTTCTATACCATTGAAATATTGATTATTGCTGTTTCTGCTGGGAAAGAGGAATCTGACTGCCACAGGCACAGTCCATGTTAGTTACTTTGGCATTACTCTTACAAACTAAACAACTGACAAAATGAATGTTTTAGCCGATATTTCAGTTCATTGTGGTGGAGGACATTTGTCAAACCTGATGGCTCTTGGTGGTGGGAGTATATGGTAGAGTTTCCTCACACATCGGTAACCTAGGAAGCAGAAAATATCACTAAAACAGTGGGAGGTATAGCTCTCAGACATGCCTGTGGCTTACTTCTACCAGCCAGGATCCCCCAAAGTGTCCAAAGAGTGGCACTTCAGATATGTGCTTCAGAATAGTGCCAAATATTTCAGAGTCAATCCATAGCACAAGACAAAGAGAAATCATGGCAGCAGGAGAAGAGTCCAGTTACCTGTGCAAAAATAAAGCCACTCCTAGATTATTAGTAGAAATTTTTAGAGGGATGGAAAGAACATGACAACATTTGATCTCCTGACAGAGTTGCCAGCACAAAGCACTAAATTCAGGTAGGTTAACATTCAGAAATACCAAAAAAAAAAAAAAACTAAATATGTTCATTCCAACTCAAGCCAAAACTGAAGCCTTCCAAGAAACACAGGAGAGAGTCCTACAGCAGAAACAAATTTGATAACTATTATCTGAAGGCATAGAAAGGTAAAAATGTAAGCCATATACAGAAAATAAAAGGAGAAGGAAATCAGGCTCGGCTAATATTGGGGTCAGTTTTTACATATGCCTTGAAAGGAAATGGATTAAATGTCTTAATTAAAAGGTATAGCCTGGGCAAATGGAATTTTAAAATACACAATTATATGCTGCCTAGAGAATGAGGAAAAAAAATCTATAAACTGATTGTCAAGCAAGGCTATAACTTCCAGAATAAAAAGAATTCAAACAGACAAAAGAATATATAAATGGCTAACATATATCTGAAAATTTGTTTAGTAGCACAAATGGTCAAAACAGAAATAACCCAAAAAGACAAATAATCTAATCCCAAATACAGCTGTTATTAAAATTCAAAAAGTCACAAAAGCTGGTGAGGATGTTGCCTCATCAACATCTGGATGCAGATGGAGAGACCGAGAGAAAATCTCTGATCCATTGTTTATCAGAAGGGATGCATATGTTTAAGAGTTATAGAACTGGCTTCTCAGTTACCAACATTTGAACCTGCCTTAAATTACTGGGTGTGTGTCCCGAGGAACTGAAATCAGTGTGCTGAAGAGATGTTTGGATGTTCGTGTTTATTAAACAATAACCAAATTTGGAATCAACTTAAAATCTTTCATCAGATAAATGAATAAAGAACGTGCATTGAAATACACAATGGAATGTTATGTGGTATAGAAAGGAGGAAATTCTGTAATGTGTGGCAACATGAAAGGAACTGAGGGTATTGTATTAATTAAAATAAATCATTCACAAAACATGACAGACACTACACATTCCTACCTATGTGGACACCAAAATTTACTAGAAATAATGACTAGCAGTCTGGAAGATGGTAGAGGAATGGAGACAATGGCTAATGGCCTAGGCTATAAGTGGATTGGAGGAAAATCTCCCAGTGTTCTCCTGCAAAGAACAACTATGAGGGACAATGCTAATTGTTTATTTTAAGCAGCTAACAGAGTGTTTACTACTCTAAAGGTGATAAGACCTAGTGGAATGGGGAGGGAAAATGAGGTGAGCTAAAGTCTCATGCAATCGCTATCTTTATTCAGAGGATACAATTTATACTCTTAGGATTAGGACAAGTCACATGAGTAAAGTGTACAATCACAAGGGCAAGCTGCATGTGGTAAAAACATGTTTTTCTATAGAGTCATATAAACAAATAAGAATAGCCAGTTTTAATCTGAAGTAAACTCACTCCTACCCATGACTCCTAGGAGTATCAAAAACAGCATGATCCAAGGACAATTTGAGGTTTTTAGAAGAAATGGAGGTCATTACACTCTTGTCTTGTTTTCTTAGAGTCTGCTTACTAATACTCAGAATTCTTCTCACATGATGCCATCCTTAGATCATCTCTGATTTGATCCAAGGGGATTTGAAATAAACCAACAGAAAAAAAATAGCTATTTGAGTTGATAGGTTTTCCAATTATTCTCATTTGCACATATACATTGCATACATGCATTGAAATGTTATATGTATTCCATAAACACCAAGAATTGCTATATGAATTAAAATAAACATGTACTAAAGAGTACAATTTAACAGGATAGATTTTTGTTACACTTTCATACATATAATAAAAACTTAAAAATAAATAAAATATATGTACTCTCGTAATAAAGGTATTTTTCAATAATTTCTCAATTCTGACCAAGCATTGAATGTAGAAAAGAGAGGAAAGTAGAGTCTGTGACAAAAATGGTAGATAAAAATCACACATGATTGGTTAATGTCTCAGTACAAATTTTATTTTATTTTATTTTATTTTATTTTATTTTATTTTTTATTTTACTTCTGGTCAGGGAGGGGATCCTTTAAAGGAGAAGGAAATGATATACTGTTACCTGTCACTTTGGGGCTGAAACTGGTTTCAGCACTTCGCTTGTTATTGCTCTGTACTGTGAAGCCTTTATTTAGCTTCTCATTTGGGGATTTAAAACCTTCTTTCATTTAAAACTGACAGGGAAAGAATATTAGTTCATGAAAGAATAATACCCTCCATATCATCTCTCAAGGACTTTTTCCCTGTGTGTTCCAGAAACGGGGCTGGAGCACCTTTTTCTTTCTCTTTACGAACAAGCAGAGAGCTCCAAGACAGCTTTGCTTCTATGATCACAGCTAATTTTCCTCCATTCTGAACAGGCGTTCATGGTTCCACATTGGGATTCAGTGTGAGTCCGTTTTATAATGTGTCTAAAACTGCCTGTAGACTCAAAGGCTAGTTGAATTAAAGAGGGAAAATCTTATTGTATGATTTACACAGCTGTTTCTGAGCCCAGATTCTTATAAAAGGTACCTTGGTGGCATTTTCTTTCCACAAGATTGACAGACTGGAGAAAGCTAAACATTTTCTTTTCTAAAGAGCTGCTGGAGAGCAGACCTGTTTTCAGGACGGGTTTGTCCTTAGTTAAAATTTGAAACCACTGAGTTGCATCATGGCCATAAAGCCAAGAAATCCTTCCAATGTCTTAATTCAGAGCGGATGTTTAAGCAGCTGTAACAGAAAAGAATATCTTCTGGCCTTCCAAGTCATTCCCCCAAACTATTTTTTCCCCTCAGAAATTTCACAATGGTCATTTCCTCTTTGAATCCAAACAAATGCTTAGCTTGAGACTTTTCCTCTACATGTTATATGTTCTTCTGGGATGATTTAGCTGCAGACAGTGTGCCTTGGTAGTATTCTTTTGTTCAAAATAATGTGGAAAAGAACTATCAGGCCATAGTATGACAGGGGCTTCAGCTAAGATTTCTTGGGCAAAAACACATGTGTGTGTGCTTTCCTGGTAGCTGACATCATTGAGATTCAGCAGTTGGTGTGTTGTGTAAGTAAGCTTCTGTTTTCATGGTTTTCCTGCATTTCTCAGCAGGTTTCATTACCCATGTGACAGCTAGATTTCCAAGGGATGACATGTCACCTGCTCTCCACAGAGAGAAGGGGAGATAGTGTATCAGAGTCTGGGATATAAGCAAGACTGGGGACATGAGCTTCCTGTGGATTGTGGACAATTAGAAAACATTTCCTTTGGTTTTATTCAAACTCTAAATCCAAAGAGAAATACCATAAAACTTCACATTACCATCTAAGCAAATAAATGTCTATATAGCACGCGCGTGCACACACACACACACACACACACAGAGAGAGAGAGAGAGAGAGAGAGAGAGAGAGAGAGAGAGAGAGAGCCTAAAGTATGGGTAGATTGTGATGGGGTCTGGTAATACACTTATAATTCTTACTAAATATTTATAGATTATTGTATTTTTTATTTTTTGGTCTAAGAACACTACAATTTCTGTAGCTACCCAATTGAATAATTTTCTGGCAAAAATATAAAAATGCATTTCTTAAAATAGTTTAAGTACAGGTCAGTTTCCTATTCTAGCTTCCTTAAAGGTAAACCAGTTAGTGGTTTAGAACAATCGTCTTACTTTCCTTAAGAGTAGTAAAAGGGCAGGAAGTGCCTATAATATAATGAAAAGAACTTCTTAGAAACCAACAAAACTCAATCTTAGTATTCTACAGTCATGGGCATATGAAGAGTAAAATTTCTTTAATATGTCCTTTGAGAGGAAATAGGTACCAGAGACTGTCAAGCTATAGTTAGTAACAACTCATCTCATGTTGTCTCGGGTAACTTCTTTCTCATAATTGATTACCCTCTCCTTGAATTCCTAGACCTAAGACCTGTAAGGTGGTGACTCAATTATGTAAACCATCATCTTTTCTCTTGAGTCATAGAACCCAAGGGATCTGCCCATCCCCCCTTTCAGTAGGACGATCACCAAACAAGGGGAAATGACTAACTTCTGTGTTCCACTTACCTCAGCAACCGCTCCTGGGAATCCTTTGAAAGTAACATTAATCTCTCATTGATTTTAAAGAAAAAAAAAAAAAAAACCAAACCCAAAAATCCCGGTGTATTATGTCTGTGTGTGTGACTTCTTGGATTTAAAAAAAAAAAAATCTAAAGAACTCCAAAGAAAAACCACACTTGTTCACAATATGTTTAAATACTGAAATATGCCTCTTCCCTTTTCTGTACCTGACCTTTTAAATGCTAGTTAAAACTCCAGTCAATAAGAAAGTACTCTGAACATCCACTTCTGTATTTGCCAGGCATTGGCATAGTCTCACAAGAGTCAGCTATATCAGGCTCCTGTTGGCAAAATCTTGCTGGCATATGCAATTGTGTCTGCATTTGGTGGTTGATTATGGTATGGATCCCTGGATGGGGCAGTCTCTGCATGGTCGTTCCTTCCGTCTCATCTCCAAACTTTGTCTCTGTAACTCCTTACATGGGTATTTTGCACACATGCCCCCAATGGAGGAGCTAGAGAAAGTACCCAAGGAGCTGAGGGGGTCTGCAACCCTATAGGAGGAACAGCAATATGAACTAGCCAGTCCTCCCTGAGCTCGTGTCTCTAGCTGCATATGTAGCAGAAGATGGTCTAATTGGCCATCATTGGGAAGAGAGGCCCCTTGGTCTTGCAAAGTTTATATACTCCAATACAGGGGAATACCAGGGCCAGGAAGTGGGAGTGGGTGGGTTGGAGAGCAGGGTGGGGAGAGGGTATAAGGGACTTTTGGGATAGCATTTGAATTGTAAATGAAGAAAATATCTAATGAAAAACTCAAAAAGAAAGAAAGAAAGAAAGAAAGAAAGAAAGAAAGAAAGAAAGAAAGAAAGAAAGAAAGAAAGGAAGGAAGGAAGGAAGGAAGGAAGGAAGGAAGGAAGGAAGGAAGGAAGGAAGGAAGAAAGGAAGGAAGGAAGAAAGAAAGGAAGAAGAAAGTACTAAGTATCAAGTGCTAATACTTCACTTAGTTCATTTTCTTCAGGGCTTCTCTTACTGGTTGCTTGGCGATTATAAAATGGCCACTATTCTGAACAAGCATGATACCTTCATTTGTGAAGCAATTGTTCATGACCAAATTTTTGACCAGACACTGGGACTGCTGACATAATTGAAACACAGCTGACATGTCTCAAGAGTGTGATGTGCTGATCCAGGACACTCCACACTGCTTTCTTTCACCCAGATATTTAGATAATAGTCCATGAGGTGCCTTTCTCAACACAAGACTTGAGAGCTTCATTTCCTCGGTATAGCTCTCACATTCAAGCTGTCTGGAGCATAAGCTCTGCATGTGAGATCTGTGTTATGGCAAAAGAAGATGCAGGGAGTCAGTTATTCTGAAAGGTCAAGAATGATGAATTACCTCTTTCTAGAATTTTTTTCAAACCATGACTTCCTACCTATATTTTGGTCTACAGAGTCAAGTCCTCCATACATGAGACCTAAGAAGTTCTGATTCAAGTGACAGTCTATACCTATCAGGTTATCCTTGTAAATATTTAGGTTTGACAAAAACCAACTGAGATTGATTCAATTTGTATGCAGTTTTGTTTTTTTGGTTTGTTCTATATTTGGATGTGGATGGAATGCAGGGTTTCCTCATATATGCTTCATAAGCATTCTAATATTAAGTTATATCCCATGTTCTTATATTTATATCTTACTCTATATAGGAATTAAATGCATACTATTGTATATATATTTTTTATATAGTCACAAGTCCCTACTATGTACAATACATTATGAAAAGATTTCTTCTATCAACATATTGTCAGAGATATTGATGGAAGGTATATTCATACAGACACAAATGTGTTACTGCATATACATGTATAATAATATCACACATCTTACAGGTTCAGTTTACTCAGAGGGCACCAGCAACATTCTCCATATACTTGAAAACCTTTATTTCATTAAAAGAATCTGCCATTGGATCCTATTAACATACTCCAATAGAAACCATATCTAATAAATATATGTCTACTTCTTATTGAATCTTTATAGTCCTTGTGGCTTCCAAAATCTGAAAGATTTAGATTTTTTAAAAAGACACTGCAGATATGGTACTAGTTCCTCGGATCCCCCCGGTTCTTTGCTCTCTTCTTCTTCCACCTGCCTCTCCAACCTCCATACTAGCTTGATCCAGACAGCCAGAGCCTATACTTTGTGTTGTACGCACTCTAAGCCTTGAGCTCTGTTCACCTCTGTTACAGAAGTGTCTGTGATTTGAACCATCAGCATGGTCATTTGTGGGGTGTGTGTGTGTGTGTGTGTGTGTGTGTGTGTGTAAAAGTGTGTGTAAAGGTGTGCACTGAAGGTAGCCTCACATTATCACAAGTCTCTCAATAGTAATTTAAAAAGAACCAGTGTCTTCTGCTTGCGAGTAGCTATCTTTCTGTCTCATTGTGGATCTCTGTCTTCTGATGTAGTCAGTTTTTATATAATATAGACACTCAGACTCCCAGAGTGTAGGATGTTTGTAACACATTTTCTATGAGTCACTGTGCACAGGGAGGTTTTCTAATGAGTAACACAGTCATGTCATTCTGAGTTCACTTCAGCTCACATCCACAGTGACCTTGCAAAAAGTCTCATTTGGAGTGTTTTGTTTTGGTTAGGATCTTGTGTTTTCTGTGCTTTATTTTTTTATCATTCAAGTGAGAATAAAAGTTCTTATTTTATAACTATATGGCTCCTTCTGGGAAATCTGCCTTCTCTGCATCAGACTTTACACCCCATTTGTTTTACTTAGTCATCCTATTTTCCCTGTGTCTGTATTTATCTGAATAAGTAAGTCATCTTTCCTCAGGGCTGCAAGACTTTTCACTCAAATCTCTAAAGACTGATTATACTATCCCGAAGTGAGCACAAGCATTGGCCAGCATTTATAACTCCCTGGCAACGCAAAACAGATGGCTAAGGAAATCAGATGCATTATCTCATAGACTTAGCTAATCTCAAAATTATGAGTCCTTTTGGATGTGTGAGCTGAATATGGAGGCAGCTGTAGAGTGACACATTAAAGCTGATACGATTGCTTTTTGCTTCATCCTCCAACGACCCATAAATCTTGAGCTGAGCTTCACAGGAAGTAGGGGTCATTGGGTCGTTAGGAAGATGGGCTATAGCTTGTGTTTACTTTTCAAAGGAATGTAAAACATAGGAGCTACTCAACCATTTCTACATAGTCACCATTTTCCAAATGAAAATTATGTAGAAAAACTAAGTTTTTAAAAACACTGATTTTAAGATTAAACTCATGAGGAAATATTGTAAGTAAAATTAATCAAACAGAAAACTGTATTTTCAAATGATCTACAAGTATTATCAGCTCATTAAAAGAAAATCCTCAGTGTTTTCATGATTCAACATATTATTAGTATCATTGTTAAAACTTCATGGGGTTCATAACTCTTAGCATACTCTGAGAAGAATGCTGTAACAAGAGAGTTCCAAGGTAGTGAATTCTGCATCTATAGTAACATAAATTACATAAGGCAGACTCCTGCAAACAAAACCAAATTTAAGTCTGGTTATTCTTTTTCCAGTTATTTAATGCATGCACAGATATATATTAATAACTTCTCCAATATAGCAAGAATCTAAATTATAATTTCCAAGAATAAACTATTTAACAACAGTTTTTATCTACAAACTGTGTGGCAAAGCATGCATGTTGTTTTCATTATTTATTATAGTTAATGTATGAAAGTGAGCTTAAATAGGGATTGAATTATTCTTTCTTTACTTTGAGTATGTGAACAATTTTTCTCATGGTAAAGAAAAGTTTCTGGAAAAGAAGTTATATATATGTCAACTACTGGATAAAAGTTGGAGAAAAGTCACACATAAGACAGCTTAGAGTCTGCTGTGGTACAGACTCAAGAGAAAGTCAACCTTCTGTCACAGGACATCTGGGGACAGAGTGTGCAAGGGTGAGCACTGAGACTTTCTGAAAAATCATTTAATTTTTGAACTTGGCTAGATAGAGTCCTTTCATGATTCTATAGCAATATGGGTGAGAAAAGAGATGATGGGCAGGTCTGTGCTGCCCCATTGCTTGGTCTTTCAAATTTTTCTAGAGAGCACTGAGCACAGATCACTCATCGATGATTTACATACTGAATGATGATCTCTCAATAATAATTTGATAATACTGAAGACTGAGACACATTTCTATTTTGTTTTTAGAACTTAAATTTACTGCATTATATGTATTTGCTATTTGTATGTGTGTAAAAACAAAGGCAGTAATACCATTTTTAACTAAGGCTCACTTCTTGTTGTAAACAGCTTTCAAAACAGTCTCCATCTCCTCTTCAGATAAGTAGTGGTTCATTTACGTGGTATTTCTGGAAATTCCAAATCTATGTGACCAGGACCACATGAGATTACTGAAAATATGTCACTTCCTAGATTACATTTCTGAAGTTGAAAGTTGTATGGACCTCCCTGGTAAAGATTGCTATCTACAAACTACAAAAGACCACAGAGAGCTAGGAAGCTGATCTAGTCTCAGTGGTGAAGGGCAGCCACAAATGGAACATGATTACAACTTCAGACAAGAACTTGAACCAGAACCATGTATCTCCAGCACTTCAAATTTTCAGAAATACTTATATTATACTTTTTGATATCATAAATACTTGTATTATACTATCAATTCTGTAATGGTTGGATTTGACCAATAGATAACGAATGTAGACATTTTACTCTTGAGCCCTGTCCTTTTTATCCTATAACTCTTAGCAAGAATTCATCTGAACATATCATTAAGCTGGTGAGTTACAAAAATACTTTCTTTCTTTCTTTCTCTCTGTCTCTGTCTGTCTCTCTGTCATTCATATATACACATACACATACACACACATATACATATACATGCTTTTAGCCTTTGCTTTGGGTTCCAACACTGAGAAGAAAAAGTATATAGGATCCCCACTGTCCCGTTACTATTCAGGAAGCTATCTCCAATTAACAACTGCTTGCAAAGGAAAAATTAGTTTTCTCCAATAGAGTCTCACTGTATTCAAACAATACTTAAGAGTGGGCCTCATGCCCAGCAGGCTAGCTACTCGTTGCATGTCTACTTAGATAGCATTATCTCACTTATATGTAGATTATGAAAATATGCTTTCAAAGAAATTGAGAATAGAGTGATGCTTATTTTTTGCAAAGGGGAAGGAGGGGAGACATTAGTCAATGGGTACTAAGAAATGAGAGTAAGACATTCTGGTACACTACTGCATAGTTAAAAAGTCTATAAAGGACAATAACTTACCACACATTTGTCAAAAGATAGATGCTTGAAGAATTTGAAAAGCTGTAAGAAAGTAGATTATTTAAAGGTACAAAAATAAATGAACAGCTCAGTAAGCCAGGTGTGGAAGTATGCCTATAATCCTTTATAATCTAAAAAGCTGAGGCTGATGGATTGCACTTCAAAGACAGCTAGACAATACAAGGAGTTATCATATCTCCAAAGAAAATAAAATCAATTAAGAAAAGATTTAGAATAATATGCAGCTAATTAAAAAATCTCATTGTGGCAAATATCAGTTTGTAAGAGAGCACATCCAAGTTAATCTATTTGCATGAAATGATGGGGGTGGAGTGAAGAAATGTGAAGTGCAGTGTAGAAGTCATGGGTAGCATGCATAGAATTTTACTAAACACAGGACTCTGTTTTACTGAACTTTGAATCCCCAAAACAAAAGCTAAAAGCCTCTGCAGAGGAATGCCTCTGGTCATTTGCTCTTGAGCTCAAATGTTTCTCTACCCTGGGTCGATGACTTGGAAGTGGTAGTCTCATTACACACTTTAAATGGAAAACCAACAAGTTGAAGCAAAATAATGTCAAGACTTAGTCACATGCAAAACCCAAATATTTTTTATTGGTAGTCTATATTCCTCTTTGGTCATCAGAATAAATTGTATTTTCCAAGGTCTCTTGCAATTAAATAGAGGCATAAGAATGGGTTTTAGACATTGGAATGTAGGATCCATGACACATAGATCACTGCCTTAAAACTTCCTATGTGAGGTTCTCCATACACATTAGCCCTCTACCTCATACAGAACTTAAGTGATGGTACAATATTGCCTGCTTTAATCACTACCTAAACCGGAAACACCTCTTTAAGACCACTTGTAATAAATATTGTACCAAATTACTGATAAGATTATTGTAGTAACTGTTTACATAGTCTAACTAACATAAGTAATTACAGCTAAACCAAAAACTTAAAAGGTGATGATTAGCTGGTAGCTCTTGGGAATGCATGCTTGAAATAAAAATAGATGCCTTCTTAATTTCTATTTACTTGTATTTCATGACCTAAACATGTGCTAAGGTTTTCCCTCTCTCATGTAGGAAGCTTGTGGATAACTAGATATCATGGAAAAGCAGGGCCCATGCAAGAGTGAGAGAGGCATACATAACACTTTCATATCTTTATAGATAGTTGACCTCTGGACAAATATGTTCACACTTACCTCGAGCCTCTTCTTAACATTGTGAAAAATTATTTCTCTCACAATGGGGCATGATCCAGGACAGGTGCCTGATACAATAATGTAAGTACTCTCTATCAGGACCCTTACCACCCTAGGCAACTTTTAGAACATTCTCTATTGTCTGAAAATACATCCAGTTCCTTCTTGGAACCTCTTTTCATTCTTGATACATTAACATACAATAAATGAATAAATGATGTAGGCTTAGCCACATTTCATTAACCACTACAATTTCTCCAGCATCTAGGAGGTAAAGGACACCACTCAATATATATTTGCTAAATGAATAAGGAGAACTAGGACGTTAGGAAGATAGGGAGAGGAGGGATTCTGTTTAATGAGCCTGAGATGCAGAATGGACATTTACTTGCTTTAAAGTTCTCAGGTGGCTTACATGTTTACCTAAGGTGGAGGACCAATTATCTAAAACTTTAATATGCAAAATGCAGCAGCAGCAGCAGCAGCAGCATCTGGAAAAGAAATGGAGACTCTTGGGCTCTATGTTAAACTTTCCTTAATCTCTGCACTTAATGGAATGAGTAAAAGATATGTAAGAGCATTAAACGTAAAATGTTTTAAAAGTTGCGATCAGTTCAGATGATATTCATTTGCTCTCTAAATTTCTGAAGAAATCTCAATGGGGGAGAAAAATCTCAATATGCTGGAAAGGACAGAGATACCAAGAGAGGTGCTCAGAAAAAAGCCCATGTGTTTGAACATAAACAGAATACTAGGTCCAACGTGGAACTCTCTTGAGACACGGGTTAATTTTAGGTTCCCAGCAACCTCACAAAATAGAATTATCTCCAGAGTACAGATGCTACTAACCACTGCTGGAATTATGAAATTTAGCCTTAGTTAAGCAATTATCCTTGACACTAAATAGAGTAGCCTAGATACTGGGCTGATTCAATTTCAAATTGGGATGTGCTGCTCCTTGTGACCTACAAACTTACCAAAATTCCTTCCTGATATCCAGATGTCAGGATTGTTTGCCAGTGAAAGACATTTGAAGATGAAGACGGGAACTCATTTGTCAATACTACATCATTCCATGAGGAGGCATACATATAATTGAATTCAATTTGTTTTAAAGAAAATCTATCTGTCTGGGAGGGAGGGAGGGAGGGAGGGAAGGAGGGAGGGAAATCATAAACAGGACAAAGGATAAAGGATGCCTATGACAACGACAGAGAATCTAGTGTGAGCTAGTCCACGGGAGACATTTGGAAACCCCCAGTAATACATTACCACTGTAGAAAGAAAAGTGCCACTCCCACCTAACCAGAAGACAAGAAATTGAAAAGCCAGGAGCAATGGCCCATGTTTCACTTGTGAAGTAGAATCAGGAAGATCAGAAGTTCAAGGTCACTCTTAGCTACATAGCAAGTTTGATGCCAGCTTGGGCTACAGAAGACCCTGGAAGAAACATTTTGTTATTTACCATGAGCTACCATATGGGAGGAGGTGCTGCAATTTTCTAGATTTGGAAACCTTGTCTTTTCTGAGTTGGGATATGTGGCAGCCACCTGAAATTGCAACTATTTGACATTAATCATGAGTTGCAATGTCAGCTGACAGCAAGGTGTTTAATTGAGTAATTTGTGAATTGAGAAATGATGCTTTGGTCTAGTACAGATATCTGCCTTTAAAAGGTGGTCAAAACTGCGAGAATTGATTGCCAAATAAAAAGAACATCAAAGCACTGCAAGGCCTGAGGTGCTTGAGGGGGTTCACACAGTAATTGACACATTTTTTTTTCTTGGACTGTCTTGAAATATTGCCCATGTTCCCAGAAGAAAACAAGCAATATGACATTGGTAGCTTCGGTTATATCTTCACTGAGCACACACCACTGTAGAGAAATGTTCTGCTTTCTGTTTCGAAGATCAGGACTGGATGTAGATAATCAGTGATAATTAGCACAGCTGCTCCTTGGCTTTTCGTACTATCTGTGAGCCCTTAAAAGTTTATATTCAAGACAGCCAAAGGAACCTGGAGGATGACTTTGTGTTAAGTCCTGTCACAGCAGAGCTCTGAACATTATAAATTAAAGATAAAATCATAACCACATAGTATCCTGGGGATTAGTTCAAGATTATCTTGGCTAGATTGAAAAGTTGTTAAAAATATAAAAATAAAAATTGAATCCCCAAAACTACATTGACTTCCTCTAAAACATGTCACAGAGCACACAGAAAGATACAAGGAAGATATACTTGTGAAACAATCTCAATTGTTTCTGTGTCCCAGGAAACATATTTGGCTCAAGGGGCATGAGAAATCATCCAGAACTAAAAAGCCCTGAGGTATCTTTTCCCCAACTGCTTCCTGAAGGGCGCATTATTATTACCTGGAATTGGTTTGTCTTGTATACTGGACATCACAGGAAAAGATAAAGTGAGTACCTCACACACTTGTAGGACCTGGTCTATAAGCTTCCATCAATATATGGATATTAAAGAGAAGTATGTACTCTACCAAAGAAATATGACTCAATTGCTTGTTCACAAAAACTGTGCCTCTCACATCCCCAGTGCCCACATCTCCACATCTGTATGCAAGAGTCAAGTATAAAACCTAGCATTGCTGATTTCAGGACTCCCAGCGTTCCTCCTACAAAATGGACCTTCATTTTCATGCAGTGTGCAAACCATAAAGAGGAATTTAATCATATGCTTTATTTGTAATTCTATCAGTTAAAGCATGCTCAGGTGTCTGAGATCATTCTTTAGGTTCTAGAGACTAATTTCCATTGATCGTGCACAATCCCTTCCTAGTTCTGAAATTCAATGTGCCCTCTGGAATTTTAATTCCATCATTAACTAAGTTCTCTATAGCTTCAAATCCTTCTTTGCTATGTTCACTAGCTGCCTATAAATAAGAACTGGATCTGCCCTAAAGACATACTTCCAGCACAGAGCCCTCAAGTGGGGCTTATTCTCTTTCTCAGAACCCTCACTCTTGGTTTTGAAGTGGGTTAGTAATGGGTCATCTTTTCCACACATTCTGTATCCAGACCTTCCCAACTCTCATTGGTACACACCCAGTCCAAGCTTTCAGTCTTATTTGATCTTGCAATGAACCCCAGAATGTCCCTGTCACCCACACTTCCCAATCTGTCACCCAGTTCTCCCATGTTAAAAACTTAATGCCAATACTTTCAAGACTGCTATTTTAGTTCTTAGTAATCTTCATGTCCGCAGTGGTGTCTCAACACTGGGATCTCTCAGTCCTTAGAATCTCTCAATTTCTCATTAATGGTCTTTTTTGTCCCTCCCATCCCCCAACACATACACACACACTACATCCCTAGCTAATATGTATTTTTTTTAATTGGTTGTTCAAAGTTTTCTAGCTTGCTTACCCCAAACAATTCCAAGAATTTTTTTAAAATTCTTAATAATTTGGAAACTTATGGCACATAGATACTCCCACTTTTCCCCTTTCTCGCCTCTTTCATGACCTCAATACACCCTTACCTGGTGTGTTCATCATGATAAAATATTAAAATCCCTCTCTTACATTCTCCCCTATATGTCCTCTGGCCTTTGCATTACCAGAGCAGACCACTTTCTTTCACAGCAGGGTATGTGTGTAACCATTCAGTCCCCTCCCAGTGCTAGCTAGTCAGAACTTCCACCTGAATATCTAAGGTCTTTGAGCTTCCTGTAGGTTTTCCTTTTCATCTGATCTCAACTATTTGTACTTGTACCAGTCAAATTTAAGCTCTCAAAAGGTTTGCATTAAATGGATACAAAACCCATTTCTACACAAGATTAGCCCTGTGACCTCATGCCTGAGAATTCTCCTTGTTTTCTCTGCTTCTGCTCCACTACCCATCTTTTTGTTCTTTAATCATTTCCTTCCGTTAATTTATTTATTCATTTTACATCCTGATCACTGTCCTGTCCTGATCACCCCTCACACAATCCCTCCTCCTACCTTCTCCAGTCTCCTCTGAGAGGTTGTTCCCCTTCCTGGTGGATATTCCCCTACCCTGGTGCATCCTGTCTCTGCAGGGCTAGGTGCTCCTCTCCCACTAAGGCCAGACAAGGCAGCCCCATCCGCTCTTAAATCTTGTCCAACATGCTGCTTCAGAGCCTCTGCCCTCAGATAAGTCCACCCAGATTGTTTTACCTTTAATGTCTTCCCATCTTCTATTATATCTTTATTAAAATTATACCTCAACTCTGATGTCTGATGTTCACTGATCAAAATTCGTGTTGTACAGTGGGGCTGGATGATGTCCCAGCAGTTAAGAGCACTTGTTCCATTTACAGAGGACCTGAGTTTGGTTCCTTAGCACCCACATGGCAACTCACAGTCATCCATAATTAATTCCAGGGGCTCCAAGCTGCTCCTGTCTACACAGCCACTGGAGATGTATGTACTGCACATCCACGCATTTAAGCAAGACTCTCATGCATAAAAAGGAAATAAACCTGAAAACTTGAAACATTTTAAATCAGTGCCACACACAAGCACCCCTATTCGTCTTCCTGCTTTATGCGTCTCTGTGTTGTATAATATACATTTTACTAAGGTTTTACTTAGTGTGTGATTCTCTCCCAGACTGTAATCTGCTTAAGGATGGGGGATTTTTATTTATTATGTTTATTGATAAGTGATCAACATCTGTAATAATGCTGAGTATATTGTAAGCACTCAATAAATATTTACTGAGAATAAATATATCCTAATAACCAAATAAATAGACAGTATAAATTTTAGCCATATGTTTTCCTGTATAGAAACTGGGGAAATCTGTACTGTGACACTTGTGAAATCCCACTGCCTTTCAGACCTCATCTCCTCCTCCTTCCTTTCCTTTTGTCGTCCTTTCTCCCCTGCCTCTCTCTCTTCCCTCCTTACTTCTCCCACATTCCTTCTTTAAGTCCTCCCTTATTCATTTTTCATTTTTGTTAGTATTTCTTGCTTTTCAAAGGTCAGAATCTCATAACTATCTACCAAGTGTCTTTTTATGAATAAAGTTACCCCTTACCACACAAAATAATTAAACAGTTATGTAGGACCCTAACTATTGAGTGTTATAAATCAAACTCTTAACACAGAAATATTGTTTCACAGCCCGAGAATCTAGAAAGTGAGATTATTGTGATAGCCTCCTTTGGAGGCTCCTGAAGAATATGTTCCATGCCACTCCCATGAACTGCTGGTTTGCTGGCAGTTTTTGTAATCAGACTGCTATAGGACTTGATATTCACAGAGCAGTTTGTTCTGTGTATATCTGCTTCCAGACCCTTTCTTTTTATAATGATAGCTATTATATTGGTACATAGCCAACGGGAATGATCTCATTTTAATTTGCCACAGCCTTATCTCCCAATAAGAGGACAATCTAAAGTACTCAGGGTTAGGACTTCAAAATCTGAATGTCAGAAAAATGGAATTCAACCCACAAGAGGGCTTATGTCCCTGCTGTGGAAGTGAAAGCCACCAAAGGCAGCTAGGATTTAATGATCCTGAGGGTCTCAGATGAAGCAAAAGGCTTCTCTGAGTTTAGATTCCCTGCCTCCCGAGTACCTCATGCTATTTTCTCTCTTGCAAACACAAACCTCAATAAAGGTAATTAAGATGTATAATAATTAGCAAGGAACTCAGGTCAAGATAGTACACTTTGATGGATTCATTTCAAAATTAATTCTTTATAGTGGAAGCAATTCAGATACAGAAAAATAATTGGAATATTTTAATCCAATTTAACACAGTTCCCAGAGAAGTCTTGAGAGACAAAGTGACAGATGTTGGCCTGACCAGGCTGATGGAAGTAGAGCACCCAGGCAAGACCCTGGAGTGATAGGTAGTGATCAGCATGCTCATTTTGTCCAAAGGAACAGACTTGAATGTCTCCCAAAAATCCAAATAAAGAAATTACTTCTTTCAAGGCTGAAAGCCTGTAACAGCTGCCACTGTCTCTAACATCCTGGAGGAGTCAGCTCTTACGGCTAGAAAAGGTTTTTGCAGAAGCTAACTAAACAATGCTGAAATTAAAGTGATGTTCATATAAACGGAAAAGGTTTCTATACTAGAGAATTATAAATTATCATTCTTTATGGTTAGATGTTAATATATTTGTGCTTACTGAGCAAGTATTAATGATATGGTTATCATGTTCCACCTTTTATTTTATCCTTGCATACAAGTTAGTTTCAGATGAGGGCACAGTTTATGATTTCAATCTTCTCAGAATCTAATATGGGATGCAAAATTTTTTTTCAATCAGTTAAATGTGTTCTTGAGAGTGTCAGAAGAAAATACAAGAGAATCTTCATTGTCTTTAGGCTAGAAATACCAAGAAATACATACAAAATGCTCATTTAAAGAAAACCATGAGTCGGGCGTGGTGGCGCGCGCCTTTAATCCCAGCACTTAGGAGGCAGAGGCAGGCAGATTTCTGAGTTGGAGGCCAGCCTGGTCTACAAAGTGAGTTCCAGGACAGCCAGGGCTATGCAGAGAAACCCTGACTCGAAAAACCAAAACAACAACAAAAACAAAACAAAACAAAACAAAAAAAACATTAAGAGATACTTTACAAGAGATAGACAGACATATTGAAAGATAAGGAGACAGAGACAAACAGAGAGAAAGACAGAGAGGCAGGAAGACAGAGAAATAGAGAGGCAGAGACAATAGAGAGAGAGAGAAACAGAAAGAAGAGAGTTTCAGGATGTAGGCTGAGGAAAAGCAGAAGCTTACTGGCACAAGAAATCAATAATGACACAAAGCTCAATAAGCAGTTGCAGTAACTGATCTTTGTGCTAGAAAGTATTCTTTGAAACTATGAAAAACCCCAACAGCTTAAAAGAAAAATAATATGTTCATATGAGAAAGTCTTTATGCTAACATTGATACAAATAATGAATTGAAGACAAATGAGAAAATATCCAAAGAAATCAAAATCTGCTTTGTCCATTCTTCATTTCAGTGGTGAGGCTCATAGGTAAAATGCAACCTTTAATCTGAGGATCAGGCATGCAGCCCAGGCTATCTCGAAAACAGGCACAAGAGAATCGCTTGGGCTCCAAACTCAAGTGCCGCATGACAAAATAGGAGATCAAGCAAATGTGGAAGGACAGTGAAAAAGAAAGTATAAATGAGTAAAATGGGAAGATCAGAGACTTATTTGAAAGAATCAACAAGATTCAAGAAGCCAGTAGATAGGCACAGTCACCATTTGAGGGATGAGGACACCCACCCATCTCAAAAAATTTAACCCAGAATTGTTCCTGTCTAAAGAAAATACAGGAACAAAGAGTGGTGCAGAGACTAAAGGAAAGGCTATCCAAAGACTGCCCCACCTGGTGATCCATCCCATATACAGTCACCAAACAGACACTATTGTGGATGCCAAGAAATGCATGTTGACATGAGCCTGATACAGCTGTCTCCTGAGAGGCTCTGCCAGAGCCTGACAAATACAGATGAGGATGCATGCAGCCAACCATTGGACTAAGCACTGAGGGCCCTAATGGCAGAGTTACAGAAATGACTGAAGGAGGTGAAGGTGTTTGCAACCCCTTAGGAAGAACATCAATATCACCCAACCAGAGCTCCCAGGGCTTCCAGGGATTAAACCATCAACCAAAGAGTACACATGGAGGGACCCATGGCTCCAGCTGCAGATGTAGCACGAAGATTGCCTTTTCTAGAATCAATGGGATGGAGACCTTTGGTTCTGTGGAGGTTCTATGCCCCAACATAGGGGGATGCTAGGGTGGTGAAATGGGAATGTGTGGGTGAGTGGAGGAACATCCTCATATAGGCAGGGGAGGGAGATGGGATAGGGGGCTTGCAGAGGGGAAACCAGGAAGGGAGACAACATTTGAAATGTAAACAAATAAAATAACCAATAAAAATGAGACAAAAAAGAAGGGTGAATTAAATATGGTTCCCATTGCTGTGGCTAAGAGCTTCCCTGGAGATTTGTTGATTCAATGGTACCTGTGCAGCATCCAGATAACATAAACAGCCATCATTGCCTAGAGGGGCCTGGATCAAAAAGCTAAATATAGGTCACTATGTGCTTTTACAGGAAGGCCCAAGTGAGGATGTTTCCATACCACTTAAAAGGGGAAACAAAATAATCATGGGAGGTAAAGGGAGGAAAGGATCTGGGTGGGAGAGGAGAGGGGAAAAGAGGTACAGGATCAGGTATGGGTTAGGGAAATAGGAGAGAGACCCAGAGGACTAGGAGAATGAACAGAAATATGCAGCTTCTGGAGTGGAAGGCAAAGGAATCCTTCAGAAAGTACCACAAAACTAGGAGGTGAGAGACTCTTCAGGACTCAATGGGGGTGACCTTAGCCAAAATGCCCAACACTGGGGAGAGTGAACTCAAAGAGCCCACCCCCAGTAAATAGGGCTCCAAGTAGAGGGACAAGGTTTCCAACCCATAGTCAAAATTTCTGACCCAAATTTGTTTCCCTCTAAAAGAGACAAAAATAGAGAAGAGACTAAAGGAAATTCTGGCTAGTGACTGGCCCAACTTTGGATCCATCTCATGAGGAGTAGGGGAACACCAAGGCCTGACACAATTACTGAATTGTTCTTATCTCAAAGAACTATGGGGGCAAAAATGGACAAGAGACTGAGAGAAAGGAGGTCAAATGACCAGCCCAATTTAGAGTCCATCTCAAGGGGGGTCTTCAAGGCCTGACACTATTACTGATACTATGGTTTATTTATAGACAGGAGCATAGCATTGCTGTCCTCTAAGAACCCAATAAGCAGCTTAGTGAGACATATGTAGATACTTACACTCAATAATTGGACTGAAGTTATAGACCTCTATGCAGGAATTGGGGGAAGGAAAAGAAGCTGAAGGGGAGGGCAACCCTATAGGAAGAAGAGCAGTCTCAACTAACCTGGACTTCTGGGAGCTCCTAGAGTCAGAGCCATGAACCAGGCAGCACACATGAGCTGGGCCGAGGACCCTGAAACATATGTAGCAGATGATTGCTTGATTTGGCCTCTGTGGGAAAATATGCATCTAATCCTGGAGAGACTTAATGTCCCAGGGAATGGAGATTAGGGGAGCACCCTCTGAAAGGCAAAGGGAAGGGGAACGGGGTGAGGAACTGGGAGGAGGGTTGGGTGGGGGTAATGGCTGGAATGTAAATGAATAATTAATTTTAAAAACTCACAAAAGAGACCTTGGGTGCTATTTCCACACCCAGTCCCACAATACCCAGAAGCTTGATTCTAAGGTGCTCTACCACCCCCAAGATCATAGGCAAGGAAGCCACAACATCTGTTCCAACACCAGGAGTAACTGAGACCAGCGGGATATAAGTACTCGGGAACCCCCTCTTGACCAGTGGCATGGATTCCTTCTGGTCTTAGCCCATAACCTGAGCAGAGCTTGGACACTAGCTCAGCACCCACTCCCACAACACCCAAAAGAAGCTCAACTCTCAGGTGCTCCAATACACCCAGGATCACAAAATCTCAGGATGTTAATACCTCTTAACATCATTAGACTCAATTCCCCAATTTAAAAGAAAATGTAGACTAATAGACTGGATATATAAACAGGACCCAGCATTTTGCTCCACACTGGTAATGCACCTCAGTGACAAAGATAGACACTCCTGCAGGCAAAAAAGGCTGGAAAACAAATTTCCAAGCAAATTGTCCCAAGAAACAATCTAGAGTAACCATTCTAATATGGAATAAAATTGACTTTCCACCAAAAGTTCTCAAAAAAGATAAGAAAGGATACTTCATAATCATCGAATGAAAAATTACCATGATAAACTCTCAATTCTGAACATCTATGCTCCAAATGCAAGGGCACCTACATTCATAAAAGAAACTTTATTAAGGCTCAAAGCACATTATTGCACCTGAATAATAGTGGGAGACTTCAACACCTCACTCTCATCAATGGACAGATCATGGAAACAGAAACTAAACAAGAGACACAGTGAAATAGCAGAAGTTATGAACCAAATGGATTTAACAAATATCTATAGAACATTTTATCCTAAAACAAAAGAATATACCTTCTTCTCAGCACCTCATGGTACCTTCTCCAAAATTGACCATATAATTGGTCACAAAACAGGCCTCAAAATATACAAGGCAATTGAAATAATCCCATGCATTCTATCAGATCACCAAGGACTAAGGCTGGTCTTCAATAACAAAAACAGAAAGCCACATACGTATGGAAGCTGAACAATGTGTGGATACTTCGGTCCTTCATAGAAAAGGGAACAAAATACCCATGGGAGGAGTTACAGAGGCAAAGTTTGGAGCAGAGACTGAAGGGAAGGCCATCTAGAGAGTGTTCCACCTGGGGGTACATCTCATATACAGTTACCAAACTAGACACTATTGTGGATGCCAAAAAGTGCTTGCTGACAGGAGCCTGATATAGCTGTCTCCTAAGAGGCTCTACCACTGATTGACAAATTCAGAGGTGTATGCTCTCAGCCAACCATTGGACTAAACACGAGGTCCCCAATGGAGAAAAAACGACAGAAGGAGGTAAAGGGATTTGTAACCCCATAGGAAGAACAACAATATCAACCAACCAGACACCCCAGAGATCCAGGAACTAAACTCCCAACCAAGGAGTACACATGGAGGCACCAATGGCTCCAGCTGCATATATAGCCAAGGGTGACCTTGTAGGGCATCAACGAGAGGTGAGGCCCTTGGTCTTGTGAAGGCTCAATGCCCCAGTGTAGGGAAATTATAGGGCAGGGAGGCAGGAGTGGGTGGGTGGGGAACACCCTCATAGAAGCAGGGGGAGGAGATGAGGGTTTTGGAGGGGATCAGGAAAGGGGATAACATTTGAAATGCAAATAAAAAATATGCAATTTATAAAAAGTGTTTATCTTAAACACACAAACATACACACACATGCACACACACACACACACACACACACACACACATACACACTCCCTATGTGCTTTTTAAATGTATCTTTAATTAGATCAGAATTTCATCACATTCTCTTTCCTTTTTCCCCTTTATTCCTTCCCAGCTGGTTTCTTTGAAACCCTTCCAATGCTCTATCCTTACACTCCAGTTTATAACCTTTTTTTCTTTGATTATTACTGTTAAACACATAGTATATGTGTGTGTGCAGTATAACATGCTGGATTCATTTTTGTTGTTTGTTTTTATATGGTTTCAGACCTGATGACTTTGCACTGGACAATAAAAGAACTCATCTCTGGGAGAAGCTAACTGTCCTTCTCCCAGTAGTCATAACTTACCCATAGTTCTTTGTCTACAAATAGGATTTCCTGAACTTTCTGCCCTTCTAATTTAGCACATCAATTAATAATATTGTTCTAATCTTGTTTATGCAGGCATTTCTTCAAAAGACTGTTTCATAGAAAACAACCTGGTATTCTGACTCTTATAACCCTTTCATTCCTACTTCTGTGATGTTCTCTGAGCCATGGATATAGTAGTTGTGATGTCAATGTTCCATTGAGACTCAGATCCCCATGATCCAATGATGTCTTTATTGTATCCATTATTTTCTGTAACAGTTCCCGTTTTCTGTAAAGAGAAGCTTCTTCGATGATGCATAATAGAATACTTATTGGTGGGTATAAGTATAAGAATTAGAATATACCAAATAAGGCATAACACTGGTCCAGCAAAGTGGCAATAATAGTCTTTTATAAGGTCTATGACCTCATGAGCCTCAAGCAGCTTGCCAGTCTTCTAGTACCAGGCATTTTTTTACACCACCATATATGAGTGTCATTTATTTCACCTTTGTGGATAACCTTCCATTATGGTCATAGTTATCCTTCAAGTGTGCTGCAGCTGGATAGGACTATTTTCTTCCCTTGGCAACATGCATAGTATTTTCTGGTACCATGAAAGCTAAACCACAGAAAGGATGGCTTTCAGGTCAGAGCCAGCTCTAATTATCTAAGTCCTATGCCCTGAATGTCTGGAGTCTTCAGCAATAGGGGCCCACCCTCAATCTGTGAAGAATAATCAAGAGCTAATAGTTTATATTGTTTGGAGAGTCACTTGAACTTCTCTGACCAACTATTGGAAATGAAGTTTCTCATGCCTGAGAGTTATTGTTATTCTGTGGTTCTTGTGGGAGTATTGACAACCCAAGTAGCATAACTTCCTTTAAGATATCTAGATAGATGATAGTCAAGTATACTATAATGATAGATAGATAGATAGATGATAGATAGATAGATAGATAGATAGATAGATAGATAGGTAGATATAAATAGATAGATGATAGATAGATAGATAGATAGATAGATAGATAGATAGATAGATAGATAGATAGATAGATAGATAGATATGTATCATATTATGGCAGGGGATATATAGAGATAGATGATAGGTAGATGATAGATTAGATAGATAGAAAGTTATATAAAGATTGATAAAGATAGATAGATACATAGATAGACAGACAGACAGACAGACAGACAGACAGACAGACAGATAGATAGATACATAGATACATAGATACATAGATACATAGATACATAGATACATAGATACATAGATACATAGTAGATAAAATAGGTGATAGGTAGAAGATGATAGATATATAAGCATATATTTCTATGAATTATATTTAGGTAAATAAGAGCAATATGACTCCTTGAGATTTTAATGAAACCTTCTTATATATTTGCTTCTGTCCCACTGACACTTGGAGACCCCTCAACTAACTTTTCTCTCTCCCATTTTATAAACCTGTATCCTCATGTTCCCTTCTCAACATCACTCTCCTTGCCTATCATCTATTTAGCTTGAGATTCTGAAGTTACTCGACATCTGACAATCTGAACAAGACACTGTTGTTGGGAGAGAAAATGAAGCATGTATATTTCTATTCATTGTATAGAAACTTTTCTTACTTCATTCATTTACCTGTTAATTTTATTTTCTTTACAGCTGAATCATATTCCATTGATGTATGCACTATATTTTTATAATTTATTCATTTGTTGAAGGATGTATAGGTTATTTCCATTTCCTGGCTATCACAAATAAGATGGCTGTGAACATTGTTGTGCAAGAATCTGCAGAGTAGGTTGTCATGTCGAGTCTTTTGAGAATATGTCAAGGAGTATTACAGCTGGGTCATATGGTAGATTTATTGTTAGCTTCATGAGGATTCTACATATAGGTTTCCAGAATGGCTGCACCATTTTGCATCTAGACCAGGTGTTAATGAGGGTGTCTCTCTTTCCACAACCTCAATAGTTTTTGGTGTTATTCTTAGCCACTATGACTAGGATGAGATGAAATCTCAAAATTTTAGCTGGTTTTCTGTAAGTAATAAGGACAATGAACACTTTTTGAGCTATTTCTTAGTTAGTCATTTTAATTGCTCTATTGAGAACTCTGTTTAGATCCCTGGCCCATTTTTTTTTTCAAATTTAATTGGGAGTTTGTTCCCTTGACGCTTTTTTAGTGCTTTGCATATCCTGGATATTAATCCTCTGCCAGGTGCTCAACTGGGTTTCGTTCAATTCAATTGATTGTTTTCTTATATCTACAGAAGCGTTTTAGTTTTATGATGCCATGGCTATCAAGTGATGCCCTTAATTTTCCTGGGCAAATGAAGTCCTCTTCATAAAACTATGAAACTGTATTCTTAAAAAATTTACTTCACTCAGCAAACAAACATTCATGTTATGCACTTTGAGTAAAGAAAAACAACAAAAACAACAAAACATTCACTTTATAAACATTTGGCATAAAATGGTTGTTGTAATTAGGTTTTTACTACTCTAAACAGACACCATGACCAAAGCACCTTCTATAAGGACAACATTTAATTGAGGCTGACTTATAGGTTCATAGGTTCAGTCCATTACCATGAAAGAAGGAGCATGGCAGTGTATAGGCAGTCGTGTGCAGGAGGGACTGAGAGTTCTACATCTTCATCTGAAGTCTGTGAGGAAGAGGGTTTTAAAACTCACACCCACAGTGACACTTCCTCCAACCAGGCCACACTTCCTAATAGTGCCACTTCCTGTGCCAAGCATATTCAAACCATCACATTGGTGAAGAATAATATGATAGAACACCATGCTACCAATAGAGAAGAATGTTGGATGATTTTGAGTGCCATAGTGAAGAGAGTAACCATGATAATGAAGAGTCCTTGAGTCAGACAAATAGGAGATTGACAACCCTAGGAAATATGGTATTACTCAACAATTGTTTCAAATAATTAAACATAATGAATCCTAAGTCCTAGTATTCAATTAATGTCTGTGGTCATGAAATAATAAAAAAAATGGTTGTCAACTGACAAGCAGTACTTCATAAAACTAGAAACCTTCTGCACAGCTAAATAAAAAAAATGAAAAAGATATCCATGGATGGGATAGAAATTTGCCAACTATACATCTGGCAGAATTAATATTCAGAACATACAGAGAACAAAGAGAGAGCTGTGGGGCTAGGATCTGAACAGTGTGTTCTCCAAAGAAAATAAAAGAAAAAGGAATAGAAAAATGGCTGGGAAATATTTCAGAAAATGTTCATCATCATAGTAATTAGGAATATGCAAATCAAAACAACATTGAAATTTCATTTTATCACAGTAGCATGTGTGTGTGTGTGTGTGTGTGTGTGTGTGTGTGTGTGTATTCCAGAAAATCTTGTAAAAAGGATATGGGGAAAAGGTAATGTTCATTCACTATTGGTTGGAATGCAAACTGATACAACCATTCTGGAAATCAAGAAGAAGAATTCTTAAAAGCTAAAAATATATCAACCATATGATCAAGATATAACACTCCTTGGCATATGCACAAGGGACTCAATATCCTACTCCACATGCACTTGTTCATACCTGTTCCTTGCTTTTCTATTCAGAATAGTTATGCAGTGGAAACAACATAAATATCCTCGAACTGACAAATAGATAATGGAAATATGGCACATATATACTATGGCATACTATTCAGCTGTGAAGAAAAACTAAATCATGAGCTCTTCAAGTACATGGTTGCAATTAGCAAAGATCATATTGAGTGAAATAACACAGACATAGAAAGATAAATGTCATATGTTACCTTTCACTAAAGCATACTTATTTATAAATGCAGAAACTAGGAAATTGAAGGAGGGTGGCAATCAAGAGGGAGATAGGGAACAAGAGATAAGGGTGTAAACTGGAAAAACTAGGGTGTTCTAACTATAGAAAGAAAGAAGATGGGGGAAAATATATATTAAGAAGAGAGGAAGGGCAGTGACATCCTGCGACTGATCAAGGAACTGGCTAAATATGAATACATGGAAGGTCAAGTCATTTTAACTGAGAAAGATCTCCTAGAGGATGGTTTTGGAGAACACACCTTCTACCACTGCCTGGTTGCAGAAGTGCCTAAAGAGCAGTGGACCCCGGAAGGTTACAGTCTCTAGCTTCGCCATGTAAATGGCCCTTCTGTGTATATGGATGGGTGGGGAAGTAACTAAAAGATCCTTTACACAATAAAGTAGATGATCATGATAAATGAGGACACAGCATTGTTGGGTTCAGCATGTAGTATTTTACCTGTGACCCATGGATTGGCAAGTTACTGTATCTTGAAGACTTCTTCGTGATGAGTGATTACAGAGGCTTTGGTATAGGATCAGAAATTTTGAAGAATCTAAGCCAGGTTGCCATGAAGTGTCGCTGCAACAGTATGCACTTCTTGGTAGCAGAATGGAATGAACCATCTATCAACTTCTACAAAAGAAGAGGTGCTTTGGATCTGTCCAGTGAAGAGGGGTAGAGGCTCTTCAAAATTGACAAAGAGTACTTGCTAAAAATGGCAGCAGAGGAGTGAGGCGTGCCGGTGTAGACAATGACAACCTCCATTGTGCTTTAGAATAATTCTCAACTTCCCTTGCTTTCTATCTTGTGTGTAGTGAAATAATAGAGCGAGCACCCATTCCAAAGCTTTATTACCACTGACATTGTTGTATGTTTGAAATTCATTCTTTTTAAAGCGGCACTCATGTATGTGGTTTGGAGGCAGAATTCTTGAACATCTTTTGATGAAGAACAAGGTAGTATGATCTTACTATATAAGAAAAACAAACTTCATTCTTGTGAGTCATTTAAATGTGTACAATGTACACACTGGTACTTAAGAGTTTCTGTTTTGATTCTTTTTTTAAAAAAAAATAAACTACTCTTTGATTAAAAAAAAAAGAAAAAAAACAAAGAAGAGAGGAAGTCAATATAACTGTAAGGCTATCTGAAAATGTCTTTAGGAATTATATTTTAACTAAATATTTAAAGATATGTAGAATATATGTAAATCAGTTTATGAATATAAATATAGTTTAAATAAAAATTTTCAATCTGAGCTAACAGTTTTCTCCCCAGGAGCCAAAGTCCTTATAACAAAACTCTAACACTAAGCTTAGGAATCTCTCCTTTTGAGCTAGTCAGAGGCATCCAGTAGATTTCCCAAACATTATAGGCTATTTCTATAGCATTTGGTTGAGCCTCAGAAGCAGAATATAATTCCCTATCACTGAAAACACCATGTACTTCAGATAGAGGACCCAAAGGCCTGACCTAAATACCTTACTGAAGACTAACTCTCATGGTATCAGAAGGTACCATGCAAACTTCCAAAGAAGGGAGGCAACCAACAGTTCCACCTAGCTATGGTATCTATGAACCAAAGTAATTACCAATATGGTACAATAACTATAAGAGTACAAAAATGTAATACATACCTTGGTAGTAATTAACAGCTCTCTAATTGGACTTAAGACCCATTCAACAAGAGAAAAATTATGTCTGGTCTAGAAACCTACCAAGCCACCTAGGATTAGTGGATAGGACACTTAACTAAATCAGCTAATTCATAACAACAATCTATGAACAGTGTCCTTATACACACGCGTAACTCTGGTCCTTACTCTTGATCAAAGAAAGTTCTCCTTACAATAGATGAGGACCATTGCAGAAATCTACAACCAATCAAAATGCAGAGATTTGGAGCCTACTCCCAAATAATACATCTATAATATGACTCCTTCACCCAAGGCTCAGAGGAGGAAGAAAAACTGTAAGAGCCAGGGGAAGTCTTCTGTGATATTGTCTCTCCAAGAATTATCACCATTTATACTAGTGAGGTATCACCAGCATGGCTGAATGATAAAAAGAATCATGCTAATGTGGATGGGAAAGGTGTAGGAGGATTGAACTCTACCCAAAATCTAGAGACAACTAAGAAATGATAATAGTGGGAGAAATGGTCTTCCCCAGGGAAGAATACATGAATTAATTATGTAATACCAAATAGGCAATCCTGAATACATACCTTCAGGTAACATTATAAGGACTGAGAAGGATGCATGTCTTATTTAGTAACAGTTAGAGAAAAGTGACTATGAACTTGAAAGAGAGTAGATGAAAGCACATGGAAGGTTTAGAGAAAGGAAATGGAAAGAGTAAATAAGTATGTTATAATCTAAGAACCATTTGTAAATGGTTGTTCTCCCTCAAGTCTCACATTCTAATATGGCTAAAACAAAGCCATAGGAAATGTAAAAGTAAATAGTTTTGTGCGTATTTCTGCAAGGATAAGGCCTAATTAGGATGTTTCCATTTTAGTATTTAATTCTTTGTGGATTATTTTATGGATTAAAAAGAAGCAGAAAAAGAAAATTTGAAGGTGGTGTAGATTATAATGTTAATTTGTGGTGCTACGGTATAGGCTGTGTTCCAGTAGGGATGTCAAGCCCTTTCCCTCTAGTTTCAGTCAATTCTAGGCTTATTTTCTCTTTTCTTTTTTCTTCTCATCCTGGGATACTCATTTTCTCAGATGGCTTCATCAATAAAAGAACACAGCTGGAGTCATGAGATCACAATACAATATTGTACACTGAGTAAAGCCAATAGTTCCACTGCATGTCTAAAGCATATGAGAGTCATGTAGGACAACTAAGACCCTGAAGTCTTTTTTTTTAAGGAATTAATGACATAATATATCAGGATAAGTTCTAATTCTTGAAATTTGAATGTGTCTTTTCATTCCCATGAATGAATCTTCATTGTCTTTTGTTACTATGACCAAATATCTGAAATTAATAATTATTAAGAAAATACTTTATTTCTCCCAGGCTGAAAAAAATCCACAGTCTTTTGCATTATTGCTATGATTATAGCCCACAATTGCTTTGGGCTTTCTTGCTCAACCATAACATGGGCATCATATTTAAGACAAGGAAAACATTAACAGAAGTCAATTTTATAACAAAGATACTCCTGTGTTAGCTCCATGGATGAATTAACCCTGCAAAAGAAGAAGGTTTTAAATGTCCTAGCAGCAAATATTTTTGAGAATTAACTTTCCTACACATGATGAGACTATAGCTAAGAAAAGTTTACCTTCCCTTTAGTCATACAAAAATCATACCTTAAAATCATAACTTGAAAATTTATGATTATCATCTAAAAAATCTTAGATATATTTCCAGAGAAAGGTTGAAGAAAGAAACTGCACTGGCAAATTCTTTGCTAATTTAAAAAAAAAATGAGCATCCAGCATGTATTATGCAAGCATGATGACCTGTGTTTGAATCATAGCAGTATTTCCAGCATAAAACAACAGGCATTGTCTCTCTCTCTCTCTCTCTCTCTCTCTCTCTCATACACACACACACACACACACACACACACACACACACCTGTGACCATAACACTGCTAGATGCAGGAGGATTGGCTACTTTTATTGGCCAGAGGGTTCAGTGAGAGAAAGTGAGATTCAGTCTCAGAAAATTAGTGAAGACATTATATAGCAGAACACCAAATAACCTTCTTTGACCTCCATATATGTACACAGGCAACAGTCATGTGTATCTTACATATAAACATACATATGTGTATACATTCACACAGACAGACAGACACACACACACACACAAAATAGGATGACTCTAATGTTCTGTTATGATTTGAATGTAGAATTTTCAGCATAGATTCATGGTTTTGAACACTCAGTCCCTAGGCTGATGCCAATCTCTAAGTTTGTGAAACCTTTAGTGGGTAGAGGCTTGCTAGGATAACTGGCTTCACTTCCTGCCCCCATCTCTCTGTAGATTGAATGAGACCAGTTGCTTTACACTTTTGCTACCACATCTTTCCCACCAGGACAGACTAAGCATTTGAACTACATGCCCTAATAACTCTTCCTTGTTTTGTGTAATGTATTTGGCCACAAGAATGTAACTAACACTTTGAGATGACTCATTTTATCTAATTGTAACTATATAGTAATGCTCCTTTCTGCCCTCAAAATATCTTACTGTGTACAAGAAATTAATGTCACTCTAGTTCCAGGGTTCATAGAAACATCAGATGTTACGTGAGCTTCTCAAGCTCCAATTTCAAAAATAATAAAATCCATTTTAAGTATAATATAGTAAATGGTGCATGTAGTTTTCATCCCACTACTCTATTTTATCATTCATCTACTTTTAAAGACCTTGTCCTTGAATCCCAAAGAAGTTAATATGCTTGAAGATCAATAAATGAGTTGCAACCTCTGCAAAAGGCCAACAAGCTTCTAAAACATGCTTAATAACACTCATCGTGAGTAAGACACACATGAAAGTTACAAAGCAATGCCATCTCACCCCATTCCAGTTAGATTCATCTCAAAACAAAGATAAAAATTCACACTGATGAATTAGTGGAAGGGTAATTCTTACAAGCCTTTATGGGGAAACAGTTGTGAATCCTCAAAAAACTAAAAATAAAACCACTACATGATCCAGCAAACACAATAAAGAAAATGTAATCAGTGCACTAAGGAGGTATCTATACTCACATATTTTTGAAAGTACATCGACAGAATATTGCATAAAGAAAATGTGATGCACACATACACATATGGACTATTATTCAGCAGTAGAAAGAATAAAATTCTGATGATTGCAATAAGCATCATGATAAGTGGAACAAGTCAGACATAAGAATACACAAATCACATGATCTCAGCCATACATTGAAGCTAGTTCTGATCTCATAAGATGAGAGAATAGGACAACATGTGCCAGAGAATGAGAAGAGTAAGGAGAGGATAGAGAATTACATAAGAGAACAGAGACATGAATGGATTCTATTTCACAATATATGAATAGACATATCTCAAAAGAATATAGCCAAAGGGCAAAAGTCACTCATCACCCAAAAAGGCCAATTAAAACTCCAGTAACAGATTATTTTACCTCAGCTTACTCTAGTTAATAATGTATTGCATATTTTAAAACCACCTGAGTACTCTGTAATATAAGGAAATTAACTGAAGATCCTGATTATTCTGATTTAATCATTATCCAACATGCTCATATGTGAGATGTACATAAGTAGAAATGACAGTGTAGCCACATAAAAATGTGTATATTATCTATGAAGTAAAATGTGCTACTATGAAAAATGTGAATGTAGATGTAAATAAAATAGTCTAATGAGTTATATGCCTATTTGAGGAACTATAATTATCAATTTATCATTTGTCATATTTATTCTAAGCCTTAATTCATTGATCAACATTGTTATAATGAACTTTAACGTATAGGGCAGCTTATGAGTTATATAAATATTGAAGATAGTGCAGAGATTTAACAGCCTCTCTAGTGCTTTCCATTTATTACTGTTGTATTTGTATTTAATCAAATTTCTACATTTTCAGTAAAAATTATACAATATATTTTGTTTATACATATAATAATGTCCTGAGACTCAATATTGAATACACAAATCGATTATGTGACATATTTACCTTATCAACAAAGCTTGAAAGTAATTTTATGCAAGGTTTACAATGATTATATACATGAAACAAGTTTTAGGGCTCAAAAATCCCCTACATGTAGTATTACAATAGATTCTGCTTTTAGACAGTTTCATAATTTATATTTTTAGGTTAACAACCAAAGTATCTATAAAAAGACTGTTTTCACCTGAAACACACAACACTTGTGTACATTTTGTTTTATCTTTATTCTTCTGTATTTAGTTCATCACAGCCCCCCCCAATCCCTTTAAATGATGTTATTTCCTGCATTTGTGACTGAAAGATTATTTGTTGTTCTAATTTCATGTACTACCCACTGTTTTTAGGAGTCATTGACATTTTGAAGTAGTAAGGTCTTCACTTCATGCTGTAAAGTTTTGTGTGCTTTCCTACAAACTTAAAGTCACATATACATCATGAAAGTAAGATATAGCTAGTCTGAAAATGGAATTCAGTGGTAGAGGTAAAAGCACTTGTTCAACATGTGTAATGCTCTGGCTCTAATCTGCAAGACTGCAAAATAATAATAAAATTACTCAGAATAGTCTGTTTCACTACACATGCACACACATGCGCACACCAAAACAAATAAAATATTCAATGTCACACATCTGAAATCATGCAATACATAGTCTTTTTTAAGTGGCCTCTTCAACAATAGAAAGTTACTTGTATCTTTTCTCTTTTAATAGGTTGATGCCTCATTTCTTTCAACACTGAGTAATAAGTTCTTACATAGATTGTCACAGTTTGTATATAATGTGCTCATAAATACAGACCTTATGATAAAGACTTGATCCTGAACTAACAATAAAATCCATAAGTAATTGGATTATGAGAGTGTAAAATTTACCAATTATTTAAGCCATTGGCAAATTCATGGTGTAATGGATTATTTTGAAGTGGGGATTGTTGGTTCTTTGAAGCATAGACTTAGACAAGTAGGCTAATCTAACTGCCTAGTGCATCCCTAGAATTCTTCTAACTCTGCCTCCACATTGCTTGGGCTACAAGCAACATAACACCATGACTATCATCTTTGCTGGGCATAGAGCTAAGTTCCTCATACTTGTCAGGCAAGAATTTACCCCATCTGAGCTCTCTGTCTCACCTAATAAATCATACTTCTATTCACAAAACAATATTAAGCTTATATGGTATACTGGAAGCATATTTGAATGTTAATGTAAGATTTAAATTTTATTCTTTGATCCATAAATGTTTCCCTGACAACTTGCTCAGCTGATCCTCTTGCAGCCACAGCTTATTCTTCAGAATATCTTAGTGTATCCTAAGTGAGGCTACATTGGGACTTTTAATAATTAGTAGTTGAAAGTGTAGTATGTGCAACAGCTTGTTCATCACATGAGAAATAAAGAAGTTAACTTAAACTTTTCTGAACTGAAAAATCTGTTGCCCATCTTTCAAGATGAGTGAGGATTAACACCACCATAGTGACACAGCCACATCTGGTTGTTTTCTCTGGAGCATATGATGGGGGTAATGTATTGGACATTTATTAGGTTTCCAACATTATTCATTCCCAACAGCTAGTTTCCAGGGATATGAGTAAAACTCAGCACAGAACACTTGGTTAGCATGCAGGAGATTTGCTTCCTAGCACTGACATTTTAAAAAGTACAAACTACCCAGCTGTTAAACAGTTTCTACACATTCTTGGATCCTAAATATCTTAACTGGCTTAGCACCAATAGCAGAGTCCTTCTCTTGTGTAAATTAGCCAAATTTATTTCATGAGATATCATTCACCACCAGTGAAAGTAATAAGAAGCTTTTAACTCATCTCCCATTGTTTGTCAGTCTAGTTTAACCAGATGTCTGGTTTTCTCTTTCCTTTATGCTGTTTATTATGAAAAGAACACAGTGAAGTATAGGATTTTTTTTTTAAAAAAAGTATGTATTGGCTCTGATTTATTTACAAAATTGCTTGGGAATAAGAAAACTAAAAAACGAAAGTAATGGACTATACTAAAGTGATAGATAGATGATAGATAGATAGATAGATAGATAGATAGATAGATAGACAGACAGATAGACAGACAGATAGATGTTACATAGATAGATCACAAGTTTGGGCCAGAAAGTGAATGATTAGATAAATGAAAGTAAACAAATGGATGAGCAAACAGGTCAATGAATGGATGAGTGGACACATAGATAATAGGTTAAAAACATAGCTGCACCTGTGTATTAGGCAGTAATTCTCACCGTGTAATGATGAGAATCTTCATTAACCATTTGCACTTATTTAAAATATATGTTTTTTAAAAAACCTGAATAATGTGCCTGCTAGGTAGGGAACCCATGCTTCTAGTTATCCAAGGTGATATTTACCATATTTGCTAAACTTGTGTAGGTAACACCCAAGACTGAGAACAACTGATGAAGTTTACCCTAAAGTGAATTTTAAACCACAAAATAAAACCACTCTAAGCTACAAGAGAAATAATGCACTATTACCTTTGTTGTTTTCTTTCAAATCATGCCAGGCTCTCGGACATTACCTCTCTCTAATACTATTCTACTCATATGGGTGTGAGCTCCACTTTCCTGAATTAGCATACCAACTAATTTTTTCCTCACCCATTTGATTTAGAATTTTCAAGGTTCTCAAAGATTGCAAACATGGTCCACTGTCCACTCAATTTCTGTCACATTGTATCACTAATTAAAAATGTTACTTGGGAACTTCAGGAGACTAGGGTTTATGCAATTTCACTTGTGAGATTAATAATTTACTCAATTCAGTACTACATAACTGACAGAGTGTTTCACGCATGCTCTATTCAAAAATAACTGCTTTGGCTTCTAGTCTGGTTTTTGTCTGTATTACCATAAATAATAATTACCCAACAATTTTCCATTAGTTAAAAGTATTGAAGGACTTATCAGGGAATTTTTATTCAACCTGGAGCTGTCATGACACTGGAAACATTAAGAATAGAGGCAAGTGGAGCAACTGTTTCAAGGAGGGCCCAGTTGCTTCCTCCTGGCTCTGCTGAGGTAACTCAAGCTGTGGCAGGACCCTTACTTGTCATTCATCCTAATAGCATGCATATATAAACCAAAAATTAAGACAGAACAAAAGTAAGGTTTTTGAATCAGAGTACCAAGTGCAGAACTTGGGCCATTTGGGGACGGTTTACTTTATTCCAATGGTGACTTTTAAAGAAGATTGTCATTAAGTAGCCTGGATTCTACCATGGTGTCAGGAGGTTCATTGCAGACTGATACAAAATAGAAAAGCGACAGACCTATTAGAAACATGGTAAAAATATTTCTCACACCCACTTGTTTTCTCCAATAAATATTGTGATAATTAATAATGGAAACATATTTCCACACAGTGGCCCACAGTGGTCAGGGCCTGCCTCTCAACAATTTCTTCAGCACTCCAATCATCAACCTATCAGTCCTGAGACTATGTCAAAAGCCGTTCGAATTGTTCAGTCTTGATCTACCATTTTAAATGTCTCATTTAATGACACCAGGGGTGCAATGCACATTGGTTGAAATATCCTTTTATCAGCTTTCCCTAGAGAATAGTAACAGAATTTAATTTCATGTAACACACTAAGAAATAAATCTCATGACAGAAGTGGTATAGGAAATGGAAATGGAGCAGGTTTGGATGACGAATAGACTATAGACAGTATGGTTTTTTTTAAAAAATCTCTATTTTCCATGCATCAATCCTATGCATTGTGAAATTACCTGGGTGTCCGGGCGTGCTGGCTACTCCTTTGTAAGTGCTTGAGCTAATTCATCTTCTCAGTGTCATGTGAGCTCACTGTTGGCATGGTTTCAAGAAATCTCATTATATTTTGATGTCCATGATGGATTCAAAATGAGAATATTACTGGCCTAAGGGTCCGTTAGCCTTGCCTGTCATATTTGTCAAGCTACAAAACAGATCTGCCAAAGGGTTGGGAGGGCGTTGGGGACAGTGGGCCATTAAAATGCAGTTCCATTACTTACATTCAGTTAGGCTGAGGAAATGGAGGATACCAAGTGTGAGACTTGCCTCATGGGATCCATTTCGAGTGTTACAAAGCAGAGAAGGAAAATCCAAGATGACAGTAGAAGCCGCAAGAAGCTCTTTCGACATATGATGAGCCAGTTTTGTAATTTCTCACTGTGGGTGAAAAGTGCCTGTTAGGTAACGTATCTGGCAACTTTGGGAGTGTAGCTAGGCAACATCCTCCAGGATAAGTCCAGTTCTTATTGAGAGCCGGCCTTAAATTGCTCTCTAGCCTCTTGGTGACAGGAAAAAAAAAGCCATGAAAAGTCATCTGGAACTTAAGGCAAAGACTAGACTAACTACAAGAATTAGATTGAAAATAATAAAAATATTCTTAAGAATATTTTAAATACTTTGTGTATTTACTATTGTAAGCTTTAAGCAGCCATACATCCATAACTTTTCAAAATATCCAATTATGAAAGATAAAGCTAGTTATATTTAGTATATGATTTTAAAGGCCATGAAATTAAAAGACAGCAAGAAAGGGGTATATATGAGGGTTTCTAGAGAAAAGGGGAGTGGGAAATGATATAAATATAATGATGTATTATCATATCAAAAATAAAAGAAGCAATAAAATATATTTTAAAAAGCATTTGTTGTGATGTTTCCTTAGTTTTCTCTCATTTTCTTGTAGTAAGTACTAAAGTTTCTGAATATTCAGTGTGCAGGTGGTTTGAGAACATACTCCCTAAAGTCCAGTTTGGACCATTACTCTACCTAGTATTCTACAATCAAACTAAATATCTAGATATACAAAAGCTTAAATGAAAGAAAAATTAGTACTCCCTTCTTTTAAGAAGCCTTCAATCTAATATAGTAACAAGAATTAAACAACTATCTTGCAAATATGTGTATCTGGGCTGAGGGAGTGGCTAATTCATTAAAGTACTTTCTATACAAGAATGAAGTCTGAGTTTGGGTCCTCAGTATGCACCTAAACTTAGCTGTGGTGGTGCTTACTTGTAATTTTTGGGGGTGGGTGGGTTGAGATATAAGGGATCTCTGGAACTTTCCATCTCACTAATCTTACCAAATTTGTGAGGTCTGAGTTCAGAGAGAGACTGTGCCTCAAAAAATAACGTGAAGAGCAATTGATAATGGCATGGATATTAATCTCTGGCTTCCACACACAGACATACACGCATACACATGTTGCAATCCACCCACACACATACAAGTGAACACACTCAAATACATACAAATGTATACAGTACAATGCACACACAATGTATCTTCTCTTTTTCTCAAATTATCTAAAAATATTTGGATCTATTATGTATAGTATAATGAGTTGGAAGTTCTGGGTAAAACAGATTTGGAAAGAGACATAATCCTTTTGGCTTGGATGGTGTTTATAATCTTGTAGGAGAGAGAGGAATGTAATATTACATTGTAAGACTGTAATACTAATATATCTTCTGAAGCTAGGATCCATTTTTCTTTCTTACCTACATTTCCTCACCACCTTTTTTGTATTTAATTATTCAAGAAATGGTTATGTTGTTAGCATAGGTCAAGTACAATGTGCTCAGTACATTCAAACTCATATTCATTGGCTACTTATCACATGCTAAGCAAAGTGAAGATTATTTTACATGCATTGATTCAAGTAATTCTCTAATGATGTTATTATTATTATCTTTTTTCAATAGGAAGATGAATAATGTATCAATAATGCTGAATAAAAATTCTGGCTCTTTAAGAAAAGCCTGTGATTTCACGGTATGTGTTTTAACCTACTGTATAACCATACAGGAGATCTGCATTAAATTGGGACATTATTCAAGGAAAGCATAATTAAGTCTAATCTGAGTGAAGAGATATTACTAATAATAGGTACCTAGTACATACACAATAAGAACATGCACCTAAATAAATATATTATAAAACTCTTTATTAAATGATATTATACTCCTATGCTTAATGGGAAGAATTATTGGAGTTCAATAATCACATTTAAATAACAGGCATAGCAATCAATATCTGAGAATCTGTACTTTGAACAGTGGTGACTACTGGAAGAGTAAGCAGAGACACCTGTATCCAGAGGCAAGGGGAAGCCAAGCTGATGAGGTTGAGAGTACGAAGTCCCTTCCTTTAGTGTTTTTGATAGAGTGAACCTGGAAAGGGGCATGCATTTCCATTGCACTAATGAATGTGGAGACATACAACAGCACACATTAGCTTTCTCCAAGCCAAGCTTTCATCTTGTAGTGATGCAACTGTGATCCATGACTTGGAGATCTTGTTAAGAGAGAAACAAAGCTGGACATGTAGTGTATGAGCCACAGAGCCTCTGAGGGGAGAGAACAAAAACCAACCAAACAAATAAAAACCACCATAAAGAAATATCAGGCTCTGGCATGGGAAACATGTGAACGAGTACACTGAGCTCACATTATACCTGTGGGGAATACTGAATATAAGAACACCCAACCCCTGTGTATTTAAAAGCTCAGGGGCACCCAATCCAAGTCTGTTCCATGGACTTAGCTTAAGAGACAGCTCACTCACACATCTCCACAGATTGGAAATATACTACCCATACCACAGGTCTTCATGAAGTTTGACTCAAAAAATTTACCGTCTAAAGTCACTGAAATAATTAAACTAATAGTCTGGGCCTCAAAGCATCATTGATACCTACAAAATTGTAATCAAGCTTAAATTTGTATATCCCACCCTCCAATGTCATTCAATGTCTCCAAATCCAATTTCACATATCTAATATTTGAAAAATACAAACTATCGTGGAAGTCCCCAGATTAATTTCCAAAACATGGTTTTACTCACTTATCCCATGTTCAAGTATGTTCAATAAAGTGTCTCATTTGTATATCTTGCCCAGCACTTACAGAGTTTTTAGCTACAGAATAAAATCCATATGTTAGATAATCAAGGAAATTTCTATAGTCTAAGTTCCCAGGCTTGTTTCCATGAAATTCTGTGACCATGACTCATAAGTGAAAAGACAATGTCTATTATTTCTTTTGAATTATTCAGTGAAGAATCTTGCCTGGTACATTAACATGTATGTCCTAATTAGCATTTCAAGATGCCTGCCTTTTGAATATATATTATTTGTACTTTCATATAATTTTTAAACTTATAATTATATCATTTTCCTTTCACTCTTTCCAAACCATCCCATGTACCTTCCTTCCTAGAGTGTGATTTATATAACCAGTGTCACCCCTTGCTCTCCTTCAAATTCAGGGTGTTGTTTTATACACACACACACAAAGAAAAATTCTAAATACATATAAAAGTCTTTCACTTGCTTAGAGTTATCCTAATATTCATTTTTTGAAGCTATTGTGAAAGGTTTTGTTTACATGATTTCTTTCTCAGTGTGTTTGTTATTTGTATATCAAATGCAGAAACTTTGGAATACTCAGCTGTGGTGGTTTGAATATGTTTGGCCCAAGAAGTGGCACTATTAGGAGGTGTGGCCTCATTGGAGTAAGTGTGGCCTTATTGAACCAATTGTGTCATTGTAGGGGTAGACTTTGAGACCCTCCTCCTATGGGCCTGGAGGACAGATTAAGATGTAAACTCTTATCTCCTCCAATGCCATGGCTACTTGGATGCTGCCTTGCTTTCCTCCATGATAATGGACTGAACCACTGATAGTGTAAGCCAGCCCCAATTAAATACTGTCCTTACAAGAGTTGACCTGCTCATGGTGTCTCTTCATAGCATTGAAAATTCTAACTAAGGCATCAGGTGAAATGGAATGTCTTTATCAACCCTCTCTTTTCAGGGCTCAGGAATTAGTACAGAAAAGAAAGTGGTAGATGACTTCAAGGAAACAGTATCTTTCCGACATAACAGGACTTATGCACATATGAATTCACAGAGACTAGTAGTATGTATGAGACTTGAACAAGTTCAAACCAGACAAAATCCAGCACAGAGAGAAGTGGTAGACACAATATCCCACCTCTTACTAGGAAGATATTTGCAATAGATACCTGATAAGAAAACACAATATGTACTCACTGATAAGTGGATATTAGCCCAGAAACTTAGGATACCCAAGATATAAGATACAATTTGCTAAACGCATGAAACTCAAGAAGAACGAAGACCAAAGTGTGGACACTTTGCCCCTTCTTAGAATTGGGAACAAAACACCCATGGAAGGAGTTACAGAGACAAAGTTTGGAGCTGTGTCAAACGGATGGACCATCTAGAGCCTGCCATATCCAGGGTTCCATCCCATAATCAGCTTCCAAACGCTTACACCATTGCATATACTAGCAAGATTTTGCTGAAAGAACCCAGATAGAGCTGTCTCTTGTGAGACTATGCCGGGGCCTAGCAAACACAGAAGTGGATGCTCACAGTCAGCTATTGGATGGATCACAGGGCCCCCAATTGAGGAGCTCTTGACTCTAGCTGCATATGTATCAAAAGATGGCCTAGTAAGCCATCGCTGGAAAGAGAGGCCCATTGGACTTGCAAACTTTATATGCCCCAGTACAGGGAAATGCCAGGGCCAAAAAGTGGGAGTGGGTGGGTAGCAGAGTGGGTGGGAGGGTATGGGGGACTTTTGGGATAGCATTGGAAATGTAAATGAGGAAAATACCTAATAAAAAGTATTAAAAAAAAAAGAAAGAAAAATCAGATTTTATTTTTCCAATGGAGTGACATTGGTTATATAAACCACACTCCAGGGCAAGCACCATGCTTAAATGAGCATATATTCTATGAGCACATTAATGAGGGTAGGAATTTTATAAATACCAGGAAGAAGGCTTGAAATGTACATTTTGATCAAAATTGTTTTGATGGTAGAATGGTCATTTTCCACAAAGTTGATTCCACCAATTCATGAGCATAGGATGTCTTTCTATTTTCTAGTGTCTTTTCTTCTTCAGAGGTTTAAACTTTTCACTGTAGAGATCCTTCATTCCTTGGTTAGGTTTATGACCAGATATTTTATTTTCGTTGATAATATTGTAAAAGTGAGTGTGAACATGATCTCCTCCATGTGTTTGTTGTAGGTGTATAAAAAAGCTATTGATTCAGGCAACTCGATTTTATAGCCTGCTACTATGCTGAATGTATCTTTTCTAGAAGTTTTCTGATAAAAATTGGAGATCTCTATGTAAGAGCCCGTGATTCGCCAAAAAATGATACCCCAGACTTAAAACGTGTGTAAAAGCAAAGGGTGTTTCATTCTGCAGAAGTCCAGCATACTGAGGTCTACCATCTTCCAAGATGGAGGCACCCAAGTGAGCTTGCAAGCCTGATTTAAGGCACCCGAGGGGACTTCCGGGGAGGGGTAGGTAACCTCTGTCATTTGCTCTTTCTCTAGGGACATTACAGAATCTTTGTTGGGGAAGACTGGGAACTGCTGATGACCCATTGTCCTTGCCTCGGCCAGGTGGCAGAGTAGCTTCCAAGGCCTAGACTTGCCCAGATTTTGGAAACAGAGATTTAGGCCTAGTCTCCTAAACTGCCAGTTTGAAGCCTGACATGGAGTCAGCCTGTCTCATCTAGTGTATAGTATCATGTCATCTGCAGATAGCTATAGTTTCACTTCTTTCCTATTTCTATTCCTTTGACATTGTTTTTCTTTATAGCTCCAACTAGTACTTGGACCATAATTGTAGGATTGCTTCATGTTTTTTCTACCTAGAATGATCTCTGTCTATGCTGTGGGTTTCTCATACGTAAATTTCATTGTGTTTGGGTATCTTTTCTTTAGCAGTACACTATCTAGGACTTTTATCATGAAAGAATATTGAATTTTGTCAAATGCTCCTTTTATATCTATTGAGAAGATGATGTGATGTTTGACTTAGTGTCTACCCTGTGGTTCACTACATTTACTGAGTTTCATATGTTGAAACACCTGGAACCATTTATTTTAGGGATAAATCCAGTTTGGCACACTCATATTCTGTTTACAAGCATTTTTTGAGTATTTTTTTCTTTGTTCATTAGAAATATTGGCCTGAAATCCCTCCCTTCTTCCCTCCCTCCCTCATTCCCTCCCTCCCTCCCTCCCTCCCTCCTTCCTTCCTTCCTTCCTTCCTTCCTTCCTTCCTTCCTTCCTTCCTTCCTTCCTTCTTTTCTTTCTTTTTTGGAACAGTTTAAGAAGGTGTGGTTAAAGATCTACTCTGAATGTCTGGTAAGTTCTGGTGTGAATCCATCTGGTCCTGGGCTTTTCTTAGAAGATTTTCTATTAATTTTTAAAATTCCTGTTTATTTGTTGGTCTTTAGGATTTTTTCCTTCTTCCTGGTTAATTTTGGTGGTTCAACTGAATCTAGGAATTCACCCATTTCTTTTAGGTATTCCTGCCTAATGGAGTACAGGTTTTTAAAGTATTCCTTATCATATTCTGAATTCCTATGGTGCCTGTTGTAATGCTTCCTTGTTTATTTTTTAGTCTGTTAGTTTGGCTCCTCTCTTTTGTTAGTTGGGCCAATCTTATTTATCTTTTCAAAGAACCAGTTCTTAGATTTGTTGAGTCTGTATCATTTTCTTTGTTTCTGTTTCATTGATTTCTGCTTTGGATTTTATTATTTCTTACCATTGGCTGGGTTGGATTTTGTTTGAACTTGCTTTTCCCAACTGTTAGAGCCACACCATTAAGCCATGTATTTCTACTCTTTCGGTTTTTTTAATGAATTAATTATTTTAATTATCTTTAAATATTTTTTTACAGTCCAGTCATTATCTCCCTCCCAGTCTGCCCTCCAACAGTTCCTCATCACATTCCTCCTTCCCCATCTCCAAGAGAATGTCCCCACCCTACACCTGCACCCCATCCTACCACCCCAGGCCTCTGTACTCCCTGGTTCCTCAAGTCTCTCAAGGGTTAGGTTTGTCTCCTCTCACTAAGGCCAGATCCAGCAGGCCTCTGCTGAATATGTGTTGGGTGCCTCTTACCAGCTAGTGTATGCTGCCTGGTTGGTGGCTCAGTGTCTGAGAGATCTTGTGGTCCAGGTTAATTGAGATAATACAAGCACTTAGGGCTCTAAATTTCTCTCATGGTACTGCTATCACTTTTTATTTAGTTTTCAGAAGATTTTTTTGTTTATTGATTGATTTCTTTGACTCAATCGTTAAATGATGGGTTGTTTAATCTTTGTGAGTTTGCATATTTATTAAAGGGTTATTAATTTTATATTTTATTACACTGTAGTCAGATAGGATAAAAGGGGAAATTTTGTTCTTTTGTATTTATAATGATTTATTTTGTGTCCCAGAATGTGTCCTGTTTTAGAAAAGTGTTCATGTGATGCTAAGTAGAATGCATGATTTTTGCCTTTTGGTTTTGTTTTGGTGATTAGGTGGAATATTCTGTAGATAAACTGTTCAGTCTATTTGATGCATGATGTCAATTAATTCTGATGTTTCTCTGTTTATTTATTCCTTTTCTGACCTTGTCTATTTGGTATTTTGTGTGCTACTTGTATTTCTAATGGATATTTCCTTAGTTTCCTTCATTCTGTAATCTTCTCAAACATCCTGTCTATGCTATTGATTTAAGATTTTTTCTCCTTGTTTATGCCTATAAGTCAAAGCTTTGGGCTTTTGTTTTTCACATTGTCCAATATCTTGTTTATTCTATTTCAGTATTTTTTAAATTTTTTAAATGTTTCTTGCTTATTTGTCCTAGATCCTCTATTTTTAATCTTTGAGACGTGATATTCTATCTTTTGCTTGATTCATTCTACTGCTAAGTGAGTGAGGCATTCCTTAGAATTTTATAGTTGGGCTATTAGGTTTTTCAATTCACCTCATTTCAGTTTCATTATTCTTCAATTTTTTCTATCTCCTGATTGGATTCTGTTCTCAAGTCTTGGATTGTCTTTGTCACAACCACCTGTCTTATTCTTGTGTTTACTTGGGTATTATTCAGGCATTTGTTCTTTCTTTTTTTTTTTTTTTGTCCAATTTTGTATTAGGTATTTTCTTCATTTACATTTCAAATGCTGTCATGAAAGTCCCCTTCCCTGCTCCCCTACACACCCACTCCCACTTCTTGGCCCTGGTGTTCCCCTGTACTGGGGCATATAAAAATTGCAAGACCAAGGGGCATCTCTTGCCAATGGTGGCCGACTAGGCCATCTTTTGCTACATATGCAGCTAGAGACATGAGCTCTGGGGGTACTGGGTAGTTCATATTGTTGTTCCACCTATGGAGTTCCAGACCCCTTCAGCTCATTGGGTACTTTCTCTAGCTCCTACATTGGGGGCCCTGTGTTCCATCCAATAGCTGACTGTGAGCATCCACTTCTGTGTTTGCCATGCATTGGCATAGCCTCACAAGAGACACTTAAATCAGGGTCCTTTTAGCAAAATCTTGCTGGTGTATTCAATGGTGTCTGAGTTTGGTGGCTGATTATGGGATGGATCCCAGGGTGAGGCAGTCTCTGGATGGTCAATCCTTTCATCTCAGCTCCAAACTTAGTCTTTGTAACTCCTTCTAGGGGTGTTTTGTTCACAATTCTAAGAAGGGATGAAGTGTCCAGACTTTGGTCTCCATTCTTCTTGAGTTTCAATTATTTTGCAAATTGTATCATGGGGATTCTAAGTTTCTAAGCTAATATCCACTTATCAGTGAGTGCATATCATGTGAGTTCTTTTGTGATTGGGTTACCTCACTCAGGATGATACCCTTCAGATACATCCATTTGCCTAGGAATTTCATAAATTCATTGTTTTTAATTGCTGAGTAGTACTCCATAGTATAAATATAGCACATTTTCTGTATCCATTCCTCTGTTGAGGGACATCTAGATTCTTTCCAGCTTTTGGCTATTATAAATAATCTCTCTCTCTCTCTCTCTCTCTCTCTCTCTCTCTCTCTCTCTCTCCCTCCCTCTTCCCTCCTACCACCTCTAGCAATTTCATTCTTTCACTGACATTAGAGCCTACATTTTGTGGGGGATTCTAGTACATAGTGAAGACATATAGCTTCGTGGACTGAACCTTCCATACACAGGCAGCCATTATTTTATTGGATTAACTGGACCACATTCTGTATCTTACACACACGCACACACATATCACACATGTATATGTATGTGTATGTGTATGTACATGTATATGTACATGTATATGTACATGCATATGTATATATAAGCACTCTCTGGCAATATTCCCAAGTAATGAAAAGCAAGACAAAGAAAGAAAAAGCCAAAACAAGACACTATGCCTATGAGAACCCGCTTCTATAAAAGGGCAAATTAGGGGCTTGGGAGATAGTTCAGTTGGTAAAATGTTGCTACACATGTAGAAAGACCTGAGTTCAAATGCTGTGCTTGACAGTTTTGTGCCAATTTGACACAAGATAGAGTCATCTGAGAAGGAATTTCTCAATTGAAAATATGCCTCATAAGATCCAGCTTTAGGGCACTTCCTTAATTAGTGATTGATGAAGTACAACTCAGCCTATTGTGAGTGGTTCCATTCCTGGGCTGCTGGTCATAGGTTCTATAAGAAAGCAGGCTGAGCAAGCCGTGATGAGTAAGTCAGTAAGCAGCACTAGCACTCCTCCATGGCCTCTGAATCAGCTCCTGCCTCCAGGTCACTGCCCTGTTTGAGTTCCAGTCCTGACTTCTTTTGGTGAGGATAATGTAGGTGCATAAATCAAGTGAAAACTTTCCTCCCCAACGTGGTTTTGGTCATGGTTACATAATAATAATAGTGATTCTAATTTTAGCAGATCCCTAATACTCATACTCAACAACAAAAAACCAGACTAAGTGGCAAACATTTATAATCTCTGCACTGAGAAATATCCTTTGACAGCCAGTCTAGCTGAATCAGAAGCTTAGGTTTAGTGAGACACTGTCTCAAAATAAAGAAAAAAAGGATTATATCATTGAAAAAGACTCTGGCCTGAACATGGACCACTATGCCCCACCACATACATACTTACATGCAGAGGAGAGAGAGGAAAGAGAGAGGAGAGAGGGGGGGAGAGAGAGAGAGAGCGAGGAAAGAGAGAGGAAAGAGAGAGATGGGGAGAGAGAGAGAGAGAGAGAGAGAGAGAGAGAGAGAGAGGAGAGAGAGGAGAGGAAAGAGAGATATGGGGAAAGAGAGAGAGAGGAGAGGAAAGAGAGAGATGGAGAGAGAGAAGAGGAGAGGAGAGAGATGGGGAGAGAGAGGGGGGAGAAAGAGGAAAGAGAGAGATGGAGAGAGAGAGGAGAAAGAGAGAGATGGAGAGAGAGAGAGAAAGAGGAAAGAGAGAGGTGGAGAGAGAGGAGAAAGAGAGAGATGGAGAGAGAGAGAGGAGAGAGAGAAGAGAGGAAAGAGAGATATGGGGAAAGAGAGAGAGAGGAGAGAGAGGAAAGAGAGAGGTGGAGAGAGAGAGGAGAGGAGAGAGATGGAAAGAGAGAGGAGAAAGAGGAAAGAGAGAGATGGAGAGAGAGGAGAGAGAGGAAAGAGAGATGGAGAGAGAGAGAGGAGAGAGAGGAGAGAAAAGAGAGATATGGGGAAAGAGAGAGAGAGGAGAGAGAGGAAAGAAAGAGATGGAGAGAGAGAGGAGAGGAGAGAGATGGAGAGAGAGAGAGAGGAGAAAGAGGAAAGAGAGATGGAGAAAGAGGAGAAAGAGGAAAGAGAGAGATGGAGAGAGAGAGAAAGAGAGAGGAGAGGAAAGAGACAGATGGGGAGAGAGGGAGAGGAAAGAGAGAGATGGAGAGAGAGAGAGAGAGAGAAAGAGAGAGACCCCACTAGCAAAACGATATAGAAACATAAAGGAAACACTGAGAATTTCTGAAAATGTATGTTTACTGTGAATGTTTATTTTATTAACAAAAGAAAAATGTCATGCTGAAGATGCTGAAGAACTAAAATGCTGGGCCTGCAGGGGTGCCTTAGCAGTTAAGAGCACTTGCTGCTCTTGTAGGAGACCCTGGTTCAGATCTCAGTGTCCAAGTGGAACTGAACAACAGTCTGTAACTTCAGTAGCAGAAGACTCAATGCCTTCTGGCCTCTGAAAGCACTGCATGTATATGGTATATAGTGACACATGCAGGCAAAACATCCATACCCATATAATAAAAATAAAATAAATACATCTTTAAAATAATCTCACAAATTGCAGTTATCAGATAAACTTTTCCATTTATATTATGTTCATTTGAAACAGTAGTAAATGAATATTTAGTGTTTTTACTTGTGAAATTATAATGAAATTAGTAATATCTGTAGTTTCTGCTATAATAATTGTATATTTTTTGAATATTTTTCATGCTGTATATACAAGCATATATAAGGCTTTCTGAAAATGTAGTGAGAAAAACTAAGCCTTTGGGCAAAGATTAATTGCTATTTCTAAACATGAGATTATTAAACCTAAGTAGTTGATTATTTGCTAATTAAAAACTGATGAGACTAATGAACAAGTAAATGGATGAAAAATTAAAAAATTTTCTTCTCATGACATTTTTCCCCACAGATTCATACATAAATTGTACATACAACACAGCCTTTAACCCTTATGGCTTTGATGTAGGTTTCATTGCTTTTACATTCATAAGCTCTTAATTTAGAGCATCTTCAACATATTTTTTAAACTATATAAATTAATCCACTAGTATTTGTATCCTTCTTTAAACTACTTAAGTAAAGCCAGTGGTGACTTATTTGTGAAGATGTATTGGGAAATTGTTTTTCTTTATCTTATTTTATGATTTCAAAGCCTTCATAAATACTCATAAAACTCCAGAATATAAACGTTAGTAACTTTCCACTTTTATTCTAATTTTTATACATAAGTGATAACAATGGACTTACTATTTCTTTATTTTCAAGTTATATTTTAACTATGTATGTAGCAATGGTTGAAGTACTCAAATAACACATGAAGCAGACAAATTAAACAAATGGTACCAGCCAAATTAATGTTTCTAAGAGGGAAACATTGCAGAAAAACTAAAAGACAAGAAAAAATGAAAAATTAGACTTTATGGATTTTACTTCAAATTCTCTGTATGAAGAATGAAGATAATAAAATTACCCTTAATTTACTCAGTGAATTTTCATCAATCACTTCTTAAGTTGTCTGGAACTACAAATTACTAGTTCATTCCTGTTAGAAAAATTATCTGAAGGATTAAATCCACAATGATAGTATGTTAAAAATCGAAATAATCTTGAGTGATTGAATACAAGAAAAGTAGAACTTATATGTCATGGGTACAGACCTGGATAATGTTGGGGAGATTGTTTTAAGAGGTGATTAATCCAACAAGGCAAGCTTCTATACACAGATAAATCATATACTTGGTGTGTGCAAAATGAACAGGCAGGTCTAGTTAGTGTTAAATCAATCTTTGAAAATGTCAGAAAGATGGAAAAACTGTCAGAAGAAAGAAAAAAGACTAACAAGATACAATTTTCTGTGTAATGTAGAATTGGATATCTGACAGTAAGCCTTCCAAAAATATTATAATGGATTTTTTTGACAGATGATCTAAAGTCTTACAGAAGAGCCCTCTTGCTTCTCACTAGAATTACCTGTAACTGTACTAAAATCAAGTCAACCCAACAGCTATTTTCTTTCTGTTGAGTCTGTTTCAAAAGGGCTGGATGATTAGCAGATTTCATTTGAGTCTGGGCTCAGAAAATCAGGCAGAAGAAAACACAATGACCTACAAGCAGTTCTCAAGCAAAATCAAGTACCCACTTTTCTCCAATAAAGAGAGAAGATCAGTGCTGACTGGGAAATAGGTGCCATCTTGTGTTTAGATCACACTTGGCTCTGCAAACAGCTCTGCACTTTCCAAGTGACTGAGGGTGTTATTCACTAACACTACTGCAGTTCCATTAGGAACTGGGCCATGAAATCCCAGTTCCTGGGGAGTTTTCAGACTGCTTTCCTTAGTGAGCATTTGTTTATATTGATAAGTTTAAGACAAACACACACTGAGATATAAAATGAGACTTGATGGGTTTTAAGTCATGTCATTTTCATAAAACATAGTATTTGTAAATCTTTCAGGAATTTCTCTCTCTCTCTGTGTGTGTGTGTGTGTGTGTGTGTGTGTGTGTGTGTGTGTGTGTGTTGTCTTCTCAGTTATAAATTCTCTAAAAGAAAGAAAGACAAAGAATAATCTTGCAGGGTTTATATCCTAGTTTCTCCTCAGGATGACTATTAGAAGAAATAAAGTCCTGAGTTCCCTGTTGTGTTACAAATATTGAAAAACATACAAAATAGGTAAGATTAGTTAATGGAAATCATGACAAGATGTACAAAGTTTAAAGCAAATAAAACACAAAAATCATGCAAACAAGCCTTAATTTTATCTGTCTCAGAAACACAGCATTATTCTTTAGAGTCCTGTTTGCTTGATTAAGTTTCACTAAACAAAATATACGAGCACCAGTAATTTTCTCAGAATATTATCATTTTAGAATAGAATAATTACATATGATTTAATGAACGCTTTTAAAATCAAACCTAAGTTGATTTTACTTAAAGATATTAGTTAAATTCTCTTACTCTTAAAATGAATAACAAATTCAGTGAATAAAAGCTTACACTCAAACTAAGCTTTAAAAGTGAAAAAGAGTTATTCCATTGGCTCAAACTCATTAACCAAATCTAATTTAGAGTTTATATCTCTAGGCTTTTTCTAAGATGGAAAGCCAGTCTTCAGTTACTACATGTGCTTAATGCCACTCCTTGTTGCTTAAGCCACAAGTTAGGGAAGGGAAGGGAATAGAATTGAGCTAACATTTTTGATGTTCAAGAATTATGAAAATGTCAGTTGATTAATTCTATGAGCTTGCTTACCAATCGTTCTGACTTTTGTAGGGAAAGATAGGACAGTTCCAGTTTCCTTCTAGGAAAACAAAATACTAGAGGGATCACAGTGGAAAGTTTGAGAAGAAACATGTTAACTTTTCTCTGTACAGTGACAAAAAAAAATGTAACATTTGATTTAGAGAGATCCAATCCTTTAAGCTCTCTTTTCAAAACCAAGTAATTTAGGTCTAATAGGTGGAGTGTGAAAAAGATAGCTTCTGTTGCAAAAGTTGTGCCTATTGTATTATTTTCCTTTTATTAAAAATATTTTTTCACATAATATATCCTGATCAGTTTCTCTTCTCTCTACTCCTCTCAGTTCCTTCTTTCCCCTCTGCCCATCTTAAACTATACCCTTTCTGTCTTGCATTAGAAAATATAGTGTTCTAAAAGATAATAATAAATATATAACAAAATAATATATAATAACATAAATTAAAAACTATCACATTGAGATTGGCCATCTAATTTGACTTAATGCCCACTCCACAAAGTGGAACCCATTCCTGACACTGCCTGAGTGTCTAAGACATTCTGCTATACTTGTAGCTCAATGTCGGCAATATTAGAAGAAAACATGGGCTGAACAATACCTGCCCAAGCACTGCAGCCTTCATGCTTCCCAGGAGGTCCACAGTGACCAAGGACACAAAGCTCCACCTTCCTTCCAGCCCACTTCCCCACCTGGGCCAGATCAGTGGCCCAAAACCCACCCAAATGCTACAACCTGGGAGATTCCCAGGATCTTTGTTAGATCCCTGATCTAACTAGAGACACAGGAGGCCAACCCTAACCACAGACAACACTGCCTGCTTCCAAAGAGACCAGCCCTAACTCAGGTCACAGAGCTCTACCTGCCTCCAAGGAGAACTGTTCCAGTCAGAGACACCCAGGCCAGTTAAGACCAGAAGGAACCAGATGGCCAGAGGCAATCACAAGAGCAAAAGCAACAGAATCCAATGCAATTTGATTGGCATCATCAAAACCCTGCCCTGGGTACCCTAACATGCATGAAAAACAAGATAATGACCTAAAAATACCAGTGCATAAAGATGATAGAGGCCTTTAAGGAGGATATAAAGAACTCCCTTGAAGAAATACAGGAAAACACAGACAAACATGTAGAAGCCCTTAAAGAAAAAACAAATAAATCCCTTAAAGAAATACAGGAAAATACAATCAAGCAAGTGAAGGAATTAAATAAAACAGTTCAAAAAATAAAAGTGGAAATAGAAACAATAAAGAAAACACAAAGGGAGGCAACTCTGGAGATGGATAACTTACCAAAGAAATCCGGAGGTACAGATATAAGAATCACCAACAGATGAGATAGAACACATGAGATAAAAGAGAGAATCTCAGGTATAGAAAATACCATAAAAGTTATTGACATGAACTGCGGGAGACATCTTGGATCCTGGACTCCAACGAGACTACTCTGCACAGGTGAGAGTGTGGACTACAGAAGCTAACAGCTTCTGGGACAGGCAGGAGCCACAGAGCTTCTGAGGCAGCCCCCTTTTCGAGCTCCAGACATCCGGGAACCTTCCCTGCCAGAAGATAGGTGTCCAACCGGCCCAGGAGGGCTTTGCCTGAGCATCTGCGGGAGACGTCTTGGCTCTAGGACTCCACTGAGACTAGTCTGAACAGATGAGAGTGTGGACTACAGAAGCTAATAGATTCTGGGACAGGTCCTGTTTCAGACCTCCATCTTCTGCCAGGAGGCAAGTCTGAACGCCAGATAACTGCGCACCTTCCCTGAAAGAGGAGAACCTGCCTTCAGAGAGTGCTCTGACCACTGAAACTCAGGAGAGAGCTAATCTCCCCAGTTTTCTGGTAGAGAATAACAGAATCACGAGAGGAACAAGCTCTAACCAGAGACAATTATAACAACTAACTCCAGAGTTTACCAGAGGGCGAAAGGCAGACATAAATATCTTACTAACAAAAACCAAGACCACTCACTATCATCAGAGCCCAGTTCTCCCACCTTAGCCAGTCCAGGGCACCCCAACACACCAGAAAACTGAGACTCAGATTTAAAGGCATATATCATGATGATGGTAGAAGACATCAAGAAGGTCTTTAATAACTCACTTAAAGAAATACAGGAGAACACTGCTAAAGAGTTGCAAGTCCTTATAGAAAAACAGGAAAACACATCCAAACAGATGATGGAAATGAACAAAACCATACTAGACCTAAAAAGGGAAGTAGAAACAATAAAGAAAACCCAAAGTGAGGCAACGCTGGAGATAGAAACCCTAGGAAAGAAATCTGGAACCAGAGATGCGAGCATCAGCAACAGAATACAAGAGATGGAAGAGAGAATCTCAGGTGCAGAAGATTCCATAGAGAACATCAGCACAACAATCAAAGAAAATACAAAATGCAAAAAGATCCTAACTCAAAACATCCAGGAAATCCAGGACACAATGAGAAGACCAAACCTACGGATAATAGGAGTAGATGAGAATGAAGATTTTCAACTCAAAGGGCCAGCAAATATCTTCAACAAAATTATAGAAGAAAATTTCCCAAACCTAAAGAAAGAGATGCCCATGAACATACAAGAAGCCTACAGAACTCCAAATAGACTGGAGCAGAAAAGAAATTCCTCCCAACACATAATAATCAGAACAACAAATGCACTAAATAAAGATATAATATTAAAAGCAGTAAGGGAAAAAGGTCAAGTAACATATAAAGGCAAGCCTATCAGAATTACACCAGATTTTTCACCACAGACTATGAAAGCCAGAAGAGCCTGGACAGATGTTATACAGACACTAAGAGAACACAAATGCCAGCCCAGGCTCCTATACCCAGCCAAACTTTTAATTACTGTATATGGAGAAACCAAAGTATTCCACGACCAAACCAAATTCACACATCATCTTTCCACAAACCCAGCCCTTCAAAGGATAATAACAGAAAAAACCAAATACAAGGACGGAAACCACATCCTAGAAAAAGCAAGAAAGTAATCCTTCAACAAACCAAAAATAAGATAGCCACAAGAACAGAATGCCAACTTTAACAACAAAAATAATAGGAAGCAACAATTACTTTTCCTTAATATCTCTTAATATCAATGGACTCAACTCCCCAATAAAAAGACATAGACTAAAAGACTGGCTTCACAAACAGGACCCAACATTTTGCTGCTTAGAGGAACCCCATCTCAGGGAAAGAGACAGACACTACCTCAGAATGAAAGGCTGAAAAACAATTTTCCAAGCAAATGGTCTGAAGAAACAAGCTGGAGTAGCCATTCTAATATTGAATAAAATCGACTTCCATCCCAAAGTCATCAAAAAAGACAAGGAGAGGCACTTCATACACATCAAAGGTAAAATCTTCCAAGAGGAACTCTCAATTCTGAATATCTATACTCCAAATACAAGGGCAGCCACATTCATTAAAGAAACTTTAGTAAAGCTCAAAGCACACATTGCACCTCACACAATAATAACAGGAGACGTCAACACACTACATTCACCAATGGACAGATCATGGAAACAGAAACTAAAGAGGGACAGAGTAAAACTAACTGAAGTTATGAAACAAATGGATTTAACAGATATCTACAGAACATTTTATCCTAAAACAAAAGGATATACCTTCTTCTAAGCACCTCATGGTACCTTCTCCAAAATTGACCACATAATTGGTCACAAAACAAGCCTCAACAAATAACAAAAATATTGAAATTGTCCCATGCATCCTATCAGATCACCATGGATTACGGCTGATCTTCAATAACAGCATAAATAATAGAAAGCCAACATGCACATGGAAACTGAACAACACTCTTCTCAATGATACCTTGGCAAGGAAGGAATATAGAAAGAAATTAAAGACTTTTTAGAGTTTAATGAAAATGAAGCCACAACATACCCAAACTTATGGGACACAATGAAAGCATTTCTAAGAGGAAAACACATAGCTCTGAGTGCCTCCAAAAAGAAGCTAGAGAGAGCACACACTCGCAGCTTGACAACACACCTAAAAGCTCTAGAACAAAAGGAAGTAAATTCACCAAAGAGGAATAGAAGGCAGAAAATAATCAAACTCAGGGGCGAAATCAACAAAGTGGAAAAAAGAAGAACTATTCAAAGAATCAACCAAATGAGGAGCTGGTTCTTTGAGAAAATCAGCAAGATAGATAAACCCTTAGACAGAATTACTAGAGGGCACAGGGAAAGCATCCTTATTAACAAAATCAGAAATGAAAATGGAGACATAACAACAGATCCTGAAGAGATCCAAAACACCATCAGATCCTTCTACAAAAGGCTATACTCAACCAAACTGGAGAAACTGGATGAAATGGACAAATTTCTAGACAGATACCAGGTATCAAAGTTAAATCAAGATCACGTTAATGATCTAAACAGTCCTATATCCCCTAAAGAAATACAAGCAGTCATTAAAAGTCTCCCAACCAAAAAAAAAAGCCCAGGATCAGACGGGTTTAGTGCAGAGTTCTATCAGACCTTCAAAGAAGATCTAATCCCAGTTCTTCACAAACCATTCCACAAAATAGAAGCAGAAGGTACGCTAACCAACTCATTCTATGAAGCCACAATTACTGGATACCTAAACCACATAAAAACCCAACAAAGATAGAGATCTTCAGACCAATTTCCCTTATGAATATCAATGCAAAAATCCTCAATAAAGTTCTTGCTAACCGAATCCAAGAACACATCAAAACAATCATCAATCCTGACCATGCAGGAAAGGTTCAATATACAGAAATCCATCAACATAATCCAGTATATAAACAAACTCAAAGACAAAAACCACATGATCATCTTGTTAGATGCGGGGAAAGCATTTGACAAAATCCAACACCCATTCATGATAAAAGTCTTGGAAAGATAAGGAATTCAAGGCCCATACCTAAACATGATAAAAGCAATCTACAGCAAACCAGTAGCCAACATCAAAGTAAATGGTGAGAAGCTGGAAGCAATCCCACTAAAATCAGGGACTAGACTAGCTGTCCACTCTCACCCTACCTATTCAACATTTTACTTGAAGCTTGAAGTCCTAGCCAGAGCAATTCGACAACAAAAGGAGATCAAGGTGATACAAATTAGAAAAGATGAAGTCAAAATATCACTTTTTGCAGATGATATGATAGTATATATAAGTGACCATAAAAATTCCACCAGAGAACTTCTAATCCTAGTAAACAGCTTCAATGAAGTAGCTGGATATAAAATTAACTCAAACAAGTCAATGGCCTTTCTGTACACAAAGGATAAACAGGCTGAGAAAGAAATTAGGGAAACAACATCCTTCTCAATAGTCACAAATAATATAAAATACCTTGGTGTGACTCTAACTAAGGAAGTGAAAGATTTGTATAATAACTTCAAGGCTCTGAAGAAAGAAATCAATTAAGATCTCAGAAGATGGAAAGATCTCCCATTCTCATGGATTGGCAGGATCAACATTGTAAAAATGGCTATCTTGCCCAAAGCAATCTACAGATTCAATGCAATCCCCATCAAAACTCCAAATCAATTCTTCAACGAATTAGAAAGGGCAATCTGCAAATTCATCTGGTGTACTGGCTAGTTTTGTGTCAACTTGACACAGCTGGGGTTATCACAGAGAAAGGAGCTTCAGTTGAGGAAATGCCTCCATGAGATCCAACTGTAAGGCATTTTCTCAGTTAGTGATTAAGGGGGAAAGGCCCCTTGTGGGTGGGACCATCTCTGGGCTGGTAGTCTTGGGTTCTATAAGAGAGCAGGCTGAGCAAGCCAGGGGAGGCAAGCTAGTAAGGAACATCCCTCCATGGCCTCTGCATCAGCTCCTGCTTCCTGACCTGCTTGAGTTCCAGACCTGACTTCCTTTGGTGATGAACAGCACTATGGAAGTGTAAGCCGAATAAACCCTTTCCTCCCCAACTTGCTTCTTGGTCATGATGTTTGTGCAGGAATAGAGACCATGACTAAGACAAATTGGTACCAGCAGAGTGGGGTATTCCTGTGACAACCTGACCATGTTTTGGGGAGGTCTGTGGAAGGACTTTGGAACTTTGGTTTTGAAGATCCATTTGTTGTTAAGAGCTCTGTCAGATGTTTTGTAGGAACTTGGAAGATAATGTTGAGAACAGTGCAGAAGATGGAGGGCTGACTTGTGAAATTTCAGAGGGAAAATTAAAGACTCTTTTCAGGGCCATTGCTGTTTTGATTGTGAAGATTCTGTAGTTCTGGTTAGCTGGGGCTGAAGAATCAGCTGTGATTAACAAGATACCAGAACTACTAAAGCAAAAACTTTGCATTACTGGGACTATTGATGCTGGTTAGCTGGAGCTAAGGAATTAGCGGTGATTAAGAAGAGACCAGCATCATTGAGGTGACATCTTCTGGGAAGTGTTTTCTGAGAGCACAGTGGCTGTGTTCCAGATATAGCCAAAGTTGTACCTTGTGCTGTGGCTGGACTTGGTAATGTGTAAGGGTCACCCAGGTGGTACTGGTTTTGAAGGCATGAAGGAGTTGAGCAGAGCAGCTGAGGCTTGGCACTGTGAGAGGCCATGGAAGGCCATTGGTGAAAGTCCAGCCTCAGTTGCAATTGATGGCCCAGGACTGAAGGGGTCATGCAGTGTTTTGGAGATGCCAGTACCATGAGATGACCACCAAGAGCAGCAGCAGCAGTGGACTACAGGCATCTGGAGCCTAGAGGATGACGCGTGTGCTACAAAGGGCATGGCTGGAGAAGTGACCCAAGCCCTTGGAGGAGCCCAGAAGATCGTAAGTTGGATCCCAGACATTGGACGGTTGGAGATTGACTTTTGCTTTTGATTGTCACTGTGCCATGATATTTTCCCTCTTGAAGGAAGAAACTGTTTTAGTGGAGCCCACAGTTAAGAGACTTTTAATTGTAAAAAGACTTTGGATTTTAAAAGAGATGGATATTTTAAAGAAATTGAAATTTTAAGAATATGTAAAGACTGTGGGACTTCTAAAGTTATTTAGATCTTGGGGATGAATAAGAATGTAAGGGTTGAGGCTTACTAGTGATGTGTTTGTGTGTCAAGTTGACAAGGGGTCAATTGTACTGGCTAGTTTTGTGTCAACTTGACACAGCTGGGGTTATCACAGAGAAAGGTGCTTCAGTTGAGGAAATGCCTCCATGAGATCCAACTGTAAGGCATTTTCTCAGTTAGTGATTAAGGGGGAAAGGCCCCTTGTGGGTGGGACCATCTCTGGGCTGGTAGTCTTGGGTTCTATAAGAGAGCAGGCTGAGCAAGCCAGGGGAGGCAAGCTAGTAAGGAACATCCCTCCATGGCCTCTGCATCAGCTCCTGCTTCCTGACCTGCTTGAGTTCCAGACCTGACTTCCTTTGGTGATGAACAGCACTATGGAAGTGTAAGCCGAATAAACCCTTTCCTCCCCAACTTGCTTCTTGGTCATGATGTTTGTGCAGGAATAGAGACCCTGACTAAGACATCTGGAATAACAAAAAACCTAGGATAGCAAAAACTCTTCTCAAGGATAAAAGTTCCTCTGGTGGAATCACCATGCCTAACCTAAAGCTTTACTACAGAGCAATTGTGATAAAAACTGCATGGTACTGGTATAGTGACAGACAAGTAGACCAATGGAATAGAATTGAAGACCCAGAAATGAACCCACACACCTATGGTTACTTGATCTTCGACAAGGGAGCTAAAACCATCCAGTGGAAGAAAGACAGCATTTTCAACAAATGGTGCTGGCACAACTGGTTGTTATCATGTAGAAGAATGCGAATTGATCCATTCCTATCTCCTTGTACTAAGGTCATATCTAAGTGGATCAAGGAACTTCACATAAAACTAGAGACACTGAAACTTATAGAGGAGAAAGTGGGGAAAAGCCTCGAAGATATGGGCACAGGGGAAAAATTCCTGAATAGAACAGCAATGGCTTGTGCTGTAAGATCGAGGATTGACAAATGGGACCTCATGAAACTGCAAAGCTTCTGCAAGGCAAAAGGCACTGTCAATAAGACAAAAAGGCCACCAACAGATTGGGAAAGGATCTTTACCTATCTTAAATCAGATAGGGGACTAATATCCAATATATATAAAGAACTCAAGAGGGTGGACTCCAGAAAATCAAATAACCCCCTTAAAAGATGGGGCTCAGAGCTAAACAAAGAATTCTCACCTGAGGAATACCAAATGGCTGAGAAGCACCTGAAAAAATGTTCAACATCCTTAATCATCAGAGAAATGCAAATCAAAACAACCCTGAGATTCCATCTCACACCAGTCAGAATGGCTAAGATCAAAAATTCAGGTGACAGCAGATGCTGGCGAGGATGTGGAGAAAGAGGAACACTCCTCCATTGTTGGTGGGATTTCAAGCTTGTACAACCACTTTGGAAATCAGTCTGGCATTTCCTCAGAAAATTGGACATTGTACTACCGGAGGATCCTGCAATACCTCTCCTGGGCATATATCCAGAAGATGTCCCAAAGGGTAAGAAGGACACATGCTCCACTATGTTCATAGCAGCCTTATTTATAATAGCCACAAGCTGGAAAGAACCAAGATGCCGCTCAACAGAGGAATGGATACAAAAACTGTCGTACATTTACACAATGGAGTACTACTCAGCTATTAAAAAGAATGAATTTGTGAAATTCCTAAGCAAATGGTTGGACCTGGAGGGCATCATCCTGAGTGAGGTAACACAATCACAAAAGAACTCAAATGATATGTACTCTCTGATAAGTGGATATTAGCCCAGAAACTTAGTATAGTGAGATATAAGGTACAATTTTCAAAACACATGAAACTGAAGAAGAACGAAGACCAAAGTGTGGACACTTTGCCCCTTCTTAGAATTGGAAACAATCACCCATGGAAGCAGTTACAGAGACAAAGTTTGGAGCTGAGACAAAAGGATGGACCACCTAGAGACTGCCATATCCAGGGATCCATCCCATAATTAGCCTCCAAACGATGACACCATTGCATACACTAGCAAGCATTTGTTGCAAGGACCATGATATAGCTGTCTCTTGTGAGATTAGGTCAGGGCCTAGCAAACACAGAAGTTGATGCTCACAGTCAACTATTGGATGGATCACAGGGCCCCCAATGGAGGAGCTAGAGAAAGTATCCAAGGAGCTAAAGAAATCTGCAACCCTGTAGGTGCAACATTATGAACTAACCAGTACCCCAGAGCTCTTGACTCTAGCTGCATATGTATCAAAAGATGACCTAGTTGGCCATCACTGGAAAGAGCTGCCCACTGGACAGGCAAACTTTATATGCCCCAGTACAGGGCAATGCCAGGGCCAATTAATGGGAATGGATGGGTAGGAGAGTGGGGGGGGGGGAGGGGGGACTTTTGGGATAGCATTGGAAATGTAATTGAGGAAAATACGTAATAAAAAAAATTAAGTAGAAAAAAAACACTAAGGGAAAAATATTGACACAAAAGTAAAAGAAAATACAAAATTCAGCCATACAGAGGATACTGGAATGAATTCTCCAACCCAAGGGAGATAACAACAACCAAGAAAACACAAGAAACTGAGCAGTTCACAACAAATCCAAAAGAAGAGAATCATGCACACATAATACCACCTCTAGCAACAAAAAATTAACAGGAACTAACAATTATCTACCTTTAACATATCTCAACATCAATGGACTCAATTCCCCAATAAAAAGACACAAGCTAACAAACTGCATACATAAACAAGATTCAGCACTTTGCTGCATACAAGAAACATACTTCAGTGACAAAGAAAAACACTACCTCAGAGTAAAAGGCTGGAAAAAAAGTTTTCCCAGCAAATGATCCCAAGAAGCAAGCTAGAATTGCCAGTCTAATATCCAAAAGAAATAGACTTTCAACCAAAAGTTATCAAATGAGATGGACTTTCATATTCATCAAAGGGAAAACCCACCAAGTGGAAGTCATAATCCTGAACATCTATGCCCCAAATGCAAGGACACCCACATTTATAAAAGAAACTTTACAAAAACTCAGAACACACATTGAACATCACAAAATAGTAATGCGAGACTTCAACACTCAACTCTCATCAATGAACAGGACATTGAAACAGAAAATAAACAGAGACACAGTGAAACAGAAGTTATAAACCAAATGGATTAAGCAAATATCTACAGAAAATTTCACCCTCAAAGAAAGGAATATACCTTCTCAAGCACCTCATGGAATCATCTCCAAAGCTGATCATATAATCAGACATAAAACAAGCCTCAACAGATACATGAAGATTGGAATAATCCTATGCAATCTATCAGATCATCACAGACTCCGCCGGCTAGAATTCAATAACAACAAAAATAACAGAAAAGCCGCATACTCATGGAAACTGTACAACTCTCTCCTAAATGATAACTTGGTCAAAGACTTTATAGAATTCAATGAAAATGAAGACACATCATACCCAAACTTATGGGACACAATGAAAGCAGTGTTAAGAGGAAATTCCTAACACTAGCTGTCTTTATAAAGAAATTACAGAGATCCCATACAAGTAACTTAACAGCACACCTGAAAGCTCTAGAATAGAAAGAAGCAAACACATGCAAGAGGAGTAGAAGGCAGGAAATAGTCAAACTCAGGGCTGAAATCAGTACTTAGAAACCAAGAGAATGATACAAAGAATCAACAAAACCAAGAGTAGGTTCTTTGAGAAAATCAACAAGATAGATAAACCCTCAGCCAAACTAACTAAAAGTCACAGAGATAGTATCCAAATTAACAAAATCAGAAATGAAAAGGGAGACATAACAACAGAACCTGGAGAAATTAAAAAATCATCAGAACCTACTACAAAACTAGAAAATCTAGATATCAAGGATGAATTTCTAGACAGATAGTATATGCCAAAGTTAAATCAAGAGCAGGTAAACTATCTAAAAAGCCCCATGACCACACAAGGAAATAGAAATAGTCAAAAACCTCCCAAGAAAAAGAGCAAAGGGCCAGATGATTTTAGTGTAGAATTCTACCAGACCTTCAAAGAAGAACTAATACCAATACTCTTTAAACTATTCAACTAAATAGAAATAAAAGGAACACTATCTAACTCATTCTATAAAGCCACAGTTACTCTGATAACTAAACTGTACAAAAGAGCCAACAAAGAAAAAGAACTTCAGATTAATTTTGCTTGTGAATATGGATACAAAAATACTCAATGAAATTCTAGCAAACATAATCAACGAGCACATCAAAACCATCATTCACCATGATCAAGTAGGCTTCATCCCAGGGATTCAAGGATGGTTCAATATGCAAAAATCCACCAACGTAATACTATATAAACTCAAGGGAAAAAAAAACAAATGATCATCTCATTAGATGGTGGAAAAACCTTTGACAAAATACAACATACTTTTATGTTAAGAGTTCTGGAGAGATCAGGAATTAATGGCACATACATAAACAAAATAAAAGCAATATATACCAAACCAACAGCCAACACCAAATTAAATAAAGAGAAACTAGAAGCAATCCCACTAAAATCTGGGACAATACAAGGTTGACGACTCTCTCCCTGTTTATTCAATATAGTGCTTGAAGTTCTAGCTAGAGGATTTAGACAGCAAAAAGAGATCAAGAGGATACAAATGAGAAGGGAAAGAAGTTGAAGTGTCACTATTTTCAGAAGATATGATAGTATACACAAGTGACTTTCAAAATTCCACCAGAGAACTCCTACAGCTGAATTCACAAAAGAAGAATATTGAATTACTGAGAAACACTTAAAGAAATGTTCAAAGTCCCTAGTCATCAGAGAAATGCAAATCAAAATTACCATAAGATTCCACCTCACACCAATCAGAATGGCTAAGATCAAAAACTCAGGTGACAGCAGATGCTGTCGAGGATGTGGAGAAAAAGGAGCACTCCTCCATTGCTGACAGGATTGCAAGCTGGTACAACCACTCTGGAAAACAATCTGACAGTTCCTCAGAAAATTACAAAAAGTTCTACCTGAAGACCCAGCTATACCACTCTTGGGCATACACTCAAGAGGTGCCCCACCATACCAAGGAAACAGGCTCTGACATGTTCATAGCAGCCCTATTTGTAATAGCCAGAAGCTGGAAGCAACCCAGAAGTCCCTCAGCAGAAGAACGGACACAAAAAGTGTGGTCCATTTACACAATGGGACATCATGAATTTTGCAGGAAAATTGATGAAACTAGAAAATCCTGAGTGATGTATCTCAGACCCAGAAATGCATGTATGGTATGTATTCATTGACAAGTGGATATTTTAGTCGAAAAAGTGCAAAATATCTAGAATATAGCCTACAGACTGTAAGAAGGGTAACAAGCAGAAATGTCCAAGTGAGGAGGCTTCAACTCCACTTAGAAGGAGGAACAGTATAATCACAGGAGGCAGAAGGAAGGAGGGACCTTAATGGAAGAGAGGGTGGAGGGGGAAGGGGAGCAGGATCAGATATGGGGATGAGGAGAAAGGAGAGAAGAACCCAGAGATCCAAGAGAATAAATGGAAACCATCTTCCTCAGGGAGTAGGAAGTGAGGGGACTCTTGAAAGTACCAGAAACCTGGGAAGTGAGACACTCAGGACTCACTGAGGGGATGGCCTTAGCCCAAAATTCACAACATTGGGGAAAGGGAACTTGAAGAGTCCACCTCAAATAGATAGACAGGGCCTCAAGAGGAGGGACAGGACAACTAACCCAGAGTCAAAATTCTTGACCCAGAATTGTTCCTGTCTAAAATAACTGCAGGGACAAATATGGAGAAGAGACTGAGGGATAGGAGGTCCAGTGACTGGACCAAACTTGGGATCCATCTCATGGGAGAGTGGGCACCAAAGCCTGATACTACTATGGTATGATGTGCTTAAAGACAGGAGCCTGGCATGGCTGTCCTCTGGAAGGCCCTACAAGCAACTGACTAAAACAAAACAGATACTTATGCCAATCATTGGGTTGAAGTTGGGGACCCCTATGTTTGAATTGGGGGAAGGATTGAAGAAGCTGAAAGGCAGAGGAACCCTATAGAAAGATCAGCAGTCTCACCTAACCCAGACCCCAGGGAGCTCCCAGACACTGAGCCACCAACCAGAAGCACACAACAGGCTGGTCCAAGACCCCTGGGACATACATAGCAGAGGTCTATCTGGTCTGGCCTCAGTGGGAGAAGATTCACTTAATCCTTGAGAGCCTTGAAGCCCCTGGGAAGGGAGAAGTCAGGTGACTGGGGGTGTGTGGGGGAACCCTCTCAGAGGCAAGGGGGAGAAGGAATGGGATGAGGAACTGTGGGAGGGGTGACCAAGTGGGGGCAGTGACTGGAATACAAATAAATAAAATAATTTTTTAAAAAATTCCCTGGTGGAATTTTTAGGGTCACTTATAAAGACTATCATATCATCTGCAAACAGTGATATTTTGACTTCTTCCTTTCCAATTTGCAACCCCTTGAGCTACTTTTGTTGTCGAATTGCTCTGGCTAAGACTTCAAATACTACATTGAATAAGTAGGGAGAAAGTGGGCAGCCTTGTCTAGTCCCCGATTTTAGTGGGATTGCTTCATGTTTCTCTCCATTTAGATTGATGTTGGCTACTGGTTTGCTGTAGATTGCTTTTATTATGTTTAGATATGCACCTTGAATTCCTGATCTTTCCAAGACTTTTATCATGAATGGGTGTTGGACCATGGTATCATTGAGTAGAGTGTTGTTCAACTTCCACGTGAATGTTGGCTTTCTATTATTTATGTTGTTATTGAAGATCAGGTTTGGTCTTTTCATTGTCTTCTGGATTTCCTGGATGTTTTGAGTTAGATATTTTTGCATTTTGCATTTTTTTGATTGTTGTGTCCATGTTCTCTATGGAATCTTCTGCACCTGAGATTCTCTCTTCCATCTCTTGTATTCTGTGGCTGATGCTAGTATCTATGATTTCTGATTTCTTTTCTAGGATTTCTGTCTCTAGAGTTGTCTCCTTTTGGGTTTTCTTTATTGTTTCTACTTCCATTTTTAGATCTTGGATGGTTTTGTTCAATTCCATCATCTGTTTGGTTGTGTTTTCCTGTAATTCTTTAAGGGATTTTTGTGCTTCCTCTTTGAGGCCTTCTACCTGTTTAGCTCTGTTCTTCTGTATTTCTTTAACTGAGTTTTTAATGTCCTTCTTAAATTCCTCTACCAGCATCATGAGATATGATTTTTACATCTGAATCTTGCTTTTCAGGTGTGTTGGGATAACCAGGACTTGCTGTGGTGGGAGTGCTGGATTCTGATGATGCTGCGTGGTCTTGGTTTCTGTTAGTAAGATTGTTATGTTTGCCTTTTCTCCATCTGGTGATCTCTGGTGTTAGTTGTTCTAGCTATCTCTGGCTGGAGCTCGTTCCTTCTGTGATTCTGTTAGCCTCTGTCAGCACTCCTGGGAGTCCAACTCTCTCCTGGGTCTCAGTAGTCAGAGTACTCTCTGCAGGCAATTGTGCAGAGGACTGGTTTCAGCTTAGCTTCCTGGCTGAAGATGAAGGCCTGAAAGGGACCCTGTCCCAGAAGCTATGTTGCTTCTGCAGCCCATGTGCTCTCCTGTACAGACTGGTCTCTTTGGGACCCAGGATATAAGATCGCATTCCCTTTTCTGAATAATATCTATGGTCTTACCTGAAGCCAGCCTCATCACCCATGGAGGTAGACTCCCTGCCCATTGTCTCATCAATATGAGCATACCATAGATGAAACCTTTATGTGTTTCCCTTCTACATCATCAAAAATGCACTCTGCTGGATATCTCAACCTACAAGTTCAGTCTTCTATATATTTTTTATTCTATCAGATCTTGGACCAAAATGATACATAAGGCTAGGTATTGTGACACTTTATGAATTGCACACTGTTTTACTCTTTGTAGTGTTTATTTTCTACCTTACAGATTTTGCGATTCATTTTTCTATTTCTATCAATATAACTGAAATTTTGGTGGAGATTTCATCAAATTGTAGACTGCATTCAGCATTATGAATATTTTCACATTTTTTATATAAATTAGAGAGGGGAGAGAGAAGGGAGAGAGAGAGAGAGAGAGAGAGAGAGAGAGAGAGAGAGAGAGAGAGAGAGAGAATATATGTGTGCTTGCCATATATGTTTCATGAATATGTTTTAGTCAATCACTATTCAACCTTATTTTGTGTTTTTTAAGATAGATTATCTCATTCAACTAACTCGATTACCTTACGACCCCAGTGCTGAGGTTACAGATTCATGTATCTGGCTTTTATATGTGCATACTAGGGACTAGAACTCATGTGTTCATGCTTATGTTAAAAAAAAAATACTTTAAAATAGGTTCATTTTCCCAGTCTGAAAATGTAGGAGTTTTTTTGTCTTAGTTGCTGTTCTATTGTTGTAAGGCGATAACATTACCAAAGCAACAATTACAAAAAAAGGGATTTAATTTGAGGCTTTCTTATAGTTTCAGAGAATTAGCCCATGATAATCATGGCCAGAAGCAGACAGGCTTGTGTTGGAGAAGTAGCTGAGAGCTTTTACACACTAATTTGCAGGCAGCAAACAGAGCAAGATTTGGACCTGGAATGGGCTTTGGTAAACTCAAAGCCAACAAACAGTGGTACATACCCTCCCACAAGGTCACATACACTCCAACATGACTATATCTACTCTAACAAAGCCGTACCTCCTAATCATTTTCAAATAGTTCCACTAACTGGGGACAAAGTATTCAAACATATAAGTCTATAGAGACAATTCTAATTCAAACTACCACTTTCCACCACTTTCTACTCCCTGACTCCCATAGGATTATAGCCATGTCATAACTCAAATGCATTTAGTCCAGCTTCAAAAGTCTTCATAGTCTTTTACAGTCTCAACACTGTTTAAAAACCGAAGTCCAAATCTCTCCTGAGCCACAAGGCTATCCTTTAATTATAAACCTCTGTGCCATTGAAACAAAAAAGCAGATCACATACTTCCAATATACAATGGAGAGAGAAAGAGAAAGAGGGAGGGAGAGGGAGAGAGAGGCAGAGACAGAGACAGAGAGACAGAGACAGATAGAGACAGAAAGAGAGACACAGAGAGACAGAGACACAGAGAAACAGAACAAAAGACCAGAGATTAGTAGGTGATGTAGAGGACCTTTTATGGGCATTTGATGACAGGTAATGTTGTTGCTGACATGTAATCACTGAAGACTGGCTGAGGGAGCATCCGACTTCCAATGCTGCTTCTTTCCTCTATTGACATAATATCTTTCATATATTTCATCCATTTAAACAGATTCTCATTATATTGTCATTTATTTTTAGTGCAACCACATGTCACATACAAAGCAGACATTACAGGTCATATATCAGTCGTCTCACGGGGAAAGTAGAAATTCAGTAAGTATGAAAATAAATTCCAAAAATAAAACTTAATTTTTACAATGCATATAAACATTTAGAAAATAATTTATCTGTATAATATTTCTATTTTTAATCGATTTACCTTAACAGACTTTATTTGGATTTTAATTATTGTAATTTTACTCATTTAAACAATAAATATTATCTTTGAGGTTTCAGAGCTCAATCAAGAAACTACTGGTTCCCTTAAGTGTTCAAAATTTACTAAAATTTTGATGTTTCTAAATGTCTGAATAAGATGTCTATGATTACAACAAACCTAGGATTATAATTTAACATTTCTTTCTCTCAATTTTATTATCTATAAGACTGTGAAAATAGCATCAGTCTCCAATTTGGTAAATTTCTTTGACTTGCATGTTAAATATTCTTCTCCTTGGGGACAATTACTATGAAAAGTGCAGGAATGTGTAAATGGATCCTTTATTTGCATTCCCTTTGCACATGCATACGTCAGTTCAAGTATTAAAATTCAATAAAGGCATGTTATTATTTTAAAGCATCTGAATTTATGCATGAAGCTGATTTTTACTTTTGAAAAAAATGTTCAGAGATGCTTGCAAAATCAGGTGTCAAACCTGCATTTGGGGGATATTCTTATGTAAATGTCACAATGCAGAAAGGAACACTAAATGAAGAATAGACCTGTAATCTGGTTATTATTCCAGGTTTGCATCACATTTAAAGTTTGGAGAGCTTCTCTTTCACTACAAAAAATTATAATTGATTTTCTGGGCCTGGGTTACCTCACTCAAAATGATTATTTCCAGTTTTATCCTTTTACCTGTGATTTCATAATTTCATGTGTTCTCTCTCATTTGTAGAGGTTAGTTTTGAATCTTCAGCTATTTGTGCTTCATTTGGAATACTTGTATAAATTAGGAAGTTACTAAGGGGCTATGTTAGAGAGATCTTCAAAGATTGAGAGAGGGAATACAGTGGCTTAAAGGCATAAACAAAAATAATGGAGCAGAAACGGTTACATTGTGGTGGAAAATTCAAGGGCAAGGTAGAAGAGAAAATATAGGAAAGAAGAAATATCACTGAAGATCTTTAGAAAAGACCATGTGGAAACCTGTGCAATCACATAGAAACTTCCATATGTATATATGTAAAATATAGTCATCTTGTAACAGATTACAATACTCCTATTAGTTAATCACATAGGCTGAGAAAAGCCCAGTGACATAAGTGGGTTTCCTCTTCTGGAGTCCTTGTCTAGTGATATCTCATAGATCTTCATTGCTACTACGATTTGTGACCTTCCAGAACTGAAGATGCTATACTTGAATCATGGAACAAAGAGATATTAAACTTTTATTGTTCTGGAAGATTCATCCGTATTGGCTAGTTTTCATAGTACTGAAAGGTGCTATACATGCTACCAGATAAGAAAAGTAATCATCGCCTGCCATCTTCCTTCTGAACCCAGCAGAGGCCGCTAAGGGCTCCGGAGTAATCTCCACGCCGCAGGACCTCAGGATCACCTCCAGATCATGGGTGAGTAGAACACAACATCAGCTCCAAAGAATCTCAGAGAGTCTTGTGCCAGCAGGAACAGGGACAAAGGAACCCTGCCCGACCAGAGGCTGGGATCCATTCAGGTCCGAGCCAGCACGACCATCTTCTGTGTGAACCCAGCCGAGGGCGACTAGGGCCCAGAGGACTCTCTACACCCCAGGACCCCCTAGCACACCCAGGACCTCGTTATCACCTGAGGGCACGTGGGTGACAGAAGCAACAGAGCTTCTTGGACAGGGTCCTGTCAGGCCTTCATCCTCAGCCAGGAGGCAGAGCTGAGTCCCACACCTCTGGGCACCTTCCTTGCCAGAGAAGAGTCAGCCTACAGGAGGGCTCTGACCCCAGGATTCAGAAGGTGGATCAGAGCTCCAGACTTCTGGAGCTGCAAGAGAAGAGCTTGCCTGAAGAGAGTGCTCTGACCAGTGGAACTCAGGTGAGAGTTGGACTCCCAGGAATGCTGACTAAGGCTAACAGAATCACAGGACGATCAAGCTCCAACCAGAGACAGCTTGAACATTAACACCAGAGATTTCCAGATGGCGAAAGGCAAATGTAAGAATTTTACTAACAGAAACCAAGAACACTGGGCATCATCAGAACCCAGTATGCCCACCACAGCAAGCCCTGGATACCCCAACACACCCCCCACCCCAAAAAAAGCAAGACGCAGATTTAAAATCATGTCTCATGATGGTGGTAGAAGATTTTAAGAAGGGCATTAATAACTCACTTAAAAAATTACGAGAGAACACTGCTAAACAGGTAGAAGCCTTAAAGAGGAAGCACAAAAATAACTCAAGGTATTATAGGAGAAAACTGCTAAACAGGTAGAAGCCCTTAAAGAGGAAATATAAAAAACCCTCAAGGAATTACAGGAGAACACTGCTAAACACATAGAAGTCCTTAAAGAACTACAGGCAAACACTGCTAAGCAGGTAGAAGTCCTTAAAGAAGAAACACAAAAATCCCTTAAAGAATTACAGGAAAACACAACCAAACAGGGGATAAAATTGAACAAAACCATCCAGGATCTAAAAAGGGAAGAAGAAACAATGAAGAAAACCCAAAGGGAGACAACTCTGGAGATAGAAACCCTAGGAAAGAAATCAGAAACCGTAAATGTGAACATCAGCAACAGAATACAAGAGATGGAAGAGAGAATCTCAGGTGCAGAAGATTCCATAGGGAACATGGACACAACAATTTTAAAAAATGCAAAATGCAAAAAGATTCTAACTCGAAACATCCAGGAAATCCAGAACACAATGAGAAGACCAAACCTGCGGATAATAGGAATAGATGAGAATGAAGATTTTCAACTTAAAGGGCCAGCAAATATCTTCAACAAAATTATAGAAGAAAACTTCACAAACCTAAAGAGATGCCTGTGAACATACAAGAAGCCTGCAGAACTCCAAATAGACTGGACCAAAAAAGAAATTCCTCCTGACACATAATAATCAGAACAACAAATGCACTAAATAAAGAGAGAATATTAACAACAGTAAGAGAAAAAAGGTCAAGTAACATATAAAGGCAGGCCTATTAGAATTACTCCAGACTTTTCACCAGATACTATGAAAGCCAAAAGATCCTGGACAGTTGTTATACAGACACTAAGAGAACACAAATGCCAGCCAAGGCTACTATACCCAGCAAAACTCTCAATTACAATAGATGGAAAAACCAAAGTATTCCATGACAAAACCAAATTCACACACTAACTTTCCATGAATTCAGCCCTTTAAAGGATAATAAAGGGAAAACACCAACACAAAGATGGAAACTACACCCTAGAATGAAACTCAAGAAGAAGGAAGAGCAAAGCATGGACAATTCGCCCCTTCTTAGAATTGGGAACAAAACACCCATGGAAGGAGTTACAGAGACAAAGTTTAGAGCTGACAGAAATGATAGACCATCCGGACACTGCCACACCCGGGATCTATACCATAATCAGCCATCAAACGCAAACACTATTGCATATCCTAGCAAGATTTTCCTGAAGGGACCCTGATATAGCTGTCTCTTGTGAGGCTAAGCCAGTGCCTGGCAAACACAGAAGTGGATGCTCAAGTCAGCTATTGGACAGAACACAGGGCCCCCAATGGAGGAACTAGAAAAAGTACCCAAGGAGCTGAAGGGGTCTGCTGTGGGGAGCCGCCCTCACATTCGCCGTTGCAAGATGGCGCTGACATCCTGTGTTCTAAGTGGTAAACAAATAATCTGCGCATGTGCCAAGGGTAGTTTTCCACCCCATGTGCTCTGCCTTCCCCGTGACGACAACTGGGCCGATGGGCTGCAGCCAATCAGGGAGTAATATGTCCTAGGCGGAGAATAATTCTCCTTAAAAAGGGACGGGGTTTCGCCACTCTCTCTCTTGCCTTTGCACTCTGGCTTTTGCTCTTGCACTCTTGCCCTCTTGCGCTCTGGCTCCTAAAGATGTAAGCAATAGAGCTCTTGCTCTCTTGCACTCTTGCTCCTGAAGATGTAAGCAATAAAGTTTTGCCGCAGAAGATTCTGGTTTGCTGCGTCTTTCCTGGCCGGTCGAGAACGCGTGTAAGAGTCTGCAACTCTATAGGTGGAACAACAATATGAACTAACCAGTACCCCCAGAGCTCATGTCTCTAGCTGCATATGTATCAGAAGATGGCCTAGTTGGCCATTATTTGGAAGAGAGGCCCCTTGGTCTTGCAAATTATATATTCCCCAGTACAGGTGAAACACCAGGGCCAAGAAGTGGAAGTGGGTGGGTATGGGATCTGGGGATGGTGGGAGGGTATAGGGGACTTTCAGGATAGCATTTGAAATATAAATGAGGTAAATACCTAATAAAAATTGGAAGAAAAAAATAAAAAAGCAAGCAAGTAATCCTTCAACAAAACTAAAAGAAGACAGCAGCAAGAACAGAATACCAACTTTAACAACAAAAATGTCAGGAAGCAAAAGTTACTTTTCTTTGAAATCAATGGACTCAATACCCCAATAAAAAGACTAATAGACTGGCTACACAAACAGCACCCAACATTTTGCTGCTTATAGGAAACCTACCGCAGGGACAAAGACAGACACTACCTCAGAGTAAAAGGCTGGAAAACAATTTTCCAAGCACATGGTCTGAAGAAAAAAGCTGGAGTAGCCATTCAAAAATCAAATAAAATTGACTTTCAACCCAAAGTTATCAAAAAAGACAAAGAGGGCCACTTCATACTCATCAAAGGTAAAATCTACCAAGATGAACTCCCAATTCTAAATAACTATGCTCCAAATGCAAGGGCAGCCACATCTATTAAAGAAATTTTACTAAGTTCAAAGCATACAATGCACCTCACACAAAAATAGTGGGAGACTTCAACACCCCGGCCTCACAAATGTACATATGTGGAAACAGAAACTAAACAAAGACACATGGACACTAACAGAAGTTACGAATGGATTTAACAGATATCTACAGAACATTTTATCTTAAAACAAAAGGATATACCTTCTTCTCAGCACCACATGGTACCTTCTCCAAATTGACCATATAACTGGTCAGAAAACGGGCATCAACAGATACAAAAATATTGAAATTATCCCATGCATCCTATCAGATCACCATGGACTAAGGCTAATCTTCAATAATAGCATAAATAATAGCCAACATTCACATGGAAACTGAACTACACTTACTCAATGATACCTTGGTTAAGGAAGAAATTAAGAATGAAATTAAAGACGTTTTAAAGTTTAATGAAAACGACCACAACATACACAAACATATGGGACACAATGAAAGCAGTTCTAAGAGGAAAACACATAGTGCTGAGTGCCTCCAAAAAGAAAGTAGAGAACATACACTAGCAGTCTGACAGCACACCTAGAAGCTCTAAGAAGCAAATTTACCCAAGAGGAGTAGACGGCAGGAAATAATCAAACTTAGGGCTGAAATCAACCACGTGGAAACAAAAAGAACTATTCAAAGAATCAACCAAATGAGGAGCTGGTTCTTTGAGAAAAACCACAAGATAGATAAACCCTTAGCCAGACTTACTAGAGGGCACAGGGACAGTACCGTAATTAACAAAATCAGAAACAAAAAAGGAGACATAACAACAGAACCTGAGAAAATCCAAAACATCATCAGATCCTACTAAAAAAGGCTATACTCAATAAAATTGGAAAATCTGGATGAAATGGACAACTTCCTAGACAGATACCAGGTACCAAAGTTAAATCAGGATCAGATTAATGATCTAAACAGTCCCATTTCCCCTAAAGAAATAGAAGCACCCAACAATAGTCTCCCAACAACAACAACAACAACAACAACAAAAAGCCCAGGACCAGATGGGTTTAGTGCAGAGTTCTATCAGACCTTCAATGAAGATCTAATTCCAGTTCTTCTCAAACTATTCCACAAAATAGAAACAGAAGGTACTCTACCCAATTCATTCTATGAAGCCACAATTACTCTGATACCTAAACCACACAAAGTTCCAACAAAGAAAGAGAATTTCAGACCAATTTCCCTTATGAATATTGATGCAAAAATACTCAATAAAATCCTCACAAATCAAATCCAAGAACACATCAAAATCATCATCCATCATGACCAAGTAGGCTCATCCCAGGGATGCAGGAATGGTTTAATATACGGAAATCCATCAAAGTAATCTACTATATAAACAAACTCAAAGACAAAAACCACATGATCATCTTGTTAGATGCTGAAAACATAATAAAAGCAATCTATAGCAAACCAGTAGCCAACATCAAACTAAATGGAGAGAATCTTGAGGAAATCCCACTAAAATGAGGGATTAGACGAGGCTGCCCACTTTCTCCCTACCTATTCAATATAGTACTTGAAGTCCTAGCCAGAGCAATTCGACAACAAAAGGAGATCAAGGGGATACAAATTGGAAAGGAAAAAGTCAAAATATCACTATTTGCAGATGATATGATAATATATATATAAGTGACCCTAAAAATTCCACAAGAGAACTCCTAAACCTGATAAACAGTTTCAGTCAATAGCTGGATATACAATTAACTCAAACAAACAAGTGGCCTTTACACAAAGGATAAACAGGATGAGAAAGAAATTAGGGAAACAACACCCTTCACAATAGTCACAAAAAATATAAAATGCCTTGGTGAGAATCTAACTAAGGAAGTGAAATATCTGTATGACAAGCACTCCAAGTCTCTGAAGAAAGAAATTGAAGATGATCTCAGAAGATGGAAAGATCTCCCATGCTCTTGGATTGGCAGGATCAATATAGTAAAAATGGCTATCTTGCCAAAAGCAATCTACAGATTCAATGCAATCTCCATCAAAATTTCAACTCAATCCTTCACTGATTTAGAAAGGGCAATTTGCAAATTCATCTGGAATAACAAAATCCCTAGGTTAGCAAAAACTATTCTCAACAATAACAGAACCTCTGGGGAAATAACTATGCCTGTCCTCAAGCTGTACTACAGAGCAATTGTGATAAAAACTGCATGGTACTGGTACAGTTACAGACAGGTAGATTAATGGAATAGAATTGAAGACCCAGAAATGAACCCACATGCCTATGCTTACTTGATCTTTCACAATGGAACTAAAACTATCTATTGGAGAAAAGACAGCATATTCAACAAATGGTGCTGGTACAACTGACAATTATCATGTAGAAGAACGCGAATTGATCCATTCTTATCTCCTTGTACAAAGCTCAAGTCTAAGTGGATCAAGGAAGTCCACATAAAACCAGAGACACTGATATTAATAGAGGAGGAAGTGGGGAAAAGCCTTGAAGATATGGGCACAGGGGAAAAATTCCTAAACATGACATCAGTGGCTTGTGCTATAAGATCAAGAATTGACAAATGGGACCTCATACAATTGCAAAGTTTCTGTAAGGCAAAGAATATTGTCAATGAGACAAAAAGTCCACCAACAGATTTGGAAAGGATTTTTACCAATCCTAAATCTGATAGTGGACTAATATCCAATATATACAAAGAGCTCAAGAAGCTGGACTCCAGAAATTCAAATAACCCCATTAAAAATGGGGTACAGAGCTAAACAAAGAATTCTTAACTGAAGAATACCGAATGGCAGAGAAGCATGTGAAAAAATGTTCAACATCCTTAATCATCAGGGAAATGGAACCTTAGATTCCACCTCACACCAGTCAGAATGGCTAAGATCAAAATTTGAGGTAACAGCAGATACTGACGAGGATGTGGAGAAAGAGGAGCACTCCTCCGTTGCTGGTGGGATTGCAAGCTTGTACAACCACTCTGGAAGTCAATCTGGAGGTTCCTCGGAAAATTGGACATAATACTACCAGAAGATCCAGCAATACCTCTCCTGGTCATATACCCAGAAGAAGTTCCAACTGGTAATAAATAAGAACACATGCTCCAGTATGTTCATAGCAGCCTTATTTATAATAGCCAGAAGCTAGAAAGAACCTAGATGTCCCTCAACAGAAGAATGGATACAGAAAATGTGATACATTTACACAATGGAGTATTACTCAGCTATTAAAACAATGATCTTATGAAATTCTTATGTAAATGGATGTATCTGGAGGATATCATCTGAGTGAGGTAACCCAATAACAAAAGGAGTCACTTGATATATACTCACTGATAAGTGGATATTAGCCCAGAAACCTAGAATACCCAAGATACAACTTCTAAAACAGAAGAAAATCAAGAAGAAAGACCAACGTGTGGATACTTCATTCCTCCCTAGAATACGGAATGAAATATCCATGGAAGGGGTTGCATAGACAAAGTTTGGTGCTAAGACAAAAGGATGGACCATCCAGAGACTGCCCTACCTGGCGGACCATGACATAATCAGCCACCAATCACAGACACTATTGCATAAGCCAGCAAGTTTTTGCTGAAGGGACCCTGATATAGCTGTCTCCTGGGAGGAGCTATGCCAGTGCCTGGCAAATACAGAAGTGGATGCTCACAGTCATCTATAGGATGGAACACAGGGTCCCCAATATAGGAGCTAGAGAAAGTACCCGAGAGATGAAGGGGTCTGCAACCCTATAGGTGGAACAACAATATGAACTAATCAGTCTGCCAGAACTCGTGTCTCTAGCTGCATATGTAGCAGAAGATGACCTAATCAACCATCATTGGGAAGAGGGGCCCCTTGGTCTAGCAAACTTTATATGCCCCAGTACAGGGGGATGACAGGGCCAAGACGTGGGGAGCAGGCTGGCGGGGAGGATATGAGAGACTTTTGGGATAGCATTCGAAATGTAAATGAAGAAAATATCTAGTAAAAAATGGGAATAAAATGGGGTACAGAGCTTAACAGAGAATTCTCAACTGAGGAATACAGACGGGCTTAGAAGCACTTAAAAAAATGTTCAACATCCTTAATCATCAGGGAAATCAAATCAAAATAACCCAAGATTCCACCTCACACCAGTCAGAATGGCTAGGATCAAAAATTTAGGTGATAACAGATGCTGGTGAGGATGTGGAGAAAGAGGATCACTCTTCCATTTCTGGTGGGATTGAAAACTTCTACAACCACTCTGGAAATAAGTCTGGTGGTTCCTCAGAAAACTGGACATAGTACTACCAGAAGACCCAGCAATAAGTCTCCTGGACATATACCCAGAAGATGTTCCAACTTGTAATAAGGACACATGCTCCACTATGTTCATAGCAGCCCTATTTATAATAATAGCCAGAAGCTGGAAAGAACCCAGATGTCCCTCAACAAAGGAGTGGATACAGAAAATGTTATGTTTACACAATGGAGTACTACTCAGCTATTAAAAACAATGAATTTATGAAATTCTTATACAAATGGATGTATCTGGAGGATATCACCCTGAGTGAGGTAATCCAATCACAAAAGAAGTCACTTGATATGCACCCACTGATAAGTGGATATCAGCCCAGAAACCTAGAATACCCAAGACACAATTTGCAAAACACAAGAAAATCAAGAAGAAGGAAGACCAACGTGTGGATACTTCATTCCTCCCCAGAATAGAGAATAAAATACAGATGGAAGGAGTTGCAGAGACAAAGTTTGGAGCTAAGACGAAATGATGGGCTCCCAGAGACTGCCCCACCCAGGATCCATCCCATAATCAGCCACCAAAAGCAGACACTCTTGCATATGCCAGCAATATTTTGCTGAAAGGAACCTGATATAACTGTCTCTTGTGAGGCTATGCCAGTGCCTGGCAAATACAGAAGTAAATGCTCACAGTCATCTATAAGATGGAACACAGGGCCCCCAATGGGAGCTAGAGAAAGTACCCAAGGAGCTAAAGGGTTCTGGAACCCTATAGGTGGAACAACAATATGAACTAATCAGTACCCCCAGAGCTTGTGTCTCTAGCTGCATATGTAACAGAAGATGGCCTAGTTGGCCATCATTGGGAAGAGAGGCCACTTGGTCTTGCAAACTTTATATGCCCTAGTACAGGGGAACGCCAGGGCCAAGAAGTGGGAGTGGGTGAGTTGGGGAGCAGGGTGGGTGGGGGGGGAGGGTATGGGGGACTTTTGGGATAGCATTTGAAATGTAAATGAAGAAAATACCTAATAAAAATTTTTTTAAAAATAAAAGTAATCATCACTCTTACACATTTGCTACCCCATCAAGCAAAAATAACTAGTCTGGAAATACATATGCACTAGTGCAACAGTGGCCAAAGCATTACAGGAGTAACCAACAATTCTCTAATTTGATTCAAGACCACTTCCATTATTTGAAATATTGTGATACTAATGGGCCAAATACATTTGGCTAGAGACAGGTTCTAGATAATAACCTACTACTATTTCAATGCTAAATGTACTAGTATTAAAATGACTCCTTATGGCTTATCATATTCAGATTAATACATATAACCCCAATCAAAGAAGGTTTTATTTGCAGTTGATGATGATTAACACAGACCTTCAATTTATCAAGGTATAGAGAATAAGAGATAATCAAATGTTCTGCCCCAGTGGGACATTTATATCACACTTCCTCCTGTTATAGCTCAGGATTATGGTGAAAGAGGAAAGGGTGTAAGAACCAGGCACAATGGATGGCTACAAAAAACAGTATATTCTGAACACAACAGAACACTTCTGCAATAAACTTACAGTGTTTGTATCAATACACACAAGTTTTAAATCTGACCACATTCCAAGATAAAGAAAAAAAGTGGACACTATGCACTACTCTTAGCCAAAGAACTATTGGCAATTAATGATGGATTAATGTATGGGGGAATCCGTTTTCTTCAAGAGTATAAATCATTGTAAATTATCTATACTCTAGCAGAAAGCCACACATCAAAGAATCTACAGACAGCACAGATTAAGCTTTGTGGGCATAAAGATAAACAAACAATTCAGAAAATTGGGTAGAGTTGAATTGGGAGTAGATTGGGAAGCGTGAGGGAATGTGTGAATTTGATCAAAACATATTTTATAAAATTCTCAGAATTAAATTTAAATTTTAAAGAAACATTATTGAATTGAACTGCAACTTCTTTGCAGTCTGAGGTTCTAACAGCTATGATTGTTCTTTTGAAGGTGATGTGAAGAAACTCAAATCACATTTCATACAGCTTAAAAGTAGTCTTCATTTATAGACTATATAATTTTGGATCAGCAATGAGATCTTGGCAAGCCCTATCACTACTTCATTTTTTAAAATCTGCATTCAGGTTCCTATTTTTTTTTTACTATGTGGCACAGTGTAAATCAATCTTTGTCTAGTGTATTCTGACTTTGTTTATAAAATAGGAACTACTGTTTTTTAAATTAACTTTAAGTTAATTTTTAAATTAAATGAATTAGGCAATATACACTAATATATACTACATGTAGGTTACAGAAATTATATAATATTGTTAGTTTATTATATTATAGATTACTATGCCATTAATATGATGACATACATTCTATGTGTTAATATATGATAGATTATGATAAAATATACTTTATCTTAGAACATGCAGTATCTGGCACAGTAAATGTTCAACTGACAACAGAATTTGCCATTTTTATAATAATCACCAGGAACCAAATGCTATTTCTGAACATCCTTTCTTCACTCAGGTTTAATTTTTCCTATAGTCATCAATAGCAGTTATTCCCTTAGCAATGTCTCATTATGATGAAACCACACCTACATATGGAAAGAGAAAGAGGCATGGGGGGAATTTTATGTCACTTTCAATTATAGGATTAATTTTCAAGTTTGTAATTTGGGGAAAAAATTCTTCCCTCTTCATTTTTCTTCTATTTAAGAATCAAAATCTATGAAAATAATCTAAGAAAATTCAAGTGATGTTTACAAGATTTTTCTTTAATATTCCAGATTTTCTTTTTTTTTTTTTTTTTTTTTTTTCCATTTTTTATTAGGTATTTAGCTCATTTACATTTCCAATGCTATACCAAAAGTCCCCCTTACCCACCCACCCCCACTCCCCTACCCACCCACTCCCCCCCTTTGGCCCTGGCGTTCCCCTGTACCGGGGCACACAAAGTCTGCGTGTCCAATGGGCCTCTCTTTCCAGTGATGGCCGACTAGGCCATCTTTTGATACATATGCAGCTAGAGTCAAGAGCTCAGGGGTACTGGTTAGTTCATAATGTTGTTCCACCTATAGGGTTGAAGATCCCTTTAGCTCCTTGGGTACTTTCTCTAGCTCCTCCATTGGGAGCCCTGTGATCCATCCAATAGCTGACTGTGAGCATCCACTTCTGTGTTTGCTAGGCCCCGGCACAGTCTCACAAGAGACAGCTACATCTGGGTCCTTTCAGTAAAATCTTGCTAGTGTATGCAATGGTGTCAGCATTTGGAAGTTGATTATGGGGTGGATCCCTGGATATGGCAGTCTCTACATGGTCCATCCTTTCATCTCAGCTCCATATGTCTGGCATATAATTGCATATAGCTATGTGTGGTCTATATGTATATATGCATACAAATGATCATCTTTTCAAGGGCTTTCAGCTAATTTCTCAGGTGTTATCCCTAAATCCTTTGAAGAATCATCTAGCATTGTTTTTTCTTGTCACGCACAAAACTGTACAGATTCTGAAACTATTGGCTTTCATGTTAAGAGGTGTTTATAAAACATTGTTTGTAAAACATTTGATTTTGGAGGTCTGGATTACTTCATTCAGAACCAATGTTTCCAAGTCCATGGATTTACCAGTGTATGTTGCCTTTGACTCTTCAGATATGTGTGGTCTATATACGTGAATTCCCATATAGTTCAAGGATGAGATGTGCTTTCAATGGTAGGGTGATGAATACAGCGGTTTAAAATTTAAAAAGGAAAATGGAACAGGAAGGGTTAAATCGTATGAATGATGTATAGGGCAGGATAGAAGAGGAAATATGGAGAAGGAAAGTTTAACACTAAATACGTTTTGAAAGGTCATATGGAAACTTATTATAGAAGCTTCATAAAATGTACATATGCACATATTTATATGTGCATTATAAGAGATCAAATGGAGTAACTTTACAATAGAGCAAAACCAACACAGGCTCAGAAAAAGAAGATCCACTACCAGGAATGGACTGCCTCTTTTAAAATTGTTAGCCAGTGAGTTCCCATAGACCCCTAAACATTGCAAGCTATTGTCAATGCTGTGATTACCCTCCAGAACACGATCATGAGACTCTGCTGCTGAAAGTACCAACACATAGTTGATTCATAAATATGGCAATATCAAGTTTCTACTAACCTGGAAGTGAAGTGGAAATTTCTGGTTTCTTTGGAGACTCAGTTGTGCCATGTGATGGTTTTCTTGAAACTTTTTTATGAGAGTCTATACATGAGAGGACATTGTGCTGAAGCAGACACATGGGAGGATGTTTTGTTGGGAAGAGGCACATGGTGGTTTTCTGAAAGCTGCCTGAAATAAAAAGTTTTGCTCGAGCTGATGCTTGAAAGGACACATGGTGTTTGGAAAAGATTTAAGTACAAGCCAACAGAGAATAGATGACACTGGTGCATTGGTTTGCCTTGCCACTCTTTGCTGGCATTCATTAGACTTTTCTAATAATGCTATGGCATTGGTTTACCTTACCTTCTTCACTGATCATCATTTGCCATGACTTCATAGAGGAAAACACACCAAGCCCTTCTGGTGACAGCACAGTACCTTCTTGCTGCTTCTGCCTTGTTGTTTCTTCTGGGTTGAACTGTTGTTGCTGATTCATGAATGATGTTTGCAAGTGGATTGAGCTACCACTGCTAACTCATATGAACTGAACTGCTGATGTTCTGACAACAAAGATTGCAATCGTCTCCAAAGAACTATTTTTAAGCAGATCCACACCCCCTTTGCCCTATTAACCTTTTCTTTCTACTACTTCTGGTGGGTGGTGAGATAGAAGGGAAGTTAAAGCATTTAAGAACTGTTATTAACTAAGTTTTGAAAAAATCTAAGCCTCCATGGAAACTTCACTCCTATAGGATAGTTTTCACAGTGCTGGAAGAATCTATACATTCTGATAGCAAATAAAAGTAACCATCAGTTTTTTCCAGGTGTAAATTCTGTTTCTTAAGGTTTATACTGCTGTGATGAAATATCACAAAGAGCCACTTGGGAGGAAAGGGTTTTTTCACTCTATAGCTTATCAGTGATGGAACTCAAGGTAGGAAAATGAAGTCAAGATATGCTGACAAGGCCAGGGAAGAATGCTGCTGACGTGGTACTCTTGGCTTGGTACTCTTGTCTTTTATAGCACCCAGAACAACTAGCCTGAGAGTGGCACCACCTATAATGGGCTGGAGCCCTCAATGTTCAGTAAGAAATTCCCCTACCGAAATGCCTACAGACAAATCTTATGGAAGCATTATTTTCAATCTAGAGTCATTCTTCCCAAGTGACTCTATTTTGTGTCAAATTGACATAAAACTATCCACCATACCCTGAAAGCTAAGATAACAACTGGCTTGGTAATATATGCCCACTAGTGCAATAGTGAATGGACATCATTGAAGTCACTTCATTTTTTGATTCTATTTTAGGTCCGCTTCACAAATTGAAACCCATATCTGCCATACTATCAAGGCCAAGAATCTTTGACTACACAGACCATAGAGGAAACCATGCTACTATGACTCTGTCAAGTAGGCATAGTAACAAACTGGCTTCTAGTGACTTATCATTATACCCACGGATACTGTATTTCTGACCTTCCATCAAAGAAGCTTCTTCTGTAGTAGATGACGATGAAGACAGAGATCTACAACTCATCAAAGTGCAGAGAACTCAGCCCTAAATGGGACATCTGTATCACATCTGCTCCTCCAAAGGCTCAGAAATCACTATGGGAGCGGTCGCCATCTTGGTTCCGGGACTCAGCAGAACTTAGGAAATTAGTCTGAACAGGTGAGAGGCTGCGCCAGAGAACCGGACAGCTTCTGGGACAGGCAGAAGCACAGAGCCGCTGAGGCAGCACCCTTGGCAGGCCGCAGACAGCTGGCCACCGTCCAGACCAGAGGACAGGTGTCCGCATGGCTTGGGAGGCAGCCTCAGCCTCAGGAGCAGCGGTTGCCATCTTGGTTCCGGGACTCCCTGGAGCTTAGGAATTTAGTCTGCACAGGTGAGAGTCTGCACCACAGAAGCTGACAGCTTCTGGGAACTGCCAAAGCAACACAGCTTCTGAGAAAGGCCCTGTTTTGGGCCTTCTTCTTCGGCCAGGAGGAGGTCCAAAAACAAGATATCTACGCACCTTCCCTGTAAGAGAGCTTGCCAGCAGAGAGTGCTCTGAGCACTGAAACTCAGAGGAGAGAATCTGTCTCCCAGGTCTGCTGATAGACGGTAACAGAATCACCAGAAGAACAATCTCTAAACAGAGTCAACTATAACTACTAACTCCAGAGATTACCAGATGGCGAAAGGTAAATGTAGGAATCTTACTAACAGGAACCAAGACCACTCACCATCATCAGAACCCAGCACTCCCACTTCTTCCAGTCCAGGACACCCCAACACACCCGAACACCTAGACCTAGATTTAAAAGCATATCTCATGATGATGGTAGAGGACATCAAGAAGGACTTTAATAAATCACTTAAAGAAATACAGGAGAACACTGCTAAAGAGTTACAAGTCCTTAAAGAAAAACAGGAAAACACAATCAAACAGGTAGAAGTCCTTACAGAAAAAGAGGAAAAAACATACAAACAGGTGATGGAAATGAACAAAACCATACTAGACCTAAAAAGGGAAGTAGACACAATAAAGAAAACTCAAAGTGAGGCAACACTGGAGATAGAAACCCTAGGAAAGAAATCTGGAACCATAGATTTGAGCATCAGTAACAGAATACAAGAGATGGAAGAGAGAATCTCAGGTGCAGAAGATTCCATAGAGAACATGGGCACAACAATCAAAGAAAATGGAAAATGCAAAAAGATCCTAACTCAAAATATCCAGGAAATCCAGGACACAATGAGAAGACCAAACCTACGGATAATAGGAGTGGATGAGAATGAAGATTTTCAACTCAAAGGACCAGCAAACATCTTCAACAAAATTATTGAAGAAAACTTCCCAAATCTAAAGAAAGAGATGCCTATGAACATACAAGAAGCCTACAGAACTCCAAATAGACTGGACCAGAAAAGAAATTCCTCCTGACACATAATAATCAGAACAACAAATGCACTAAATAAAGATAGAATACTAAAAGCAGTAAGGGAAAAAGGTCAAGTAACATACAAAGGCAAGCCTATCAGAATTACACCAGATTTTTCACCAGAGACTATGAAAGCCAGAAGAGCCTGGACAGATGTTATACAGACACTAAGAGAACACAAATTCCAGCCCAGGCTACTATACCCAGCCAAACTCTCAATTACCATAGATGGAGAAACCAAAGTATTCCACGACAAAACCAAATTCACGCATTATCTCTCCACGAATCCAGCCCTTCAAAGGATAATAACAGAAAAAAACCAATACAAGAACGGGAACAACGCCCTAGAAAAAACAAGAAGGTAATCCCTCAACAAACCTAAAAGAAGACAGCCACAAGAACAGAATGCCAACTTTAACAACAAAAATAACAGGAAGCAACAATTACTTTTCCTTAATATCTCTTAACATCAATGGTCTCAACTCCCCAATAAAAAGACATAGACTAACAAACTGGCTACACAAACAAGACCCAACATTTTGCTGCTTACAGGAAACACATCTCAGAGAAAAAGATAGACACTACCTCAGAATGAAAGGCTGGAAAACAATTTTCCAAGCAAATGGTATGAAGAAACAAGTTGGAGTAGCCATCCTAATATCTGATAAGATTGACTTCCAGCCCAAAGTCATCAAAAAAGACAAGGAGGGGCACTTCGTTCTCATCAAAGGTAAAATCCTCCAAGAGGAACTCTCAATTCTGAATATCTATGCTCCAAATACAAGGGCAGCCACATTCATTAAAGAAACTTTAGTAAAGCTCAAAGCACACATTGCACCTCACACAATAATAGTGGGAGACTTCAACACACCACTTTCACCAATGGACAGATCATGGAAACAGAAACTAAACAGGGACACACTGAAACTAACAGAAGTGATGAAACAAATGGATCTGACAGATATCTACAGAACATTTTATCCTAAAACAAAAGGATATACCTTCTTCTCAGCACCTCATGGTACCTTCTCCAAAATTGACCACATAATAGGTCACAAAACAGGCCTCAACAGATTCAAAAATATTGAAATTGTCCCATGTATCCTATCAGATCACCATGCACTAAGGCTGATCTTCAATAACAAAAAAATAATAGAAAGCCAACACTCACGTGGAAACTGAACAACACTCTTCTCAATGATACCTTGGTCAAGGAAGGAATAAAGAAAGAAATTAAAGACTTTTTAGAGTTTAATGAAAATGAAGCCACAACGTACCCAAACCTTTGGGACACAATGAAAGCATTTCTAAGAGGGAAACTCATAGCTCTGAGTGCCTCCAAGAAGAAACGAGAGAGAGAACATACTAGCAGCTTGACAACACATCTAAAAGCTCTAGAAAAAAAAGAAGCAAATTCACCCAAGAGGAGTAGACGGCAGGAAATAATCAAACTCAGGGGTGAAATCAACCAAGTGGAAACAAGAAGAACTATTCAAAGAATTAACCAAACGAGGAGTTGGTTCTTTGAGAAAATCAACAAGATAGATAAACCCTTAGCTAGACTCACTAAAGGGCACAGGGACAAAATCCTAATTAACAAAATCAGAAATGAAAAGGGAGACATAACAACAGATCCTGAAGAAATCCAAAACACCATCAGATCCATCTACAAAAGGCTATACTCAACAAAACTGGAAAACCTGGACGAAATGGACAAATTTCTGGACAGATACCAGGTACCAAAGTTGAATCAGGATCAAGTTGACCTTCTAAACAGTCCCATATCCCCTAAAGAAATAGAAGCAGTTATAAATAGTCTCCCAGCCAAAAAAAGCCCAGGACCAGACGGGTTTAGTGCAGAGTTCTATCAGACCTTCAAAGAAGATCTAATTCCAGTTCTGCACAAACTTTTTCACAAGATAGAAGTAGAAGGTACTCTACCCAACTCATTTTATGAAGCCACTATTACTCTGATACCTAAACCACAGAAAGATCCAACAAAGATAGAGAACTTCAGACCAATTTCTCTTATGAATATCGATGCAAAAATCCTCAATAAAATTCTCGCTAACCGAATCCAAGAACACATTAAAGCAATCATCCATCCTGACCAAGTAGGTTTTATTCCAGGGATGCAGGGATGGTTTAATATACGAAAATCCATCAATGTAATCCATTATATAAACAAACTCAAAGACAAAAACCACATGATCATCTCGTTAGATGCAGAAAAAACATTTGACAAGATCCAACACCCATTCATGATAAAAGTTCTGGAAAGATCAGGAATTCAAGGCCCATACCTAAACATGATAAAAGCAATCTACAGCAAACCAGTAGCCAACATCAAAGTAAATGGTGAGAAGCTGGAAGCAATCCCACTAAAATCAGGGACTAGACAAGGCTGCCCACTTTCTCCCTACCTTTTCAACATAGTACTTGAAGTATTAGCCAGAGCAATTCGACAACAAAAGGAGATCAAGGGGATACAAATTGGAAAAGAGGAAGTCAAAATATCACTTTTTGCAGATGATATGATAGTATATATAAGTGACCCCAAAAATTCCACCAGAGAACTCCTAAACCTGATAAACAGCTTCGGTGAAGTAGCTGGATATAAAATAAACTCAAACAAGTCAATGGTCTTTCTCTATACAAAGAATAAACAGGCTGAGGAAGAAATTAGGGAAACAACACTCTTCTCAATAGTCACAAATAATATAAAATATCTCGGCGTGACTCTAACTAAGGAAGTGAAAGATCTGTATGATAAAAACTTCAAGTCTCTGAAGAAAGAAATTAAAGAAGATCTCAGAAGATGGAAGGATCTCCCATGCTCATGGATTGGCAGGATCAACATTGTAAAAATGGCTATCTTGCCAAAAGCAATCTACAGATTCAATGCAATCCCCATCAAAATTCCAACTCAATTCTTCAACGAATTAGAAGGAGCAATTTGCAAATTCATCTGGAATAACAAAAAACCTAGGATAGCAAAAACTCTTCTCAAGGATAAAAGAACCTCTGGTGGAATCACCATGCCTGACCTAAAGCTTTACTACAGAGCAATTGTGATAAAAACTGCATGGTACTGGTATAGAGACAAACAAGTAGACCAATGGAATAGAATTGAAGACCCAGAAACGAACCCACACACCTATGGTCACTTGATCTTCGACAAGGGAGCTAAAACCATCCAGTGGAAGAAAGACAGCATTTTCAACAATTGGTGCTTGCACAACTGGTTGTTATCATGTAGAAGAATGCGAATCGATCCATACTTATCTCCTTGTACTAAGGTCAAATCTAAGTGGATCAAGGAACTTCACATAAAACCAGAGACACTGAAACTTATAGAAGAGAAAGTGGGGAAAAGCCTCGAAGATATGGGCACAGGGGAAAAATTCCTGAACAGAACAGCAATGGCTTGTGCTGTAAGATCGAGAATTGACAAATGGGACCTAATGAAACTCCAAAGTTTCTGCAAGGCAAAAGACACCATCAATAAGACAAAAAGACCACCAACAGATTGGGAAAGGATATTTACCTATCCTAAATCAGATATCAAAAATTCAGGTGAAAGCAGATGCTGGCGTCGATGTGGAGAAAGAGGAACACTCCTCCATTGTTGGTGGGATTGCAGGCTTGTACAACCACTCTGGAAATCAGTCTGGCGGTTCCTCAGAAAATTGGACATAGTAATACCGGAAGATCCAGCAATACCTCTTCTGGGCATATATCCAGAAGATGCCCCAACGGGTAAGAAGGACACATGCTCCACTATGTTCATAGCAGCCTTATTTATAATAGCCAGAAGCTGGAAAGAACCCAGATGCCCCTCAACAGAGGAATGGATACAGAAAATGTGGTACATCTACACAATGGAGTACTACTCAGCTATTAAAAAGAATGAATTTATGAAATTCCTAGCCAAATGGATGGACCTGGAGGGCATCATCCTGAGTGAGGTTACACATTCACAAAGGAACTCACACAATATGTACTCACTGATAAGTGGATATTAGCCCAAAACCTAGGATACCCAAGATATAAGATACAATTTCCTAAACACATGAAACTCAAGAAAAATGAAGACTGAAGTGTGGACACTATGCCCCTCCTTAGAAGTGGGAACAAAACACCCTTGGAAGGAGTTACAGAGACAAAGTTTGGAGCTGAGATGAAAGGATGGACCATGTAGAGACTGCCATATCCAGGGATCCACCCCATAATCAGCATCCAAACGCTGACACCATTGCATACACTAGCAAGATTTTATCGAAAGGACCCAGATGTAGCTTTCTCTTGTGAGACTTTGCCGGGGCCTAGCAAACACAGAAGTGGATGCTCACAGTCAGCTAATGGATGGATCACAGGGCTCCCAATGGAGGAGCTAGAGAAAGTACCCAAGGAGCTAAAGGGATCTGCAACCCTATAGGTGGAACAACATTATGAACTAACCAGTACCCCGGAGTTCTTGACTCTAGCTGCATATGTATCAAAGATGGCCTAGTCGGCCATCACTGGAAAGAGAGGCCCATTGGACACGCAAAATTTATATGCCCCAGTACAGGGGAATGCCAGGGCCAAAAAGGGGGAGTGGGTCGGTAGGGGAGTGGGGGTGAGTGGGTATGGGGGACTTTTGGTATAGCATTGGAAATGTAAATGAGCTAAATACCTAATAAAAAATTAAAAAAAAAAAAGAAAACAGTGTAAAAAAAAAAAGAAATTAAAAATGGTAGCACTTTGACATGTTTGACTATGCCATTCTGTAACTTCACAAAAGATTCACTAGAAATTTAAAGAATATCAAATAGTTTGGTTTTGCTTCAGTGTTTTTTTTAATTTAAAAAATTGGCAACAAAAAAAAAAGAAAGAAAGAAATCACTATGGAAGTTTGGGAAAAAAGATTGCAAGAGTCAAAAGATATGGATGATTACAAAGAAGCCGTGTTTTCCTGGACACAGCAGGGCAGTTGTGCAAATGAATGCAGAGTGTTTGGTACAATGTGCAAGAAACCTGAGCAATTTCAACCAGTCAAAATCCCTGCCTGAGTGGAGAGGGGAGGTCAGTACAAAGTTCCACTTTTAGCTATGGAGCTACTGGCAGTGATAGCTTCTGGGAGAGGGAAAGTCAGTTTTCATGAAGAATGGGGCCCCTGATGGGTTGACCACATGCAGAGAAAGGCTACAAATCCAAGGGTTTATGGGCAGCACCAACTGTATTTGATGCTTAAAAAAGAAATAGAAAATGACACAAAGTGGAATAAGTAGAGAGGGAAGTGGGTCAGGGGAGAGTGGGGAATGGTAAGCGGGATCAAAATATATTGTGTAAAAATTTCAAGGAGCTAATAAATATTGAAAATAAAGAGCTTTTTATTATTCTTGATGGTGTTTTCTTCCACTTCTTTTCCATAGATATACATTATTAATTTGTGTTTCAGGTCCTGAGTTCATTGAAAAAATAATGTCAGTCCAGCAATCTAAATACAAAATCCCCAAGATTATAGTTGTGTCCTCACACTGTGACAACTCCCTGTTTTTCTTTTTTTTTTCTACAAGTATTCTGCATTGGGATTACTTATTCACAAATTAGCATGTCATCTCCTTTTGTAAGGAACAGCCTCAGGGTCACACTAAATCAAAACATAATTTCCTCACCCCTTCTCATCTGATAACAAAGTTTCCATCTGTAATTTAGACAGAAGTAGAAATGCTCTACCATACAAGCCTCAGAATGTAGCTGCATTTATCTACTAATATTCAGAGCTGTCACTCAAGACTACAAACTGTACACATTTGTGTAGTCCTATATTCATATCCTATATGTCTCATCATTAATGTGTAAATATACAAGCATACCATATAATTTCTCAGGATAGCTAAAAATAAGTGTTCCTAAAGTTTGCATTAGGAAAATTCATCATTTGCCACGTGTCTGCAGGATAATATATGTAACTTAAGTTGTCGTGTCTCTGGGCCCATTGTATAAATAACATAAATTAATTCCTCTTCTACAAAATGATCTAAGTTCTTCCACTTTTATTCCTATTGTGTCTATTCCACTGTGGTTGTTTTATCTTCTGTGTAGAATGTTCAAACCGCATTACTCTTAAAAATTGACCACTTTGAGAACACTAGGCACTGTGTATACACATGATAATTGTGAGTTGACATACCAGGCAAGCCTGTCAGGTCTCACCATGTTCTGACAGCACAGGATGGCATGTACACATCCTGAAAATGACACCTCATGCTTCTCATCACCTTTGCTTTGTATGTTACGGCTAACAGCTCACAAAGAGGAACTGTGTGGGTCCATGTTACTGCAGACATCCCTTTGTGTTCTTTAGCGGAACCCTAGAAATGACAGTGAGAAGATTTAGGAGCCTTGTGTAGAAAGGTGATCTCCAGGACAAGACAGAGACCTAGGATGACGAAGGTGCCCAAGAATCAATAGGGGTGACCTTAGATGTGACTCACAACATTGGGGATATAGAACCTGAAGAGATCACTTCCTGTAGCCAGGCAGGAGCTCCAGTAGAGAAATAGACCCACTCACAAAACATTCAACCCCCAAATTTCTCCTGTCTACAGGAAATGCAAGGATGGGAGATGAAGCAGAGACTGAGAGAATTGCCAACCAATAACCAGCCCAACTTGAGATCCACCCTATGGGCAAGTACCAATCCCTGACACTGTTAATGATGTTCTGTTATGTTTGCAGACATTAGCCTAGTATGACTATTCTCTGAAAGGATCAATCTAGCAGCTGACACAGACAGATACAGACACCCACAGCCAAACAGTGAATGGAGCTTGGGGACTCTTATAGAATAGGAGGAAGGATTGAAGCCCCAAAGGAGATAGAGACTCCACAGGAAGACCAACAGAGTCAACTAACCTGGACCCTTGGGAGTCTCAGGAACTAAGCCACTAACAAAGAACATACATGGGCTAGAACTAGACCTCCCTGCTCATATGTAGAAGATATGCAGCTTGATCTTCGTGTGAGTTACAAACAACTGGAAAAAGGGCTATCCCAAAAGCTGTTGCCTGTCCATGGGATATGTTCTTCTATCTGGGCTGCCTTGTCTAGCCTCAGAGGGAGAGGAAGCAGCTAGACTTGAAGTGGCAGAATGGGAGGATACCCAGGGAAGATGCCACCAGCTCAGAGGAAAAAGGGAGTGGGAAGGGGGAAGAATTGTGGGAGGGGGTGACTAGGTGGGGGGCAGTCAGTGGTATGTAATAAGTGAATAAGTAAAAGTTGTATTAAATTTTAAAAAGAAAGATGAAATGCAAGTGTACATACATTTCTGAGTGATCATATGTAATTTCCTAATGTGGAAATCATTTCAAGATGACCCCTCTAAATTACTCATTGAAATTTTTAAAATTAAAAGCAATTATAATTCTTCTCCTAATTATGTACTTATTATATCTCTCAATGGGAGAAAAATACAAGTGAAAAGTAAGTAGATATCAAATGCTCTGATCTTTGTTGTTGTTGTTGTTTTTGTCTCTGTTTTTACTTTGAAAGGAATTCTCAGTCCCCTCCCCAGGTTTCTGACTGTGAGTCCCAAGCATGACAGGGACTTTAGTTAATGAAAATACTCTGAGGCTCAAGAAGACATTCACATTTGATTATATATGCATTGCTTTCTTATGGACAAAACATATAGGTAATTCATTTACAAATGAACAAAATGCTCACTTTTGAAGTTTTGAGATGCTAGGAGAAAATAACCACTTAGTGTAAATTCCTAATATACGCATATGCTTTCCTTATCTTATGAGAATGGCAAGATGTGTCCCCATGCTAAGAGATAGCCAAGCTGGAGGTGATGTTGACTCATCATTTTAAGGACTATAGGTTTCCGATTTGTGTCACAAAGACACAGTTGGAACATGAAAGTTGTATTAACCAGGGTTCTCTAGAGGAACATAGCTGATAGAACACATGAATATATATTATCAAAAATAATATATCAAAAAGAGTAGCTATTAATGTAGCAAACAATCTGTGGTTCAGCTAGTCCCACAATAGCTATCCCCTGTTACTTGTTCAGTATATGTTGGAATCCTGAGGATGTAGGTCCTAATATCAGTGAAAGAATACAGCAGCAGCAGGATAGACGGACTTACTAGCAAGAATGAAGGAAAAGCAAGAAAAATCAAAAGCTTCCTTCTTCCATCTCCTATTATTGATCCTGACACCAGCAACTATGGTTCAAATTTAGGGTGTGTCCTCTGACATTAAATAATCCAAATTTAAGGTGTGTCTTACCACTTAAAATGATCCTATCAAGAAAAAGGAATCCCGCACAGGTGTGTCCAGCTACCTGGGTTTGAGTTGATTACAGATGCAGTCAGATTGACAAACAAGATTAACCATCACAAGAGATGTAAACATTAGTACAATGATGTTCTAAAATTTAGACTTGGTTAACCCAGAGTACGTGAAGCCATTTTAACTTGTACATATATTTGTACATGGCATATAAAGAAAGATGGCAATAAGTTCCAGAGGGGACATTCATATTACTTGAGATATGTGTCCCAATAATAGTAGAAATAGAAAATATCTTGAATCCTGGGGCTATAGAGTACTTTATGTTTTAATGCAGTTTGGTTAATATGATTCATGTCTTTTCATGTATATATGGAGCCTGGAGACAAATGAACATTTTCCCATGGTATCTTCTTCCTGCTCCTTAATTACTAAACATAGCATGCAAAGGAGAGTCAAGTGACCTGAGCCCACTCCTATCGAGAAGTCACTGCCTGATTATTTACCAGGATGCAAAGACAATGAATGTAAAATCTAGGACAGAGGCAAGGCAATGTGGGAGAGAGAGACAAACAAGAAACACATTATTTATGAAAGTCCATGGTAGAGCCCATTACTTTGTAGGCTACCATAAAACTATGTTTTACAACTGCATGTTTATTGATGTTACATTTGCCCAGCTTAGTATTTTTTGATAGTAATCCAGTTACAGAGGCAAGAGTTTAAATGGAAAGCCCTTGTATATCATGGCGAATCATTTTTATAACATGTAATCGTGACCACTAGACCACTGGCAAAGGCATATTGCCATGTATCCATCTGAAAAGAGTTGTGCAATGGCCTATTTGCAGAAATTCTTACAGAATATAGACTAATACATCTTGATAATTTTCCACTTGTGTATTATACTGACTTTTACAGTAGGCAAGGAATGTCAGGACACAACAAGGACAATTTTATAGAAAAGGAGCCATAAAGAATTGAGAGGAAAAGTAGCTGACATTTTATATAGCACTTTTCTGTGTTGCTTTAGAAACAGAAATAGTGTCTTCCTTTAGACATTCTGACTTAGAAAATTGTGAAGATGATTTCCACATCTAATATCAGTGTCAAGTTCCCATATTTTGTAATAGTTAGTCGATTTCAACCCATTCGTTAAAATCATTTAAAATCCTCTGATTTAATAAGACCTAATGCAAAACAGAAAAAAAAAAATGAAACTAGCCAGGGCAGTGGTGGCACACGCCTTTAATCCCAGCACTCGGGAGGCAGAGGCAGGCAGACTTCAGAGTTCAAGGCCAGCCTGGTCTACAGAGTGAGTTCCAGGACAGCCAGGGCTACACAGAGAAACCCTGTCTTGAAAAACAAGAAAGAAAGAAAGAAAGAAAGAAAGAAAGAAAGAAAGAAAGAAAGAAAGAAAGAAAGAAAGAAAGAAAGAAAGAGAAAGAAAGAAGGAAAGAAAGAAGGAAAAAAGAAGGAAGGAAGGAAAGAAGGAAAAAAGAAGGAAGGAAGGAAGGAAGGAAGGAAGGAAGGAAGGAAGGAAGGAAGGAAGGAAGGAAGGAAGGAAACTGAAAAAAATGTGTTTTTATCTATTGTGTGCGCTTGTGTATACACACACACACACATGGATATTCATTTCTCTGTTCTGTTTTTAGCTATTATTTTCTAAGATGACAAAAAAATATCCTCAGAGACACATGCTACTGAGGCATTTGCAAAACCATGTATTTACGCCATGCATTAGTGTGTCTTACTAAAGACCTCATAAATTTCATATCCTCAGCAAAAAAAATGGTTATATTCCCCATGCTTCATTAGTCTTCTGATATTCTCTAATTCACAGAGTCAGACAATTTAAAATGAAAAATGCCATGTTGGTAAGTCACTTAGGCAAACAGAGCATAGCATTAAAATATGAGTTTCGAACACATAAATTCTGTGATAGCTTGAAATCTATTATATTCTATGCTTGCCACCAAATCCTTATCAATATCACTTGGTAACAGAATCCTAAATCTTCTCTTGTGTTATTTTATTTCTAATCAATTAACAGAGTGAACAACTAAGCAGACTCTGACATACAAACAGTCCTGGGTAAAAGCCAAGTGGGAAATGTTTTCCATCCTCAGGACGGGCAGTGCAGAAAAAGAGCTGGAAAACCACCTTAAATTCACGTGTCCGAGGATGTTTGTCACTATCAAGTGATTTCCTGCTCCATTAATATAAGAATCAATTGCTTTATATTACGATATTATTGACTCATCCCTTCATCAATTCCTTGTCTGTGCTGGCAGATTTCAAAATATATTCTGAGGAATGAAGGCAACCATTGAGACTGTAACAAGTGACTTTTACCCCCTGAAGACTGCCAATGCATCAACAAAGTTAGTGAGCATAGACAGGGTAGTAAGAGCAGAGCCATCAATTATATGTTGTGCTAAGAATTAATAGTGACTATAAGACAGCATTGTAAGATGGGTGATTTAGAAGAAAGGAAACATTGTCTTAAAGCTACAGAAGGACAGGAATCAGAAACCTTGGTGGTTTTTGTAAAGACAATTTTTTATATAAAAATACATTATTTTAGTATGACTTTACCCTAACAACTTCATCTACAACCATCCTTTTACCACATTCTGAGGTGTGTGGCAGAATTCAGTATATAAACTGGAGGGAGAGACACAATTCAGCAATAACACTGAATTGTTTAACTATTATTAATTAATTAATTATTTAAAATGAGTATGAGGAGATATTTAACATTACATATCTTCAGGAAAATGAAAACAGAAACAAGAAGGGAAAGACGGCCGTGTGCTACAATCCTGGCTCAAAACCTACATGCATTTCAGTATTAGAATGGATTGACACGAATAAATATTAATACACAACATACCCACTGAAAACATAAATCCTAGAGCTACATGCAACTCAATAGTCAAATCACACAATGTTGTGAAGGGGCTAATATGGAAATTAAAGTGGTTCAGTCACTGAAAAACTGCTTTGCATGACTTACTAGTGTCATTTGTCCCATGTCCTGTGACTCAATAATGCCACTTCATTCATATATCTATGAATGAAGAATGGGGTGGGGTCATGGTGCAACAGAAGACATTTACAATGTGTTCACAGAGGCCTTATTGGTGACATCCAAAATATGAGGGCAACCAACATGGCGTATCTTGAAGAGGTACAATGGAAAAAAGGGAATTGTGATATGTTCACAACAGAATACTACACAGTATTTTTTTAAAAACCAAGCTACTATTACATAAAGCATCTTAAATAAATAAACACAAGCTGAATCAGTATAGATGATAAAAATCTATATGGATTTCAGGAACAGGTTTAATTAAGAGTATAAAAATTAGAATAAAGTTTACTTTTGGTAGGGTGATATTTACTGTGGCAGTTATAAGTGAATTCTTATAGTGGAATTAATATTCTATATATTGTTATACATTAAGTGTTATAGAAATAACAAGAGAAAAATCAGATGACTTGTGAAAAACAGGTCCATAGGACCAAGCACATACGTGTGTGTGTGTGTGTGTGTGTGTGTGTGTGTGTGTGTGTGTGTGTGTGTGGTGTGTGCATGGTTTAACCTTGTTAAAAAAGCAGAAGAGAGCAGGATAGAATCGGGTTTTGCCTTCCAGTTTGGTGATTTTATGGCTTCTACAGCAGGGGATTGTGGGATAAATCCCACTTATTTGAGAAAACTACATCATTCTCTACCTGTGTAAATTCGGATGTGGTAGTAATGAGATGGCTCCTTCTCCACCCTCTGCCTCAACCAGACCTCCCTCTCACAGACAGCACACCTAGACTGTCTCCCTTCAGTACATGTCAGGCAATTCCCCGTTTACAATGAGCGTTTATAGAGAATACAAGACTCACAGCGATAATTCACGTGTTCCTATAGGTTACATGTATTTTCAACCTTCTATATTTGAATCAAATCCCAAAGCCCAGACCTGGGGCACTTTTAGTTCACACCAAAATGCCAGTGGTAGAATATTTCCATTGGAAAGATTCAGGCTGCTCACCAAATATTTACACATCCTTTCACGCCCTTAAACCTGCAATGAAGAATTTGTGAATTTGGAGATGTTCCAAAATCACATAAATCACTCTCTTTGGATTTCAAAACTAACATTTTTTTTAAAAAAAGAACACTAACCTTTATTGAAAGCCTCTGAAACGTTTATAAAGGTCAGAAAATAAAAATTTGAAATAACATTTGTGTGGTTCTCTATCGAAGGAAGGCAGCATTTATATTTTAATTAACTAAAGCTAGATCTGGAGAAGCTGTGCTCACTTTTAACTTTGAGTTGTGCATCAAAAGGCAGAATATCTTCTGGGTGCATAAACTAATAGCAGATGCATGTTCTCAGAAATGTAAACGGGAACCCACCCACCCCATTTTTTGTTCTCTTATTTATTCGGTTTAACCATTTTTATATCAGTAAGCTTATATATCAGGTTACTTCAAAGAGATCATCTTCCAACTCAGAAAGGCCCTGGTTCACAATTTCTAGGGAAAAGGGACTGAAGCATGGGTATATTTAGCAAACAGCATAGTATCAAGAGATGGATTCAAAACCAATAAGGGGGGAAAGGTTGAACAAACATGCAAACTGTCAAGCTATCAATGACATTTAAAGCAATAGTAGAGTGGCACTGAGTGGCCTTGTTTTTTTATATTTGTAAAATCATTGACAATATTGATTTGTAAACTATGGAGTCTTCATATTTATTTAAAACACTAGTGCCCTAATTTTGCATATTTTCCCTTCTCATTGAACAAAATAACTGTTGCTACTATTAAAATTACCCTTTCATAGAACTAATAATAGTTCATAATAGATTGATGGTAAGATTCAAGTCAACTGGTTTTCTGGTTATTTACTGCTCTAAAACATGGAACCTAATGCTCCCAACCCTTTAACATAGGAACAGCCATTGTGTATTCTCCCTGGCTTGGAACACCTGTCTTCTCCAAATCCTCTGTTGCACTATTTGCTTGATTGTCATTGGTCAATACTGGAACAATATTGCAACAAATATTGGAGCCGTGGATGGAGGTGAGTGGCTTCTTAATAACATACCAATCTCAATTTAAGTAAGTTGATTTGCACAAATTAATTTAGGGATAATTTTAATATTAAAGAATCAATAATTTCAGTAAGTAAAAGTAAAAAGAGTAATAACAAGGTACAAGCTATCTGAGGGGGTGTGCTGGCTATTTTTATATCAACATGACAAATGTATTTATATATGAGAGAAAGGAACCTCAACTGTGAAAATGCATCCAGAGAACTGGCTTGTAAGCTAGGAAGCTTGTAGGGTTAAGGTTAGTGATTATTGGTAGAGCGTTCAGCCCATTGTGAGTGGGAACACTCCTTGGTCGGTGGCCCTGGATTCTATAAGAAAGCAAGCTGAGCCAGCTACGAGGAGCAAAAGCCAGTAATTAGCACTCTTCCATGCCCTGTGTATTAGCTCCTTCCTCCAAGTTCCTGCCCAGTTGGAGTTCTTGTCCTGACTTACCTCAGTGGACTGTAATTCAGGATATGTAAGATGACAAAAAAACAAAACAATTAAGAAAACAAGACAAGACAAACAAAAACCTTTCCTTTCCAAATTGCTTTTGTTTGTGGTGTCATGGTGTTACATCACATCAGTAGTGGCCCTAAATTAGACATGGGATAAGTGGCAAAATGCAGATAACTCTAATTAGAAGTAGGGGAAGGAAGATAAATACAGAAGGAGAGAGGAAGGTAAAATAGTAATAAGGCTGTCTGAATAAAATCAAAGGGGATCACACTATTAATTATCTACTAAAAAACCCTATAATACACATAAGTTCTGTGTATAAATATGCATATATAGTGAAATAATATTTTCACAAGTCGGCTGACAATGCTTCCTCTAAGAGCCAAAGATCATCTAACAAAAACTCAACCCCAGGCAAGAAAGGCCCTCTTTTGAGTTGCTGGTCAGGATTGTCTACGAGATTCCCCAAACATTACAGACTATTGGTATTTCTCTTGGTTACTACACAGAAATGAAAGGTAAGTCCCTATTAGTAAAGACACTATGCACTTCAGATGAAGGGATAAGAAGCATAGGAGCTGGAACCTACCTAAATGCCTCTTTCATTTGCACTACCTTCATTGTACCAGAAACTACAATGCAGGATTCAAATTAAAAATTTGTCTACCTAGATATGACACGTAGATAACACAATCATAATCATCATGGAACAATACTCTTCAGGGTGTTGTAGTGAGACACATATATTGATGGTAACAAACAACTCTTTAGTTGGAACTTAAGACCCACTCAAAAAAAAATTAAATCACTCTTGGTACTGGAAGTCTACTTAACTACTAATGATGAAAGAAATCATGAATCAGGGTATAACCTACAATTGCCACTTTACTAAACCAGGATAATCTCTAACTACATTCTAAATATTTGTCCTTAAACCTACAAATAAATGTGTCCCTTATCAAGGAAACTTCTCTTTGCAACAGTGACCATTACAGAAAAACTACAACAAAGCAAAATGCATATTTATGGGGCCTGGTTACAATTAATATGTCTCCCACACCTAAAACTCAGGGAACATTATTGATGTAGGTGTAAAACGATTTTAAGAGCCAGAAGATCAAGGAGTTTGTTCTGAGATGTATTTCATAGTGATGACAGAAGGCACACCGACAGTCTTACCAACATGACTATCTAAAACATGAGCTGAACAATAGATACAGTGAAAAGAATGGGTAAAAGCCCAGGAGGCTTCAACCCTTCATAAAGAACTACAGCCAACTAAGGAATGCTGAAAATGGAAGAAATGGTCCCCCCCCCCAGGGAAATATACCAATATGTTATCTAACACCAATGGTCAGCTGTGAAAAATTCATAAAAGTAACATTATCAGATTGAATAGGTTGTACTTATCTATTTAGGAATATATTGCATATAAATATATATTTATACGCATGTACATAAGACAATTAATGAAAAAGAAGCCTGAATTTGAAAAAGAATGGGGGGGGATGGTAATGGGAGGGTTTGAAAGGAGAAAAGGTAAGTGGTAAATGATATATTTATAATATCAAAACATTTAAAAATTAAAACTAATCTACTATATAAATATGGCATGACTGTTTCTTTAATATTGGTCTTGTTGAAGTGTTAAAAACTAAAAGCAAAAACAACAACAAAAAACGGTGCTGGGTGCAGAACAATAGACGTCATTTTCCAGTATGTCCTCCAGTGTCTTATATCCAGGGTACGTGTATGTCTTTTTGACAAACAGTAGCAGATGCATTATTGAATTGACTCTTCACTCTCCAGAGGTTTCTGCCACATAGCTTTCCTGTAACGTGTACAGATCTTTTTTATGGCAGAACGCAGTATAGAATTGGGCCCAGTGGGAATATTTTTATTAGAACCCAACACACACTAAATAAAATCATATTGCTGTTGGGACATCCTGCAAGCTTTCTAACTAGTGAGACCATCTCTGATTCTCAAACATTCATCTCATCCCTGTACCCAAAGATGCTTTTGATAATGTCAGTTGACTTATGTAAGTAAAACATGATTAAACATGGGTAGTCTATTAAGGAATAGATACATTATGTACTAAAATCAAAGAAAGCTCATTCTCTCCCCCCATCTCCTTCTCTTCCTTCCTTCCTTTATCCCTCTCCTCCCTTTCTCATTCTAAACCTTTTCTACTAACATTTAAAGCACTAGTAAGGGTTTTTAAATAATGTATGAGCAACTTCTATACCCTGTCCTTTCTCGAGTCTCTCCCCTTTGGTCTTCAAATCAGATCCCTGATATGAGAGTGTATGAATTCCCCATCAGCCATCTCCCTCAACAGTGTAAGGAGTTGAATATAATTAAAAAACACTTTCCTCAGAAGCTATAGCATAATGATTGCAAAATAATTTATCAAAGACAAATAACAGCATTGATTCCCAAAAGTATGTGAGGAAAAATGTCGCCACCATATCAAAAGTTCTAATTAACCAAAAATCATAAAAAATTAGGAATATTAGATTTTTCTTACTTCAGAAATTAATCACCCCCTGCCTTTGTCCATGCTGAGATATTAAAAATACAAACTATAGAATTTTGTATGTTGTTTCACCTGACAATGTAGGACATTTGAGGTCAGAAAGTACTCTCTTCATTATCTAAACATAATGTGGTGACAATTTAGTTTGTGTACAATTCTTGGCTAGATGCAGAAATTCCAGGCAATGAAATAGGAAAGAGAGTCTCATAGAGATTGATTTTTCTGTAGGAGCTCACTTTCTAAGTCCTTCTGTTCTTTACCAATGATATAGGAATAAGTCATTGTAGCCTGAAATATAAAAATATATACTATATAATATATAAATGTAAAAAATATATAGATGATTCGGGTAGTGCCTGCACATCTCAGCAGCAAAGGCCAGTGTGCGCCTACATCTAAATAGAGCAGGTGAGAACAATTACATTTCCATGCTCTTCCTCAAAGCTAAAACTTAGAAATACAGCCTTGGAAATAAAACACATGCCTCTCTTCTCTCAATCAAAGAAGAATATAATTAGAAATATGCAATGCAATGCCAGTAGAAATAAAATAATAAAACTGAAAACCCATCAATTATCTTACAAACCCACCAAAGGCATAAGTTCATTGGGGGAACACACACATACACACAAAACAAACAAACAAACAAACAAACAAACAGACTGTTTGATCAGTATGACTGAGTGGCCACAGTCCTATAAACACAAAATTTTTATATAGTCTCAGTGCCGAGAATAAGAGTGACAAGTGTTGGAAAGTTGCGTGGGACCAAAAGTACTAGTTTCAGAAACTGCTTTTTTTTTTTAACCAAAAATTAATTTGCCAAATATTAATCATTTTAATGTTTTGGGACTGTGGAAAAATAAACTTTAAGGAAGCATGACCACCTGCATAGGCCATCGCTCATGGGAATTGACCCAGAATGAATTGCTCAAGACATGGTAAAAAGCAAAAAGAATGATGTACTGCAGAAACTAAAAGATAAACACACACACACACAAATAGTTCTTAGAATACTAATAATTTGTTCTCAGAATAATTGTTCATTGACATTCCATACAGACACATTAAGATTGAAAAAAGCATTAACTAATGTCCACAACACTAATTACAATCATATAGTCAAGTTTTTTTTTTAATTAGAAATAGTACTTTAAATAATATCAAAATAAAACAGAGCTTAGATTGGGACTGGATTGATAAAAAATAATGTTATTTTATTATATAACTTAGTATGTATTTAATTAAACACAGAACTTGGGAAATCACTTCAAATTTATAGCCACAACTAAATCAAAATTTCTCTTTCCGTAGGATGCACAGCTTTTTAAGAGGATTCTCTGCATCCATTTGAGAAATTCCATATTTTACTAACTTTGTTTGTTTGTTTGTTTGTTTTATGTATGCACCTGTATATGTGCACACAAGGCACGGGGTGCTTTGGGAGCTCAAAGAGAAGTTAGTAAGACAACTGTGGGAAAATAAAAAAAGTTGGGGTTTGGGGAGTAAAATGTGGTAATTTGAATATGCTTTGCACAGGGAGTGGCATTATTTGGAGGTGTGGCCTTGTTGGAGGAAGTGTGTGACCGTGGGCATGGGCTTTAAGATTCTTGTCCTACCTGCCTGAAAGCCAATCTTCTGTTTGCCTTTGGAATGAGATATAGAACTCTCAGCTTTTCCTACATCATGCTTGCCTGGGTTCTGCCATGTTCCCACCTTGATAATTGACTGAACCGTAAGCCAGCCCCAATTAAATGTTGTCCCTTTTATAGTTGCCTTGGTCATGATGTCTCTTCACAGCAATAAAACACTAAGACACTAACTACTTGTTTAAGACAATGTTTTTCACATGCCACAATTTTGATATTCTTACCAAGACCTACATCATAATAGAGTAGAACCCAAACCTGCAAAATTTGGGGTAGTGGCTCTCCTTCATTTTTAGCCTTTCCTGTGTACTATATATTATATGGGCACTTACCTAGAGATTTTATTCTTATATATCTGAATGCTTACCTTCAACAAAACTATTGTACACCTTGAAAGAATTAAACAATGTATGTTTTTGAACATTTAATCTAGATAGTATTTGATTGTAATTTACTTTTAAATGTATGGTTTCAAATGATAGATATTTTGTATTGCAACCTTTCTAAAATGATTTTATTAAAAAAATACTGATTACAGTTTTCCCTTCCTTTATTTCTCCCAGTTCTTCCCCACTCCCCCTTCCCTCTGGACCCATTCCCTTTGTCTTTTCTTAGAAAACAATTAGGCATCCAATCCAAGCAATAGTAATAACATATAATAAGATAAAACAAAAACAGACTAGAATTAGGCAAAACAAACAGGAGGAAAAGAGCCCAAGAAAAGACACAAGAAGTCGAAATAGATGCAGAGACACATTCATTTGCGTACTTAGAAATCATTTAAAAAGACTAAAAACTGGAAGCTAAAATATACAAAGGACCTATATGTCCTGGTGCCGCACGCATTTAATCCCAGTACTCGGGAGGCAGAGGCAGGTGGATTTCTGAGTTCGAGGCCAGCCTGGTCTACAAAGTGAGTTCCAGGACAGCCAGGGCTATACAGAGAAACCCTATCTTGAAAAACAAACAAACAAACAAACAAAACAAAACACAAAAAAAACACAAAAAATAAATCAATTAATTAAAAAATTAACTAAAATAAATAGAATATATAAAATTAATTTTAAAGTTTTTAAAAGATAATAAAATAATTTAGATAACTGTCAATCTTATTTTCTCAAAAACCAACTCCTTGTTTCATTGACTCTTTGTATTATTTTGTTGTTGTTTGTTTCTATTTTATCAGTTTCAGTACTGTTTGATTATTTCTTGTCATCTAGTTCTTTTGTATATTATTTTTTCTTTTTGTTTTAAAGTTCTCAGGTGTGCTCATGTTTCTAGATAATTCTAACTTTTGAAGGCACTTAGATTTTCAAACTTTCACTGTGTCCCATAAGTTTGGGTATATTGTATTTTCATTTTCATTCAATTTCTTCAAGTTCTTAATTTCCTACTTAGTTTCTGTCTTGATCCATTTATCACTCAGTGGTGAGTTGTTCAGTTTCCATGTGTTTGAAAACTTTCAGATGTTTCTGTTGTTGATGAAATCCAGATTTGATCTCAGCTGGTCAAGTAGGATACAGGGTATTATTTCAATTTTTTTGTATGTGTTGAGACTTGCTTTGTGTCCAAATATGTAGTCAGTTTTGGAGAAAGTTCCATGAGTATCTGAGAGACAGTATATTCTTTTGCGTTTGGGTGAAATTGTCTGTAAATATCTGTTAGGTTGATTTAGTTTATTATATCAGTTATTTCCAGCATTTCTCTGATTAGCTTTTGCCTGGATGACCTCTTTATTCATGAAAGTGAAGCATTGAAATCACCCAATATTACTGTGTAAGAATTAATATGTTATTTAAGCTGTAGTAGGATTTCTTCTATGAACTTGGGTCCCTTTATATTTGATGCATAAATGTTAGCAATTACAATATTCTTCCTCTTGGTGACTTTTTCCTTTGGTGAATTTGTAGTGTCCTTCTGTATCTCTTCTGGTTTGTTTTAGTTTCCAGTCTGATTAGTCAGATATTAAAATGGCTATACCAGGTTGCTTCTTAAGCCATTGACTTGGAAGGTTGTCTTCCACCTGAGGTGATGTCTGTCTTTGATGCAAGGTATGCCTTGGATGCAGCAGAAAAATTGATACTTTTTTCCACATCCATTGTGTTACTCTGTGTGTTTTTATTCAGGAATTGTGACCATTGATGTTGAGAATTATCAGTGACCACTGTTTATTGATACTGGTTATTTTGTTGTGATGGTGTGATTTTCCTCCATCTTTGGATTTGATGGTCTGATAGCATTTATTCCCTGTATTTTCTTGGGTGTGGTTAGCCTCTTTATATTGACATTTTCCTTCAAGTGCCTTCTGTGTTGCTGAGTATCTTGAAATGTCTTTCTATTTTTATCAATTGTGATTGAAAGTTTTGTTGGGTATAATAGTCTGGCCTGGCATCTGTTTTCTGTTAATGCAGTGCTTTTGAACTTTCCTAAAGCTTCGACCCTTTAATATAGTTTCTTATTTTGCAGTGACCCCCTAACTACATAATTATTTTTGTTGC